>NC_060207.1:99675000-100004000 GCF_021130785.1 Homalodisca vitripennis
CTGAGATATATTTGAAACGTTAGCCAAAACAGTTGCTTAAGCGCAGTGAGTTAACGACGCAACTAATAATAAACTTAACCATATTAATTTGTTGGTCCTGTTATTACTCACAACTATGACATGTTAATCATTACTGAATCTCTTATAGTTTACAAAATTCCTTCACTGTGCTGCAACACCTGGCATATGGTGGAAGGTCTTAGATTTTTATGAAGTAAAAAACTAGCCACATTATTAGAACGTCCTACCATCACTAAACGCACATTTTCCCCACAAAGCCACGAGCCTCTAGCTGTTCCGCGAAAATTACAGCCCGGTTGCCCTCTGAAAGATTAAAACACGTCATCAACTGCCAGAGAGGGAAATTCAATCCTGACTACAATAACATATTCTGTTGACATCCTTTAAGTACGTGGTTTTATCATTATTCACATTGATTCGTTCGTGTTTGTAACCTTTTGAGTTCCGTGTGTAAACACTTTCATATCCGTGGTTGGACTGGTTTATATATTAGTTTAGTTTTTTTTATTTATTTCATTTTGTATTGTAAGCTTATAATGCTGTTTTGATTTTTCATTCTAACATAATTTACTTTTTTTTAATTTTGGTATTGGGATAAATTATTGAAAAAGGATAGTAGGATCTCGGACAAGTGCGATCGTTTTGTATTACAGAAATATAGCAGTACCTTTTGAAGATTTAAACCTTTCTTATTCGTCAGGCCTTAGAATATATAAGTCTTAAAGTTAAATACTTACAAAATATAAATGTCTAAACTATACAGATTGGCATCACCAGAATCGAACTGTAAGTCAAGACTGGTTAAAATGGAGGTGAACCGTATCACTGCATAGAATCAAGATTACTACAAAACACATACTACACACACCAGAGAATATAAAAGACTTGGGAGAATATTAATATACGCACTTCCTGTGGTATAGTCACACTTAATTTGAAACAACGTGAACCGAAAGCCGATATTTGGCAAAAAAGTATTATACCGAAAAAGCAAATGATTTGACTTGTGTGTTATTTCTTTATTTGGCTTTTACGAGACTCGGGGTGCTGATATTGAAGTGCCGATATTTATTACACCTCCATTCTTTTATCTTCTCCGGTTTGTGTGGCACATAATTATCGTGTAGTGCTTTTGGTTCAGTTCAGTTAAATTATTTATGTTAATTTTTATACATACAAAATGTTTGTACAGTATTAAAGTTTTCAAGGTAAGAGCAAGTGGTATAAAAGAGAGATATAAGTTTTTTGATTACAGTACTCGTGATTTACAAGAAATAACTATTTATTAAAACGTCCTATTATTGTTTGTGTATTATAGTAACGGTAATAGAAAATAAAAGTATTTTTATATCCAATAACAGACGAATTCTAGAAAAACTAGTTTTATAAAATTATTATAGGTAAAATAAAAATTGTTTTCTCTTAATAACAGTAAAGAAACAATTATATTTTTTGCTATTCGATATGGAAAAGGAACCTAATTCTTGGAGAAATGGACCAAAATTTCTAAAACGGGAGTTTAGAAACTTATCTGCACTAACACATAAACAACATACTGCAGTTTTTGTTTTAATAGTCATAAGTCATGCAGTATAATCAGAAACCAGAAATATAAATTATCTTCTACACACGGCCACGGGTACGAGAATACTGAAATAATTATATTAGTCCGTTTCCAGTGATATTACAATTTGAATCATAAATGTAATAAATGTGTTATACACTTTTATGTTCTTCTTATTTTTATTTTCTCAATATTGGAATTTAACAATAGTGATAAGCAAATAGTTGAACGGTGGATTTATCTATCATTGTAATACCATTTTGGAGCACTTTAGGCTCGTACAATACGTATGTTGACATCCATTATGACGTGTAGCAACTGCAACGCTATCTCTCTCTGCGTAAGCCGATAAAGCTAATGCCACCTAAGCTAAATAATTGTTTATTAAAACATAATGTAAAGTTAAATAACAATAGATTTTCGTATACTTATTTATTGACAAAGGATTCTCATATGTACTCTCACACTGACTTTTGTTATTGTTTTAGTGAAAGAAATAAAGGGTAAATTGAGTAGCCTATCCTTTTAAATAAAGTACCTTACTAGAATAATGTTTAGATACCTCAATACTATTAAAAGAATTGATTAAATGTTTTTAAAATGCTGTGGTTGGAAGTTAAATATTCGATAATTTGCGAAAAATAAATATTACTTCGAATTTAAGAAGAGAGCTGGCCTTGCGTAAGTATTGGAAATAACAGCAACGGGGTTTATCTCTGTGGTATATTGCAATTTTTCCTAATATTTTTAAAGACCTCAGTGTCACAGCCTCGTAGATATTTCTCATAAAGACAGAAAATTGTAATAACCATTTGTTAACAACGAGTTCTTAAGACATAGAACCAATGAACTAGAGGAAACTAAGCTCAATTAAAATACTTTATGAGAATAAGTATATGTATTGTGCACAAATGTAAATTCCTTGTAACGTAATCATTTAATCAATTAGTATGGTACTATGTTTTGACTAAACTAAAATATTCTACAAGCGATGGTCGACCATACAACTAATTATTCGGTTCTAACCTTCACATCACTTTTTCAGATAAGTATAATAGCGTTGGCATCAGCAGTAAAGAGGAAAGCTAGGTATTGTAACAATATCAGCCAACACCTTGCTCTGATATGGAAAGTTCTCACCTTGGCACATTAGAGCGGATTGTTCCCAAATGGAAACTTGATTACTGCTTTCTGCAGTTTTGTGTGTTGTTTCTCCTTTTCTGTTATTCAATGTGTTTACTCACATTACGCACTTGGTAAAAAACCTATTCTTTATATTGTATGAAACATTTATAAAAAAGGCTTTGTTAATGTTAATCATAACTATTTTTATTAATTGTACTTTCGATACGTAAAAATCACATATTAAAACTTAAAAGTAACATTTAATAGTAACAGAAAGTACCTGAAGATATATATAGTACGTGTAAAGTAAAATAATGGTTTAGCAAATTTGTTATGCTCATAGGAAAGAGTCGACCTCAAGTCCAAATGTTGCCTGAAACCATGCCATGTTTACCACTCTTTCGCCCTTTTAATTTACTGACTCCCTCATATGCTGTCTTGTATTATTTTTTAATAAACCTTTTTTTATTGTATGAGTTTTTGCCAGGTACATTAGTTTATAATTAACTGTATCATATCCGTGTTCCTAAGTGACAACAAAATTGGTTCAGTATATATAGTAAAAATACAATAAAATCAGTAACAATACAAATAAAAGTTCAAATTCCTCTAAAATATTTCACTTGTCCCTCCCACTAGAAGAATCAATAATCATCAATAGCGGTGATAAAGTAATGCAAGAAATGTATCCCATATTGTTGGACGCGCTGCAAATGATTAGTGAAGGAGAATATTTTAAAGGAAATATCAGCGGAGAAAAGTCAGTACAATGTCAGTAGGTTTCTCTCAGTTGACCGACACCCTTATTAGACCCATTCTCCTGCCTCTACCCGGTCATTTTGTTGACTGCCACTGATTTGATTTTATGTCTCCTTTCAGTGGAGTGATGAGTGTTTGAACAGCTGTTTACCTTACATAGCAAAGCAAAAAGGATTTGCCAGTTTATTAAATTAATGTAGAGGTGGTATATTTCTTAAGCTGTTTACTTATAAAATGCCAGAAATTTTTTCAACACAAATTTATCAGAATCATAATATTTTCAAACATAATACAAATTGACCTATGCTTATGTTAGGACATATTATTTATAAGCCAAATTTATACGTGAGAGTCATAACCATAGGCCGCGACATAACTAGTGGCATCCACGGGCTACCTGTACATTGACCGCGACCTAACTAGTGGCATCAACCGCTACCTGTAGTTTGACCGCGACCTAACTAGTGGCATCCACCGCTAACTGTACATTGACCGCGACCTATCTAGTGGCATCCACCGCTAACTGTATATTGACCGCGACCTAACTAGTGGCATCCACCGCTAACTGTACATTGACCGCGACATAACTACTGTCCGCATCTGACTTGTTTGCGTGCGCGGGGTACGGGGGACGAGGGTGAGGACTCCCCTCCACAGACAATACGTCACCGTTGTCTAGGCAACGGCGCTACTAGTCACCTCCGCACATTCGCCCGCGAATACCTTGTAGTAGAGAGTTGTGATTTCACCAGTGCACCTCAAATTTGTATTATTAAGTTTTAATGTATAACATAGTGTAAATTCATTAGATGAAAGGAAGTTTAATTTAATATAGTGTATATTTGTGAGTTTTTAGCTTTTCAAAATGGCTTCGGTTCGCAAGAAGGGACAGACAATTCACAGTGAGGCAAGGGATGTTATAAGGCGAGTTATTCAAAAGTGTGATGAAGAATCAAATACGGGTACTCTCCAACATAGACTGAAGCAGAGTAATATCCGGGTAGCTAATTACACGGGTATATCAGTGCGAAGTGTAACATCTATAAGGAAAGAAGGTGTCGAAGCCGGTAATGAAGCCTTAAGTACTCCTGGGAAAAAAGACCATATTCAGAGGAAAAAAAATTTCACATCGATGAATTTGACCAGAGAGTGATTCGTGATACCATCAATGATTTTTACATTGTACAAAAGAAAGTGCCAACGGTACATAAATTACTAACGGCAATTAAAGAAAAGATTAACTTTCCTTGGGGAGTACACACTTTACGACGCTTACTTCATACCATGGGGTTTAAGTGGAAGAGATGTGGAAAAATCAGGAACGTTTTAATAGAACGGCCTGATATAGTAAACTGGGGTGCTCGTTATTTGCGAGAGATGCAAAAGTGTAGGCACGAGGGTAAAGTTATTGTGTACCTAGACGAGACGTGGGTGGACAACAATTTAACTTTTGGAAAATGCTGGAGTGGTCCTGGTGTTCTTGGCGTCTTGGCAAACACGATTTCATCTAATAGACTAATAGTGGTTAGTGCCGGCACGAAAGATGGATTTCTTCATGACTGCAATTTAATTTTCAAAGCTGTCAGAGCTACCGGTGATTACCATGGTTAAATGAATAGCGTTAATTTTGAACGATGGGTTCACGAAAAACTATTGCCACATCTTCCAAAAACTTTACTTTACAGTTTTAGGATAAGAGCAAACAATGTTATAGCTCATGCAAAAAATGTCATTATACCCTAAATATAGAATTACTTAAATACACCAATTTCCTGGCGTTATAATGTGACAAGGCAAATAACTAATAGTTTTAGGCCGGGTAGTAGTGCGGGAAGTGACACCTGGTCGACAGCCTCAGCCAATGGCAGGTGCATTCCTTGAGCTCGCAAACAAGTGAGATGCGGACAGTAGTGGCATCCACCGCTAACTGTACATTGACCGCGACATAACTAGTGGCATCCACTGCTACCTGTAGTTTGACCGCGACCTAACTAGTGGTATCCACCGCTAACTATACATTGACCGCGACCTAACTAGTGGCATCCACCGCTAACTGTACATTGACCGCGACATAACTAGTGTCATCCACCGCTACCTGTACATTGACCGCGATATAACTAGTGGCATCCACCGCTACCTGTACATTGACCGCGATATAACTAGTGGCATCCACCGCTACCTGTACATTAACCGCAACCGACGTGTTGTGTTCATACTCAGTTTACTTTCGAAATGTGCTATTTTGCCATGCTCTTAATAATAGTTGAAAGCTTTATAAGAGCAAATTGAATTATTAAAAAAAGTATAAAAACAAACTCTTAAGAAATATTGATATTTACGATATATTCATGCATCACAAACAATATGTAAAGTGGAAAATTTGTTACAAACTTATTTCAAGGTGGAGAATAAACCGAACATTTAAAGTAAAAATATATATTCTGAGTACGCTCAGGGATATATAAAATAAAAAAACTCTTTTTGGCAATAAAATAAAGATTAATTAACTACTCGTACAACTGTAGTATATTTCTTTTACATAATGATACAGTAAATAATTATATGTATACTAGATAGCGACTTTATAAAGTTAACGTTTATAAAGACAGCATATGATGCAATGACGGCCTGCAGATAAGTGGTGAACTGATTGAGACCATCCATTATTGAATATCTGGTCGATTAGGAAGTTTGGATGGAGAAGAGTAATTAAAAACTTCCTCTTTCACTTGTGACGCAACTCAATTCCAGACACGTTAATCGATTTATATTTTTCCAGACTCCACGGTATAAAAGGATTGTGTGCATGTTGTAAATTTTTCTACCTTCGTCCCCAATTACTACTTCGGTTTAAATGTAGCGTTCATACTCTTTTAAAAATTATATTTCTATATTTTATTGAATTTACGTGGTGTATCGTAATTTAAAAATAACATACACACAAGTAATCAGAGAGGATTCAACGATTAGTATTCTACTAAATGATTTAAACGAACCCTTTATACAAGGTAGGAGCCATACGCCATACTACTACTACATACTAATCGCTTAACAACATTCGCTGACGTTGCATGCAAAATTTCCGATCTACGCTTATTTAATTCTTGAGATATCCTGCGGGTAGATAGTCAGACCGACAATGATACAGAAAATAAATTGGCACAGACATGTCATTAAGCTATATTTTAAGGTTGGATATGCACCATGAATTTGGTTTCATAGCAATGTCTAAATAATCATAATTTTGGTGAGCCAACAAGGGTACTACAACGCAAGAGTATACTGAAATCAAATCTTTTCAAACTTTTTAAATTGAGTTTCTACAATATTATTTGTTCGTTTTACTCTCATTTAATTCTTCAGATATCCTGCGGGTAGATAGACTGACCAACAACCATACAGAAAATAAATTGGCACAAACATTCCATTAAGTTACATTTTAAGGTTGGATATGCACCACGCATTTGGTTTCATAGCTATGTATAAATAATTATAATTTTGGTGACCCAAAAAGGGTACTACAACACAAGAGTAGGCTGAAATCAAATCTTTTCAGACTTTTTAAATTGAGTTTCTACAATATTATTTGTTCGTTTTACTCTAGAAATAAAAATGACACACGCTCAAATCGCAAACGATTGTAAGTAGTTTGTTTACACAATTATTTATTCTGTACTTATCTAGTTGCCATCATGGTTGACCGTAAAACCAGTGCAAAAATATTCGCTAACGCCCAGCTAAATGACATGGAGTGGCATTTACCATCATGGAACTCAGTCACATTATCGAGATATCGTGTGGCTGGACAGGCAGACGTTTTATTACCAATTTATAGTTGGGAGTATTTCCAAATCATCCTGCAATCCGTCCATAACCATAAGCAATAAACTGAATCACAATGAGCTACAAACGTAAATATGGTGGAAAGGTTAGACTGAATGCGAATGTCGAGTTTGCTCTGTAAAGTCTGTGACAGAGATTTCAGACGCTGCATTAAGAGACAGGTGTACTAAGCAAACTCAACGTTCACACACACATACACACAAATTTTAAACCTTAAATAGAAATTTAATTTTGTTAATGAATTATTTTATAACTAACATAATTAGGTAACGGCTGTCAGCGCATTAATTTGTTTGTACGTACATATCGATTGGTTAGTACTAAAAGGTGCCTCTGTAGAGAACGAACGTCTACTTGTAACGTAAGGACAAGCCTTTAATATACAATTAATATATATATTAAGTATAAGTGTGTTAATTTCATTTGCTCTTAAAAGGTCCAGTGTCTAGTACTGGATGGTGCAGAATAGTTTACCTCATAATAGCTCTGGTGGTGAACGTGCTAAAACTATTTTTTGAGGTCAAAAAACTACCAATCCTATCATTTTAACTTGATCTCTTCTTCATTGTTACAACTGAATCCTCTATAAAAATTACATCAACTGTAAAAACTGCTGAATATGCTTATAAATCTACCAATATACCCATTTAATTATTAATTTGCTTGATTAAAAATTTCTGTATTTTAAACTGCAAATTAAAATCCAATATTATATTATAAACAAATAAAAATCATCTAAATTATTTCCAAATTAGACAAAGAAAAAGTAACAGGTGCAATAAATGACACAACGATATTTCTGTAGAGAAAAGGCAGC
The DNA here is from genome assembly GCF_021130785.1 of Homalodisca vitripennis. NCBI lineage: Eukaryota > Metazoa > Arthropoda > Insecta > Hemiptera > Cicadellidae > Homalodisca > Homalodisca vitripennis. The sequence goes on from NC_060207.1 coordinate 99,683,130, forward strand.
ATGAAAAGAGGACACTCAAACCCCTTACGCTAATAGCCTCCCTTAGGGTTTGTCCTTACGCTACACGTAGATGTTCGTTCTCTACAGAGGCAGATTTTAGTACTATTGCATTTATATTAAACAATTTATTATCCTACAAATTAAATATTATTTGTTATATGCCAACTCAATTACATGAAATTATTTTCACAATGAATGAAAAGTTATTAATAGGACACAGCTGAAGTTTTTCTGAAGCTAGAATAAAGACAAATCCTTACTCATATGGTAAATTAAGCATACTAATATATAAAGTATCACCATAAATACACGTGTGACGTATAAACACGTCGTAAGTTTATTCAACCACCAGTTACCTGCCGTCGTTTAATGATACACAATCCAGTATCATGAACGATGGCAAATATCAGGAAAATCTTTTTCCTTCACAATCGTTCAATTCAAAAACAAACCTCAAACAAAGACCAGTTCACATAACGCCTCGCAAAAAACATTCCCACTGGACTTCCATGTTGCTTCCAAAATTCCGCTAGTGTCGCTACTTGGGATTAAAATTGTCCAGTGCCACCATCTCAGAAGGTACTAAAGTTCTTATACAGCTGGATCGATGGTTGACATTACGTGATAAGTTTCCAATTTTATCTGTATTGAGAACATTCTTGCTGTAAATTCAAACTGACCGAGCGGTGTATTAGTAATAGGTCAATTCATTATAAATGCTACATTTTAATATTTACATAACGATACAGTTAAATTCATAAAATCTTAATCATTGTAGAAATAATTTTCCAATGCTACCATAAAATGAATTACTGGTGGTATTCCTGTCTTATGTGGTATACCTACAAACAGCCTTGTAATAACTTACTCTTACTACTTACTAGCAAGTACCCGAGTCTTCCACACTTTCGCACCTTTACTACGCTAATGTTTGAGTTTGCCTTCTAACCATGATCAAGAAAATATGTTAAAAAGTGTATATTTATGATGATTATAATTTACTCCGCTCTTAGTATTTATGTTCCATAGTTGATTTTGCCTCTTTCTCGATCAAGAAAATATATGTACATACACAACTCTGAGAAAATTTTTTTGTCAAGGAACAGCATTTAGGTGCCACAACAGTATTTAAATGTAAAGTAAAAGTTATACTACACTTTCTCCTATATTTTTTGCACTTCTAGCATTTACCCTCTGCTTTGCACGCACTTTAGTAGGTTTTGCACGTGTATGGCCACTGCTGGTTCGAGTAAATTATATTTCCTACGCCTGTATTGAGTTTGCCATTGCTCCAATCAAGAAAATATTTGAATTCACTTACAGTTAAAACCCCATTAACAATGACGCTACGTGTTTGTTTCTTTATAAATGGAAAAATATTGTTACTATGTTAGTACGTTTAGAGCTGCAATCGGTACATTGTTCAAAAGTACAGCGAACTTACATCTGGCATAGTTCTTACGACGAGTATTCGGAGCCAAATTCTCACTATCTATGTTGTAGGACATCTTCTAAGGTAGATGAGTACTTACCTAATCGCTAAAATCCAAAACGGCTTTATAAATAATGTTAACTAATACCAATACTAGAAATTAATTACTTACATATGAATGTACTCACTATTAATGTAAACACTTTGAAAATAATAAACAATGTTTAAACAGAACAGTTTGATAATATGAGACATGCTCTTTTAATGAATATTTCACAACTTTAGAGGCCACGATGGGAAGGACAGTGGGGCGTAGCCCAGAGGGATTTTCTAAATACGAATAGTCCTGTATTCATAGCAGGGCTCTAAGAATGCCTATGTAAAATTATTGTACAATCGGTTAAATAGTTTACGCTTGAAAGTAAAACAATGGCACTTTCGTATTAAGAATATTGTTTGGATAGTACAGTTCCATGTAAAATTTTAGTTCAACAAACGTAACATGTAAAATATTTACATTGATCTATTAGAGTATGTAAATATACTCAATACGTTATTATGGACTCATTAGAACATGCAATATTCTGTGTAAGTTAAATTCTGTTAAGGACATTAATAGATATTACATCTAAAATAGAAGTAAGTTATCAATGTACTTTAGTAAGTAGTTACCCATCATAACGTATAATCAAGTCATCTTTAAACTGTACGCAATGTTATAACTAGGTGATAGCTTAATTATGTTTATTACTCATCGATTTATGTACACATATAACCAACAAAGTAAAAACGCATCTTATTCAACCCGAAAACTGCATCAAGCTTACTCAGTTATGCATTTTTATAATTGAAAAAATATTACCTATACTGAAGCAATGTTGTAAGGTATAACTACATTTGGTTTTTGTAAATCAGTTGTAGATTAGAGAAGTACAGAGCAACATAGTCACTTTTTAAATATGAGGAATACACTTGGTGGAAATGACAAAGCATTACCTAATCTGTCTTTACTTCATTAATTATAAAATTGATGATCTACAAATTGTCATAGTTGCAAGCTTACATTTTGTAACAACATTGATGGGTGGACGTTAATTACTTTTTTGTACAAAATTAAAATAAATCCGAGTAGCTGAAATTAATTGTATCATTCCAAAATAAAAAGATGAGCAACCCAACATTGAAAGATTTTTATCATAAAGCTACAAAAGTGAGATACAGCCATTTTACTGTTAGAAGTTACATTGAGATATACTGGTCCCTGGCGCACCCTTACTAGTGACAAATGTTTGTCACATATCTTTTTCTAGCACTAGAGTACTAGAGTGCAAATTACTTTATTCCATTGTAAACTGAATTAGTTATTAAACTTATAAGAACATTAAACACTCAAATACATGTTTACGAAACAATAAAATAAATAGTATGTACTTTGGATAAATATGTCATAATGTTCAAATCTAGTTATTTCAAATCGAATTTAAATTATTACAATTATTATATAAAATATTTGTAAGTATCATATATCACCTCTTTAGCCACATATGAACTCTTACAAATAAATAGCACATTGATGTAACCAAACACTTTAATGAAAATGAAACTTATCCTTCTTACACAGGGGAGCTGAGAATTGTGGAATATAGCACTGAGCTTTATATGTCTCAATATACTCGTGTGAAGTTTAGTGTTATTTTAATACGCAACATTCTAAATTCTCTTTAAACGCCTCACTCGGATCAAAGCTCAGAATTTCAAAATTTGTAATCATTCATATCTTATCACTTTTAAATGTAACTTACAGTAACATGTACATTAATTTGCACCAGTTGTAAAACCAATAACGTTAGTATTTTAACTAAATTTGAGAAAATAAAGCTCCACTAAACAAAACAAATAAAAGATTAATGCAAACTGGTATAGTAATTACGATTGATAAAACAAGTCTTGCATGATTACTGCTGGAAAACAGGTGTATTGAACAATCGGGGTATTGTGGACGCCAGGAATTGCTATTGCACGGTCAATAAAGTCTGAAGTACACTACTTTAGCACACAGCCCGCATTGTATTTGACTCCACAATGCATAAGCAAGAACAATGTCAGAACGTCAAGCAAACAATGATATTATTTCTTTGTTTTGTTACAACTGTTTCAGGACTCAGGAAACATATATTTCACGTCCAACTAGTACTACAACAGCAATAATTATTATTTGTGTTACCTGAGGTAAGTATGAAGTATGAGTTTTTTGAAGTCTAAAACTTCTATTTAAAAATATTGTTTTTGTTTTTCAAACTAAATTTACTAACAGTAATTATACAAGATTTAAAATTCAAAATACATACAGACTTTAAATACTGCTTATTTATTGAAGTAGAAACTTTTATAACGAAACTTGTATCCTTTTAGTTCATAAAGTATTTTAGGAGCTTTTAGGAATCCCGTACAGATTTTAAACGTTACATACAGAACATGAGCCAGACAATCAGTTCAATTAATAACATATTGTTTATTGTTCATAATTAATAGTTTTGTCCAGCTCAGTAAAATTTGTAGTACTTCACAGGGTTTTCAACGAGACTATGAAAACTGCTTCATTTTTTTACTTATATACGAGTTTTGATGTATACATGGACTTGCTGTTACCGATTCGTACATCAACGGCATAGTATTATCGATAAGTTATGTTTTTTTAGGAACTCTTACTTATTAGAATTAATTGATTCTCTTATTCAAAATATGGAGCGTAGAAGCCATTTGGTCAAAGAACAAACCCGTTTCTATGAACATCACAGAGATGCCATGGTATTAAGTTAAATATCTTCAAACATGCATAGAGGGTGTCCACTGTCCAAGGAGACTAATTAGTGTCAATAATTAATCAAGACCAACCCAGTAAGGTAGTTTCTTGTTAATTTTGATAGAAATCTGTCCAAAAACCTTTTACTGCTGTTTAGAAAATAGCTCAAAAATTGTTGTAAATATTCAGACTAGATACTTATTTTATAACTGCCTCGACTTTTGAGTTGTTACGTAAGAACTAAAATATATTTTATTAACACAAATTCATCATAGCTGTAAAAGCTTCTTCATTTTTTGATTCCAGGAGTCAAGCTCTTGACAGAGCCAGATTACAGGCGATGCACTAAGAGGAAGGTGAAATGAAGCTAACTTCAACATTCGAACTGAATCAACCCTTCCCACCTTGGCTATGTTATGTTTATAAAAACTGTTTTTTTTAAATCGTACTTTAACAGATTTTCTTTCAAAAATGTTATGATGAATCTTTTGTTTCCTAACAATTATCTCCTTAATTAAAGCCAATGATTCTATTAATTATGTTCACGAACTATGCATTCCTACGTAGTTCTGCACAGTATTTATGAAAGTTTTTTTTCTACACATTTATCAAAATTTTATGATGTACATCGTATCCAACAAAGCTACTTTAAAAAAATAATCTAATAAAATGGACAGCAGTGGAATGTGAGATGCAAAATGTACAATCTGTAACACTTGCGACTTACAGTAGATTGCATAACAGGTCAGTGTCAGAGGACGGTGGGAGGATGCTGGATTATGCAATCAAGGCTGAGGAGACCTAATTACGTTGTTATACCTTCCCCTCCCTTACCCAGTGCTTCACAATCTCCCAAAACGGCCTTCTCTTCACCATCGCACCGACATCATCACGCCTTATCCTGTTTCCTTGCAACTTTAAAAAATAAAGTTACTTAATCAATTATACTTAGCAAATTTTAGTACCCGATTATAATCAAAATTAACTATTGTCATATACTTTTTTGGAATACTATGTTTTATTGACTAAAATGGGCCAACAACAGTAGGGATGCAAAACAATAACGTCTTGTATGCTTTAAGCATTACATAGATATATATATATATATATATATATATATATATATATATATATATCTTCTAATGATTTTGAAAAACTAAGTTAATTTTCTGAAATAGAATTTGTTTTCGTCCCAGCTTCTCATTTTCTTTCGAGAAATCTGTGTCAAAGTAACTACCTGGAATTTTTTTCGGGTAGGCGCTAATGTGGAGGGTATAGGTAAAGGGCTAAAATATTAGTTGACAAGAATCCAAAGATTATTAATTGAAAAATGTGGAAAAGTAATGGGAATTTTTGTGTTATACGGAAACATAAGTTAGTACAGAAATGAATGTTTTTATTATAATTATCATCTAAGTTTTTTGGTTCAAACCACTGTTCAAAAAAATCAAAAATATTGAAATGTTACAGAGATGATATATATATATCATCTTACTTATATATATATAAGTAAATAAATTTGTAATATATATTTAAAGTATGATAAAAAATTACATAATTATTCTCTATGAATTATTTGAACTGGTTTATGTATAATACATTAACGAAAAACTTCTATTTCTGAAGAAATAGAGAGACATTATGAAGAAAAACATGTTCGTTTTTTCCCGAAATGTGGTAAATATACAACAATTATTTTATGAGGTGACCGATGACTAAACGGTTTAAATGGTTTTTTTTTAACTATAACCCAAATGGGCTAATAAGAATAAAATTACATTTAAATTATAACGATGAGATATACTTACAAAACCTGGATTTTGGAATTACTGTGGAATGGACAGGTATCGTATGTTTACAGCTCGCAGCAAACAGTCGCGTGGAACAGTCGGCTGCCGTAGTTTGGAATTGCCATTGGTCAATAGCGTCAGAAGTACACTCTATACTTATGTACACAACCCTTATTGTCCATGAGCTTTAGTTCACTACGAATAAACATGAACAATAATACATGCTAGAACTTACAGCATTATAAAACTCATTTGAAATTTAACTTGCTCTACTTGTAATTTTTTACATATTACGTAAAAACTTATATAGTTATTTTAAGTTCAATTTTACATGTGAACAGTTCAGCAAGCAACGTAAGTTGGATATACGTAAGTTGTCAGTCACGCAGAAATTCCATACAATCAACATACGTACAAAATAATTACTTGTGTTTTTTAATATTTTATATATGTGTTTTATATAATATATTGGAATTTGTTGGTCCAACCTAACATTCCTAACTAACACATTTCAATTTTTCAATTAAAATAATCCTGTTCATAATACTAAAATAAAATCAAGAAACTAAAAGGTAAAAAAAAACAAAATACTTTTTATTTCACAAAACGAAAGAAACTCGAACCAACCCAATACCACACGATTTTTTAAGGCACTGCCAAATATTAAGAAACACATTAATTATCAATTAATTCCAAAGTTTTATATTAAGTAGACATGTTTTGTTTATCACAGTTCATTTAAGTATAATGTTAAATATACGTCAAAAGGAAACATTCTCGAGGTTTAGTACTTTACATGACAACAAAACGAATAACTTATCTGTGGTAGGAAGGTTAGCCTCAATGTGAATTTTTACCTCCAATTCACCTACTTCTTAGCGCATCTTCTGGAATCTGAGTTAAAGTCTTGCACTTTACTCCTGGAATCTGGAATCATGTTCGTCTACAGAGATAAAAAAAAATCAATGACTTTACTGTGTTTAAGTATTTGATAAGTAATTAATTTATTTGTATTTAGAATTAATTATAATCCAGTAAATGTTTAACAGGGTAGTATTAGTTTTGGCAAATAAAACATAATTGTAAATTTTTTAAATTATTTAATAAAATATTTAAGAATTTAAAAGGTATCATAGTAAATATTATATGCACTGAAAGCGTTCCCAATTTAAGATTTCGACGTAATTTTTACCAGGTTTTGTGATTTCTGGTGTCACATACGATTCAGTGTCACTACTAATCGGTAATAATTTTTCTCATGATAAGAAAGTTTATTTACATACACATTTTGAAATATTTGGATGTAGAATATAAGATACAAGATATAACATCTCGTATTATAATGCATATTGGATTGTAGCTCACAGCGAGAAGAAACCAGATTATGTAATCAAGGTTGAATGGACATAATTACGTCATTATACCTTCTCCTCCCCTAACCCTCGCTACTACACAATCTCCCAAAATGGCATTCTCCTTACCATTACAACGGAATCATCGTCACATACCCTGTTCTCTGTACCTGTTGTCTTTTATATGATTTATATCTAATACTATGTTAAATACATAAACTATAATACTATTCACATATACAAATAAATGTCTCGGCCCATAACTGGACTATCACTGAAAATCGTTTATCGTTATCGCTATCGTTTATCTTTTATCAGCCCAGCTTCTGAGTATCACTTAAAATTTATTATCTTGTGATATTATCTAGTGGTGGTGTTGTGGTGTATAACCATTTCCTCTCTTCTAGATATGTTATTACGCACACTTTAGTATCCTGAGCCATAACTGGGTAGATGTTAAGACATAAAGATAACCACTTTTAAAGATCAGTAGGGACTGCATATTGAAAATACATCAAAGAAAAGGTCATTAGTTCTAAACAAACCTTCCAATAAAACCAATTTTTAAAATTTTATCTTTCATTGGTTGAAATCTACCGCTGACTACAATAAGACGAATATAACATGTTTGAACATTACAGTTATGTAAAAATAAATGAAAAATGAATGAATGAATTGAAAATAAATGTAAAAGCGATTTAAGAACTACCCGTTTCTAAATATCCTCGCAAATTCTTTCTATTAATTTTTTATCACTAAACGATTTCCAATTTCAAAAACATCTTTTTTTTTTACTTACATCCTCGCGATCTTAATGGGGCCAATGGAAACAGATATCATACTATAAGATTAAATAAGAGTTTAATTTTTAAATAAGAACTTATAAATACATAATTTCAAACAGGTAAACACATGAACTAAATTCCGTATTTTCCATAAACTTTCATATTCTGAAGAAAAATGTATTACACATGTAAGTTTACAATTAAAACTAAAGAGTAATATTTAACATTCAATATGAAAAGTTTTGAACTTGTAAACTTTATACTTTTTATTATCTTATTAAATTCTCAAAATTATTTAAATATTTGTAATTATCATGAATATATTATTACATTCTAATTTTAATATTTTCCATGTAACGATGTTCCACACTTTTCATTCGTGTATACTCTTTTTCTTGTAATAACCCATTGAATACTTTTGAATACGAAGATAAATTGTAGGAGTAGTAAAATCTAAAAAATATTATATCACTAATACAGATTAGCAACTTGTATTAGGTTAATGTGCAAATAATAAATCCCCCTTTCAATTTTGTGTAGTTTTTAATAATGAAACTGATTTACAAAAAAACCAGCAACATTCGACAAATAATTATGGTTTCAAATAATGCTCTATGTATGCTCTGATCATCTCAGCAGCACTTTATCCTTAAGACACTATCCAAGCAATCTGTTGCGATCTCCAGGGTGTCATAAAGATATAACAAGATGACACATTAATCTCGAGAGTGTCGGGTAGCACCGCAATTAATACTACACAAATAGAATTAGCTGCGGACATTGTGGGGGTTATATAATATAAATTGAGACGGTGAAAAATTAACTTATACTTGGACTTTTCTTTAGCTATAACGTGTTTTCTTTTCTTGTTAAGACTTTTCTTGAATTAATTCAAAGTTATACATTTTTAATACAAATTCCAAATAAATAATCAGCAGATGCAGTAGTCGAACAGATTTAAATGATATTCTGTAGCTAATATTTAACGGTCTAATTACTTTAATAAAGTAATTAAAGTGAAATGTTCTGGTACGACACAATAAGGAAGATCGGGAAATGAAGAACTCCATCCTTGCAGAAGAAAACATTCATCTCAGTAATGTGATTGTTCCGATCACCGTGTTCTTTACAATCAACAATCTACCACTTTCCGCTATAACAGGGTGATTCATGAAGTTCTCCCCCCCACTTCTACAGCACATTGTACTAGTAAAAATAATGAAAAAAATGTTATATAAACATAGGTCCGAAAACGCTTCGTTAGCGAGTTACAGCTAGCGAAAGATTTCGCCTGAATTCCTGGGTAAAGAGTAAAATAAAGCCATACTGAACTTTTGGAAAGGTTAATTAAGTAAGAAATGTCGTGATTCTTATGTATTTTTACCTGATAAAGCTAATAAAATAGGTTTCAGAACTGTACCTGTAGTAGTTTTTGAGGGATTCAGGGTTAAATGCAAAAAATTGGGGCACGAAACAATGTTTTTTTTTTAAGTTTGATGTACAATAACTTTGTTAAATTGGTAATAAAATACATAAAATCAACAAACATTAATTGTAGAAAATTTAATTCTGAGAAAATTGATATAATCAAAGTCTAAAATAAAACAGAAATAAGTACCAAAAAATCGATTTTATTCAGTATAATACATTACTAGTTTTAAGCAAAATTAATCAGGTTGGGCCAACCGTACGCACCTTTTTATAATAGATGTTTAGAAAATGAGGCCATCATTATCAATTAACATTTTGCAAGCACGTTTGTGTATTGCTTTTGTTGCGTTTCTTATTTTTCAGGACTTCCCTGTATCTGCACAGCCGAATCCATAATACGGGCAAATTAATTCATCACGAGAATTCACTTTTGCAGTCTTGTATACAATGTCTTTCATCCATCCCCAGATGCAATAATCCAATGGAGATAGATCTGGTGATCTTGTGGCCAAGGGTGAGGCCCTCCACGACCAATCCAGTGTCCAGTAAATTGATGATTTAAGTAAGCAGAAACGGCACGTGAAAAGTGGGGAGGTGCTCCGTCATGCTGGAAGTACAAATTTTGTCTGAGATGTGAAGGAACATTCTCTAACAGCTGCGGCAACTCTTCTTAAAGGAAATGCAAATAGAACTCAGCATTTAGGCGTCCAGGTAATATGAAAGGTCCCAATCTGCCGATTGTGCAAAAGGCCACACCAGACATTGACGCTAAATCGGTGTTGAAAGTTCTGTTCCACTACCTCATGTGGATTTTCTTCTGCCCATGAGTGTTCATTGTGCAAGTTATTGACACCATCCCGAGTGAATTGTGCCTCATCCGTAAACAAAATACGCTTGTAGAGTTGATTATTAATATTCAAAACGTTGCAAAAACTCCAAGCGAAGCGGACCATCCCCTAGCTGTAGATGTTGAACCTTTTGTTTATGAAACAAAATAAAATTTGTTTCGATTAAGTGACCTCCACACCGTTGACTGCGAAACTCCTATCCGCCTAGAAATACGTCGTGTACTTACACCTGGACTGCGATGAACAGCAGCATTTAATAAACAATATCATCATAAAGTTGGATAGCTCGTTCATAATTGGTTCTAGTACTTGGTAGTGATCCTGTTTCCCGAAGAGTACGAAAAGTTCCTGAAATTGTTTTGGTATCTGGAATCCTCCTATTAGGGTAACGTAGTTCATATTCTTCTACAGCAGCTCTAGCATTAACATTACAGTAACCCAAAATAAAAACCATATCAGCGTATTCCTCTGATGTAAATAAGTAAGGCATTTTTTCGCTGAATAAACAATCGAATTATAACTCACAGAAAAATTGCATTTAATAACACGATTCACAGAACCCGATCTCCTGCTGTAGCTTGCAAAACACCACTAATACACAGTTTCTAACGTAACAGTAACAGAATACCATTTTTTGATCAGCTGTTATTCGTGCGTTACCAACTTAGAAATTAATAAAACAAAAAAACTGCATTTCGATGATTAGTAAACAATAATGGGAAAATGTTTGCTCCATTTATTTTCAAATATTTGATGTAAAATTTTTATAAAAAAAAATACAACGTAATAAAACATGATATTTTTATTTACAAACAAATTTATTTAACAGTTAATCTTGTTTTCCTCAATTTATCTCATCATTAAGGAATAAACATTTTGTTTTTTGTTTTATTTTAACTAAATACCGTACGGTATTTCTTTACAGCAAAATTTGTACTTCCAGCATGACGGAGCACCTCCCCACTTTTCACGTGCCGTTTCTGCTTACTTAAATCATCAATTTCCTGGACACTGGATTGGTCGTGGAGGGCCTCACCCTTGGCCACCAAGATCACCAGATCTATCTCCATTGGATTATTGCATCTGGGGATGGATGAAAAGACATTGTATACAAGACAAAAGTGAATTCTCGTGATGAATTAATTGCCCGTATTATGGATTCGGCTGTGCAGATACAGGGAAGTCCTGAAAAAAATAAGAAACGCAACAAAAGCAATACACAAACGTGCTGCAAAATGTATTGATAATGATGGCCTCATTTTCTAACATCTATTATAAAAAGGTGCGTACGGTTGGCCCAACCTGATTAATTTTGCTTAAAACTAGTAATGTATTATACTGAATAAAATCGATTTTTTGGTACTTATTTCTGTTTTATTTTAGACTTTGATTATATCAATTTTCTCAGAATTAAATTTTCTACAATTAATGTTTGTTGATTTTATGTATTTATTACCAATTTAACAAAGTTATTGTACATCAAACTTAAAAAAACATTGTTTCGTGCCCCAATTTTTTGCATTTAACCCTGAATCCCTCAAAAACTACTACAGGTACAGTTCTGAAACCTATTTTATTAGCTTTATCAGGTAAAAATACATAAGAATCCACGACATTTCTTACTTAATTAACCTTTCCAAAAGTTCAGTATGGCTTTATTTTACTCTTTACCCAGGAATTCAGGCGAAATCTTTCGCTAGCTGTAACTCGCTAACGAAGCGTTTTCGGACCTATGTTTATATAACATTTTTTCATTATTTTTACTAGTACAATGTGCTGTAGAAGTGGGGGGAGAACTTCATGAATCACCTTGTATGTCCTTTTTTACGAGTAGCTTAATTTTGTGTACCATAAGGTATGTTAATTCAACCTCATCAGTAGGGAGGGAATATAGTATAAGTTATTTACAATCAACATTAGGCAACAATGGACAAGTTTTATACAGTATAGTATATAGTAGTACATATACTCGTATAGTAGTTACACGATATATCATTATACTGAATGTTCTTTGTCATGTTGAAAAATATATTATACTTTCAGTATAACTAGTTTTTGAACATATGACATATATGTACGTATAATAACAATAAATATAGAATAACAAAAAGTACTTTCTGCGCTGGGGATCAAATCCGGATATATCACTTGCGCTACTAGTACACCACAAAGTCCTTACTTTTGACGATTAAATCATTCAGTATTTTGCCGCTTCTGTCAAAAACGTGCTGAAATAACCAAACGAACACATGATCGATAAACCAAATACTTGTCAAACGACTCTTATTTATGTTTTTTTTTCATCTGTATGAGTTGCAATACCCTAATTTAATTTAAATAAACATTTAATAATTATCGAAGAATAGGTATATATATACATTCTTTTTAAATGTTTATACACACATAATTTGTATGTATATATATATAAACCATACCCATTTTGTGAAATCATCATTGAAGTCATGCATAGATTCAGTAATTCGGTACAATCAATATTGTTATATATCCCATCCAATAGTGACAGCATGCCAATGTGAGAATACAATCACCTGAGAGAGATATGCGCATTTCAAATCTCACAAACACCTGTCTCCATCCGACAAGCTGGATTTAGAGCACTATGCAATAAATTCTAGGCTTCATACATTCTTTTGAGAGTTGTCTTTCAATAAAAGTAAACGAAATGTTCTTTACATTTTTCCTAACGTAGTTCTCTTTGGTTTTATTTCATATTTTATTCATTTTAAATTGAACATTTCCATTTACATTTCATAACTGAATTATATATTATTTATTTCTAAATACAAAGTCAAACACAGTTTTTTACACATAAAACACAAATTCTGTATCGCAAGGATGCCATGTCTTAGAACCATGAAAAAAATTGACTCCAAAAGTCTATCCAAAGTATTAATGTATAATATTAAGAAGTTTTTAAATTTATTGTACAGAACTAAGTATTAAGTAAAGATATGCTTTAGAACTATTTGCTCAAAACCGTGTTCAAATACAGGCACGACAGTTTTCGGCTGGAACCTAAAGAGTTCTTTTTCAGTAAATATCTTTTTTAATGTAAATAAATTAACATTTTGCATGGTGTAATAGATATCAGTGACTATTTTAAACTCATTCCTCAGCTTATCAGTTCCACAACAATGCTGTAAGGAGTGGAGTACATAATTTCTTTAATATTGATGCAATACAACTCTCATTATAACAACTGATCTGTATTGTAAATACAGAAATCGTACAAGCAAATTAATTAGCTACAAGGTTTGGAAAAAATGCAAAGCGTAACAGTAAAATTAAAAAAACGTTTCATAGATATTAATGTTTGTTGAGGTTTCGACATAATAACCATATCGATACTAAAATGGCTATTTTTTATTCACATAAAATTGCAATTCAATTTAAAGTTGAAATGAGTACTGGAAACTTTATACTTTTCTCTTGAACATAAAGCTCAAAAACCGAAACAGATGACGTTATTTGGTTCATAACCAAAATTATTAGTTTATTATGTAGTTTAATGTAACTCATTAGGTAGTTTATACCGTAAAAATGAAAATTGGGATACAATTTTACTTTTAAAATCTGTTTAAGATATTTAATACACCAGTTTGGTTGACTACAATCCAGTTATTCTCGTCTTTACTTTTGACGCTTAAGACCCTAACATTTTTTGTTAATAATTTGCGACTTTGATTAATACCATTTTTGACATGTCTGAAAACGATAGTATTGTTATAAAAATCAAAATTTTTTATGTTCTGAAAGGTTCGTATCTCGTCCTTACTTTTTTGGTTGTAAATAACTTTATAATTACACAATGTTCCAGTTTTGAGGATTCCGGTATAAATAGTAAACCAACGTCAGTAAACATGATTTAATGCACAATACATGTTTTGTTAAAGCACCACAGTTTTTAAGTAAATGGTACATTTTGATAGGGAAAGTAAACTGTATGTACATACATTGCATTATCTATAAAGTGCAATTACTACAGGGTGTTTATAAAAACTATGTACAACTTCAACCAAACATAAAATCTTTAATTTTCTCTTAATGTTGTATAATTGCAATAAAAAAAAACATTTTCTCATGTTTACCAAAAGCACAGTCCTGTTAAAATTATACTTAACTCTAATTCTTTTACTTCAGTAAGAGCAAAATTCTATACCATAACCATGTAAATTATTTCCTTTAATGTGTATTTTTAAGGAAAAAGGGTTTATCGTGAGGAACTATGTACCAAACACTTAGTTTTTCACCATCTCTGATATAATTTTCATAACAATGTAGGTTCTCAGCATCCTTGAATCACAGCTTAAAATTTTGCTTGATTACTTTAACTCGTAAATCAACCAGTAGTTTTTTTATTGTATACGAACATGTTTAAACTTACAAAATTAGTTTTAATTCAAAATTTCTGGTGGCTGAAAAGTTAAAGTAGATGTTAACCACACCAAATGTCACTTGTTTCAATCAAACCCTCAAGCCTATAGCTCATTTCATTGTTGATATCATGAGGACAGCAGACAAGTAGAGAATCACCGATACAACCGAGTAGAGGACCAGACAGACCGTAATGAAAGTCTTACAAAAACCATCCAACAAAGTAACCAATTAATCATGCGTTACTATGTAATATATTAAAATTTAATTATTTTACTCAATTTGTTTACTAATCCGTTGGTTCTATTAATTCTCCTCTCATCACGAGTATTCATAATACTAATGTAAACATTTTTGTTAACACTCAGCCGAATCTCATGGAGTAACATGCATTACTAACAAATTTTATAAATTAAGTTTTATTTCAAGACGGATCGAACAGAGTTTCCCCAAAATTTGGTAATCCATATTGGTATGTTTCCTAGTTTTTTTCCTTGCTTACATAACCCATTATCCACGATATGCTAGTAATCAAAAGTAATATATTGTTTAAGTAATGTAATACTAGGGTTATAAAAATTATACAATATTGTATTTATGATTACAAAATATTGAAAACTGTTTTATTCATAAATTAAAATAATAAATAAATATTTTAAATAGATATTTTAATAAATTATTAATAAATAGATAATAAATTATTAATAAATATCTATTTTAATAAATAGATATTTTAATAAAAAAATAATTAAAATACTTAGTCATCAAATAAAACTTAATCATGATTCTACATAATATAAGAAAAGATGTTGTAAACACACCAAAAACATATTTAAATTAAACTAGAATTTTTAAATTAAAAAAGGAATTACGAATATTAATATAAATCTTCGCGGGTAAGCACACGGTCTTCCGGAGAAGTGTTTAATATAAACTTCAGAAACCACATCTCCGTAAAGCTGCTAATTAACTCGAGTTGTATTACGTGGGAAGGGAGAAGTCTCCGTGTCTCCCATACTGATGGTGTGTTTCGTACAGCACAAATACCCTCTAGTAAATACTGTTCTGTAAAACTTGCAGTAGGGTACTTTTGTAACACACGGTGTCTCAGGCCAACATCGCGTCACATATAAAGTAACAATGTAAACAGTCAAATGTGAAACTTGAAGAAGGGGACTTGTGTTACACACGGTGTCTTAGGCCAACCTCGCGTCACATATAAAGTAACAATGTAAACAGTCAACTGTGAAACTTGAAGTAGGGGACTTGTGTTACACACGGTGTCTCAGGCCAACCTCGCGTCACATACAAAGTAACAATGTAAACAGTCAACTGTGAAACTTGAAGTAGGGGACTTGTGTTACACACGACCTCGCGTCACATACAAAGTAACAATGTAAATAGTCAACTGTGAAACTTGTAGTAGGGGACTTGTGTTACACACGGTGTCTCAGGCCAACCTCGCGTCACATACAAAGTAACAAAGTAAATAGTCAACTGTGAAACGTGTAGTAGGGGACTTTTATTATACAGGTTGTCACAGGCAAACCGCCTAACGTGTAAAGTAATAAACTAAATAGATGACTAAGAAACTTGAAGTAGGATATTTTTGCTATACGCGGTGTCTCAGGCCAACCGCCTAACGTGTAAAGTAATAAACTAAATAGACGACTAAGAAACTTGAAGTAAAAGATTTTTGCTATACGCGGTGTCTCAGGCCAACCGCCTCACGTGTAAAGTAATAAACTAAATAGACGACTAAGAAACTTGAAGTAGGATATTTTTGCTATACGCGGTGTCTCAGGCCAACCGCCTCACGTGTAAAGTAATAAACTAAATAGATGACTAAGAAACTTGAAGTAGGATATTTTTGCTATACGCGGTGTCTCAGGCCAACCGCCTAACGTGTAAAGTAATAAACTAAATAGACGACTAAGAAACTTGAAGTAAAAGATTTTTGCTATAAGCGGTGTCTCAGGCCAACCGCCTCACGTGTAAAGTAATAAATTTAAATAGTCAACTGTTTAACTAATACGTGGCTTTTGTTACAAACTGTGTCTCAGGACAACCTCGCGTCAATTGTAAGGTAACAAAGTATATAAAAGTGGTTACTTAGAGGATAAAATGAGAACAAAAAAACAATTTAAATTTATGAATTTACTATATAATAAGCGATGTAAAATCTAACTACAATGTGGGAGAGAAGATATCATAAATTTATCCAGAATAGCTTGTTCGTAAACAAAGGTACATCATTACCCGCTCTAATTCACTTTCAGTAGTTTAATTTATTATCGGTTATTAATTTTTATACAGAAAATGGGTCAGAATTAGACACGTGATCCAAACAAACCTTACATATGAGAAAATAAAAAGCTACTGAGTCTAGAACACAGTCTATCAACGAGAAGAT
Source organism: Homalodisca vitripennis (assembly GCF_021130785.1). Lineage (NCBI taxonomy): Eukaryota > Metazoa > Arthropoda > Insecta > Hemiptera > Cicadellidae > Homalodisca > Homalodisca vitripennis. Next base: position 99,700,379 of record NC_060207.1, read on the forward strand.
GGTGGTTCTAATGTAGATTGTAATCAGTATAAAGACTCAGGATGCTGACAACATCCGCTTGCGTTATAGAACAATGATGGGATTCAAAAGGACGTCAATTACAACCTTGTCTTCTGTAGACGGAAGCACTCTAATTTAGGTTTATCTTCAAAACAAAAATTGGTCTTGTAACGAAAGGTTGTGTAATTTTTGACAGAGAAAAAATTCTAAATCCATAATAAATCTACATTTTGCAGTAGGTTTATTTTTTTTTTAATTAATTGTACTTTAAATCATAACGGATACGATAAATGCTTGCACGTATCCACGTCTTATCCACGATGTTGGATAATCCTATTCAACTTTATTCTTCAAAGAAAACATAAATTTGAATTTCGTGACAATTTATTGCTGTTACCTAAATTTGTTCAGAGATTAATCTCCAGGACATATCACTGGAAACAAATAAATTCTATTGTAGTCGCACCGCTCCAATCTGTACACGGAACAATCAGAACATTTGTGTAGCGGTCCGTCATGCAATGACAGCTGCTGATTGAGTGTGCCGAGTGTCAGGTGCAGTCTAGCTCCGACAGAACATTGAGACTTGTTACAGGCGAACGCAAACAAATAAACTCTATTGTAGTCGCAGCGCTCCAATCTGTACACGGAACAATCAGAACAGATGTGTAGCGGTCCGTCATGCAATGACAACTGCTGATTGAGTGTACCGAGTGTCAGGTGCAGTCTAGCTCCTACTGAACATTGAGACTTGTTACAGGCGAACGCAAACAAATAAACTCTATTGTAGTCGCAGCGCTCCAATCTGTACACGGAACAATCAGAACAGATGTGTAGCGGTCCGTCATACCATGACAACTGCTGATTGAGTGTGCCGAGTGTCAGGTGCAGTCTAGCTCCGACTGAACATTGAGACTTGTTACAGGCGAACGCAAACAAATAAACTCTATTGTAGTCGCAACGCTCCAATCTCCATATGGAACAATCGGAACAGTTGTGTAGCGGTCCGTCATGCAATGACAGCTGCTGATTGAGTGTACCGAGTGTCAGGTGCAGTCTAGCTCCGACTGAACATTGAGACTTGTTACAGGCGAACGCAAACAAATAAATTCTATTGTTGTCGCAACGCTCCAATCTCCATATGGAACAATCGGAACAGATGTGTAGCGGTCCGTCATGCAATGACAACTGCTGATTGAGTGTACCGAGTGTCAGGTGCAGTCTAGCTCCTACTGAACATTGAGACTTGTTACAGGCGAACGCAAACAAATAAACTCTATTGTAGTCGCAGCGCTCCAATCTGTACACGGAACAATCAGAACAGATGTGTAGCGGTCCGTCATACCATGACAACTGCTGATTGAGTGTGCCGAGTGTCAGGTGCAGTCTAGCTCCGACTGAACATTGAGACTTGTTACAGGCGAACGCAAACAAATAAACTCTATTGTAGTCGCAACGCTCCAATCTCCATATGGAACAATCGGAACAGTTGTGTAGCGGTCCGTCATGCAATGACAGCTGCTGATTGAGTGTACCGAGTGTCAGGTGCAGTCTAGCTCCGACTGAACATTGAGACTTGTTACAGGCGAACGCAAACAAATAAATTCTATTGTTGTCGCAACGCTCCAATCTCCATATGGAACAATCGGAACAGTTGTGTAGCGGTCCGTCATGCAATGGCAGCTGGTGATTGAGTGTACCGAGTGTCAGGTGCAGTCTAGCTCCGACTGAACATTGAGACTTGTTACAGGCGAGACATTTACGCGTATGGTGCTGCGGCATTCTTTATCCAATTGGGCAGCTTGTTGATGAAGTGAACACTTGCATGTGAGGGCAGATGTTCGTAAACCACCGCTCTGTGTCTACTATTTCGGCAATTTCCCCTGCCTGTGGTCTTATACGAATGAATGTCTTAGCCAGTTGTTGTTTCGAAAATGTAGAGACTTTGCAGAGTCAACAGCAACAATTTTTATAAAGGTTTATCTACAAGAATCTCTGAAATTGAACGATCGATTACTCGAATCGCTTGCTTCTGCAATTTGAACACTCTCACGAAGTGGTTGTTTGCACATGCTCCCACAGAACCACTCCTTAGGTAAGTGTGGGTAAATCAATCCATAATACGCCGTCGTCAGAACCTTACTTGGGCAATACTTGGCTAAAGACCTCAAACAAAATGCCTGACGATAATTTGGCGCAAACATGGTCAATGCGGTCCTTCCATGTCAACCCTCGATCTAGGTGTATTCCAAGGAAACTAGTAGTGCAGTCTTCTTCCAGAATGTAATCTGCCAACATAACGGCCACATTCCGAGTCTGAAGGCCGCAGCAAAGTTCATGACATTGGATTTAGATCTGTTTGTTTTGAAATTGACTGTGTTAACGTGTTGAACACATTTGTTGATTTCAGAAAGTCTGTTCTTCGAAAATAGATTTTGGTTTACCAGTAAAAGAGAGAGTAGTGTCACCAGAGTTATGTGGTCAACACCGTGAAATTAAAAAATCAAGAAAGGAACCTAGGGTGATATTTTGATTTTTTAATCACCCCACAGACCCACAAAAGCGTCTGTAGTCGATTTCACTTTCCTGAACTCAAACTTTCATCTGAAAGTTGGTTATGTTTATCAAAATACTGCAACATAATTGTCCAAAATATTTTTTTTCTAAACTGTTTCGCTCCAAAGTGGCAAAATTGAGACAGGCTGGTAGTTGTTTGTGACTCTAGGATCGTCCTTTTAGAATATTGGACTAATTTTCGTGGTTTTAAGGAGTGATAGAAAACCTTCGTGTTGCAAATAGAAATGTATGACTTGAGTTCAAGTTCTCAAAATATACGTAGATAATTTTTTTATCTGTTATTCAACGACAGATGTCAGTGCCATTAAGGATACCGGTCTTTTTCTTCACGTGGGATTTACCTGAGGCTGCAATGGTCGAGGATTTAGCTCACAAGCCTCAGACGCGAAATATCTGTGAACTCATTTGACACCTCCATGATGCACACAAGTTTGTCCCCGATTTTAATTTTAGTTTTTCATAATGGCTTTTTTATTGTTGATGATGCCCTAAACAGTTCAGAAACATTTTTTGAAGAAATTATTAATTTATAACATCATATGTTTTGGCTGCTTTTATCAATTATTCGTAGGTTTTTTTAATACTTTTCTTAAAAAAACACAATTTGAATTCATCCTTTGAGGTAATATTGTTTTTGATTTCGGAGAACAAATTGAGTTTTATCTCAAAAACAAAATATGCCTTTAGTGATCCACTAGTTTGCCCTTTTAGGACAAACTCGGATGGTCTTTGTAGGACTGCATTTATTTAAATGAAAAAGCAAGACATCGTTAAACGTTTTAAATTGCTATTCTATGGATTGAGTTAAATTTATGAAATCCCATTTTTTTGGTCTCTTACTGTTTTTGTATTTTTGGGTTCTCTTTCAATTCTCTTTCTATTAATTATAACCTCATGGCCATAGTGGTCCGAAATTGTTGTGTTAAACACGAACACTGCGATGTTTGGAAAATTGTAAATGATGTTGTCTGTGGCCTTCTGAGTTGTTGCAGTTACACGGGTCGGATTCGTGATCAACAGCTCAAGACTTTAAAAAACTCATATTTTGGTGGGTGGATGTTAGATGTCCATCACGTTGATGTTGAAGTCGCCCGTCAACGACGAATTCTTGTCGTTGGTAAGTTAGGTCTGTAAGTAAGGATTCGAAACTGAAAAAAATTCTTCGTTTCCAACCTATATGTTCGTGGAGATTCATAGATTCCAATCACAAAAAGTTTTGAATATACTGACTGGAGTTTCATACCGACTGCTTCAAAATCTCCGACTGTTTCCTGAATTGAAAATGTGGAAAATGAGACTTGATGTTTTTAATATTGCTAGGCTTTCCCCTTTGTAGTAAGATCTACAAAAAATTTCAAACAAATTTGTAATTTTGCATAGATGGTTGTCTTTTCTTGAAACCGTTTTCGGCCACAAATAAGGACATACGGTTTTTGACGCATCAATAGATTTTATCAATTTTGTTTGTGGCCGATTGACAATTCTGATGAAGTATTTTTGATTAATTAAAATTAATCTTTATTCTATTAAATTACCACGGTCAATATTAACGTTACCGTTACGTTTTCGACTATCCCCACCGTTAACATCGTATTAAAATTTACATAACCACATGAATAAATCCAGGAGTGACCTAGCATATAAAACCAAATACCAATAAAATAATATTTGATATTACAAAAGTTTTATTGAATGATTATAGCCTAAAAGTACCTACTTAAGCCATATGTACAAAAGTAACACTAGCCGGAATAGTGAAAGAAGAGATAGTATGGATACGAAAAGTCTGACGATACGAACGTTATCTGGTTTTTAGGCTAAAAACGTAAGTGTAGAGATAACGTGAATTGTGGCTGGGAAGAATGCTTCCTGTGAGAACGTCTAACAATGTTGTACTTTGTTTTGTTTTAGATGTCTCTTGACAGTGAAAACTTCTCTGTTAGCCTTCAAACTTGTAATGTAACAGCAAACATGTTTAGTGTTGCCTGACATTTTAAATGAATGTGATATTACTGTAATTAATACTTTCATGTGTCGTGTAAATCGACATAAGTATTAAATTATATAAATTATTATGGGTCTCAAATATGAGATTTTCCAAGAGTAGCCTTCAACTATTTAACAATTAAAACACAAAGGGTTTCAAACTGTTTACTTCATACCTGACATGAACAGTGACAAAGTATGTTTTTTTCATTAATGATATTAAATCAGCGTTCAATTAAAGTTTCTTTAGCAACTAAAGGTAACTAAAAACTAGTGCACATTATCAAAATATTCAGTGGCTCAGTAGTATAGCCTTGACCTTCATGTTAAGCAATCGACAACAAAGAAGAATCTAGCTACCTACTAAAACTAATGATCAAGTACAGAATGAATACGATACATGTTTAATTATGTTGTGGTCTAAAAATTACTCGTTGGTGACCACGGATAACTTAACATAATCAGCTCAACATAAGGAGATTTAAGAAACAGAAGCATTTTTAACAACTGAAAATTGATGATGAAATTGTAACACAAGGTTACCATGATTTCAAGGGTATATTCTATTGGAAAAAAAAACAAAATTGATCAATTAATTGAAAGTATGCCAATACGTTCCTCTATAAACTATTTTTTCAACGGCTTCTTTTTTATTATCTCGTACTAATTTATCCTTAAGAGAGACGAATTTAACGCAACTGGAGCGGAGAGCGTTTCTAGCGCTATTGAAAATTGCCCTTTAGTTCGTTTTATGACCTTTGTCCTATAACGACACTCAATGGCTAAGAGCAAAGCGTTGCTTGGGCTTAATATCGTATTAATTATTCCTTTCAGTGAGGTGAATTTTACACGATTGGAGCGGATAGCGTTTCTAGCGCTATTGAATTGCCCTTTAGTTCGTTTTATGACCTTTGTCCTATAACGACACTCGATGGCTAAGAGCAAAGCGTTGCTTGTGCTTAAAATCGTATTAATTATTCCTTTCAGTGAGGTGAATTTTACACAATTGAAGCGGATAGCGTTTCTAGCGCTATTGAATTGCCCTTTAGTTGGTTTTATGACCTTTGTCCTATAACGACACTCGATGGCTAAGAGCAAAGCGTTGCTTGGGCTTAATATCGTATTAATTATTCCTTTCAGTGAGGTGAATTTTACACAATTGGAGCGTATAGCGTTTCTAGTGCTATTGAATTGCCCTTTTGTTCGTTTTATGAGCTTTGTCCTATAACGACACTCGATGGCTAAGAGCAAAGCGTTGCTTGGGCTTAATATCGTTTTAATTATTCCTTTCAGTGAGGTGAATTAACACAACTGGAGCGGAGAGCGTGTCTTCTAAACTATTATTTATTTCAGCATCGTTAAATAGTTGATGTTACGTATCAATTACAAATTTCTTATAATTTTTATGTCATAATATTAGGTTATATACTTATAATATACCATTAGGTTAAAATATTTTATCACACTCTTTCCACTTGGATGTTACCACTCACCGTTATAGTCTATACTGCTTCATTATATTACATATACGTTATCAATCTTTTAAACCTTGATATTTTTAAAACAAAGCAAATAATCTACTTTTCTGTCTGTAAAATTGCACTAAATCATGTTTGTTATAATACTGCGACTAGCAGACAACACGTTCTTTTTTAGGTTTTAATGAATCGTGGATGCCGCGTGTTATTTTTTTTGTTGGTTATTATTAGTTCTTTATTTCTGTTGAATGAAATGGTGTCATTTATAATCATAATTAAATAAAACTCATGTAACTCTAACTCTAAAAACTATATAACTAATCTATGTTTATTTTTAAATAAAATATGTTAGGCTAAGTATCTTTTAGTGTTTAGTAAAAAATGTTCTCAACTTTATGGATAATCAATATTATATATGAGGTTTATTTCAAAAAAATACATTTTTGTTAAAAATAAATCGAAAAAAGTACAAGGTATCAACAGGATCTAGGAAATTTGAGTGGATAGGATTTGCTGAAATATTGTTACTTAAATATACTACATACAAACACATTAAGAGTAGTACGTTGAAATCCCTCGTTAGTATAGCTATGAAAGCCTCACTTTGTCACCATACTACAATTAGTTAAGGGGGTTCGGTAGGTTAAAAATTAAAAAATTATACATTTTTTTTTATTTCAATTTATTTTTCTGTGTTGTTTTCTGAACATTTTGACATAAAAATTATTTGATTCTGACAATGGGAAGTATTTTAAAAAAAATATACAACATATTGTCTGCACAGCGGCAATTTTTACCAGAATTGTATCTATGGTAACGACAGTACTATTATAATAACTAGCATCCAGAAACAGTTGTTTTTCTTTCAATGGTTGGCTAACCTGAAGTATTGTGCCAATAAACAGCAGACAAGAGAAGTAAGAAAACATTGTTTGTTTACATTCATGAGTTTATTCTTTATTGTGAAAACTCAAAAGTAAATACACATTACAATTATTTTTCTAAAGTGTTGTGTCTAGTGTTTTAGAAGAATATATTATTCAAAATGCCTAGGAGTACTAGTGTTTTCAAGAAAAGGAAACGAGTATTTTGTAAGAAGACAGTAGAAACTGAAATTATGAAAAATAAAGATATATCCCGGCTAAAAAAGGCTCAGCGCATGATCTCGGAAGTTGCAAAAAGAAGCAGACAATCTCGTGAAAGTGCTAAAAGGAAGTTGGAAGATGAATGGGAAGATTTGGAGGATCCTGATGATCCCAGTTATGGAGCAGGATGCCATTAAGTCTTCAGTTACATATTACCAAGTAAGACCAAATGTATATTTTAACTTTAACGTTGATTTCCCGGAATTTAATTTTTTTTCTTACTTATGTACCTTTATCTCAGGAAGTATTAGATGGATCATTATGAAAAAAACCACTTGTACATGCCACCAATATACACATTTTAAGCGCGTAACATTGTAAAAAAAATTTAATATTTACGCAAAAAAATAAATAACATACAATGTTTTCAAAACAAAAAATGTATTTTTAAAAAAAATTCTTTTTTAATGAAATTTTCTTAAAAACCAAAATGTTTTGCGCTCTTTTTCATGATAAGGACCTAAAAAATAACTCATAAAAATTTTACTGTAATCGAACCAGTTGTTCCTGAGAAAAAGGTACATAAAATATAGGAATATAGCATTGTAAGGATAAGGCCTACCGAACCCCCTTAAGTGCAAACTGCAAACTAGTCTAATATGTCAGACGAATAACTGGATGACTTTACTACATATAGGCTACTGCGACTTGGTATACATGTTTAGTGCACATTGATGAATACAAGTAATCGTATGTTCGAGCATAACTCGATTACTTTTACAATCATAGTTACTCATAACGTAACTATTGTGGGAATGACTGATTCAATGTGAATGTTGAGCTCAGCTCCAGTTCACCATCGGCTTAGTCCAGCGTCTCAAATCGGACAGTGTCACAGACTTGAGTTCTGAAGTCAGGTATGTCTGAAAATATCCAAAAAAACGTCAACGATAAAGACGCGACGAACTCCTCGTATCATTTCGACACGAGAGACACGTAGACTAAAGAATCAAGTGTAATCCAAGTGAACAGGTGTTCATTGTCTCTTCAGGTACACAACTGTCATCGATTGCTCATAGATTTAATAAACGATTTATTGTTTACACTGAACATTAGCGTCTACAGTAACAATTCTCAATTATTTCTAGATGTAAATTTTAATATTTCTTGATTAAAAATATTGGGAATCCAGCCATCTATATTATTGTATTTAGGAAACTACTACGCATACTTACTTATATCATCCCTTCATATTCGACATTAATTTACACAGGTTAAAATAGTGTAGGTTACCTAACTTGTTATTTGAACAGTAACTACCTTACTAATTATTACTTTTAAACACTAGTACAGTAGAACGTCGGTTATCCGAACGTCAATTATCCGAAACGTCAATTATCCGAACACGAAAAAAGGTTACGTGTAACCTGAACTAGACCAAACGTCACCGCGTAATAAACAGTCGTCAGTTTGACCTTGGTAGTCGGCGCCGCCGTGCGACGTAGCAGACGTTAGACGGCACTCACAGCAGTCGCTTCCTTGTCAATCATTCACTCGCATAGTGCAGCGCTGAAAGTACATTACAGTTTAGTTTATAATTTGTGAAGTTAAGTTTGTTTGGAAAGTACAGTACAGTTTTAGTTTATAATTTGTAAAGTTAATAGTATTGGACTGTACAGTAGTTTCAAGAACATCCAGTAAGTTAGTTTTTTCTTTTATTCTGTACATTATTGTTGTTTTAAGGTTAGATTAGTTGTAATATTGTAGGCCGTAGGATGTTTATAATTTGACATGGCGGACCTCTAGTAAACCTAATAAAAGAAGCAGAAATGTTTTATCTATTGAATCAAAATTAAAAATCATTGAAAAACTAGAAAAAGGTGAAACAGAGACATCTTTAGCAAAACAATTTAATGTTGGCAAGGCAACAATATCAGAGATAAAAAGTAAAGAATCTGAAATCCTTAAATTTGGCCTCCAAACTGGACAGCGAAGATGGATCTAGAAAAAGGAAATCGATGAAAAAGACCTCAAGATGAAAAATTAGAAGAGAGGCGATGTATCTATGGTTCATTCAAAGGCGAACAAAGGGGGAACCAATATCAGGCCCTTTGCTTTGTGAAAAAGCCATCCAAATCAATAAAAAACTTGGTGGGTCAGCCGACTTCAAGGCTAGTACAGGGTGGTTGAAGAATTTTTAAATCACGCCATGGTGAGCTTGACATACAAGGTGAAATATTATCTGGAGATCCTGCAGCTGCAGAAAAATATAAAGAAACATTTTTCCAAACTGTTAAAAGATGAAGGATATTCATTGGATTTGGTATACAATGCTGATGAAACAGGCCTTAATTGGAAGGCACTGCCGCGTAAATCATTGGCATCAAAACGAGAAAAGGCGGCGCCAGGATTTAAGGTTAGCAAGGAGCGTGTAACAATCATGGTTGCAGCAAACGCTACTGGTACGCATGCATTGCCTCTCCTAATGATAAGCAAATCTAAAAAGCCTAGGTGTTTTAAAAATGTGACTTGTTTACTCTTACCTACAAATCACAAAAGAATGCGTGGATGAATTGTGAAATTTTTTTAGACTGGTTTACTAATGAATTTATCCCTGATGTCAAAAAAGTACAAAAAAGATAACAATAAGCTGGGGAAAGTACTTCTCGTTATAGACAATGCCCCAACCCACCCGGATGTTGAAATATTGAACTCAATCGACGAGGACTTTAAAGTGACCTATTTACCACCTAACGTGACAGCGTTACTTCAGCCCAATGGACCAGGGCGTTATAGAAAAGCTTAAAAGGATGTACAAAAAGCAAGTTCTTCGTCGCTTGTTACTTGCTGATGCCAATGAAGAAAGTGTTGTGCGATTTGCCAAAAAACTCAATGTCAAAGATTGTTCTTACATGATAGCAGACTCTTAGAGCACCATGAAAGAAAAGCAACTTAAAAAATGCTTGGAACAAAATTTTAGAAAAGACTCGTGAAAACATAGAGCCTAAAGTTACAGACCAGGAAGATGTTGATGAATTTTTTGGAGTTGTATGGAGAAATTCCTGGATTTTCAGAATGTGACATACAAGATACTGAAGATTGGCTAACAATGGGACAATGACCCAGGCTTCCAGATCCTTAATGATGAGGAAATTGTTTCTCTGGTGCTGGCTGAAGATACCACCCCAGCATGACAGCGATGAAGATTGTAACACAGATACTGCAGAAAGCACCAAGACTCGTCAAGTCATGAAGAAGCTTTTTCGGCATGTAATACTGCGATGTCTTGGCTTGAAAAGCAGAGGAGAGCTGCCCAACTCAGCTTTTACTGCTAAAGAAGAGGCTTAGGGACTTAGCAGCTAAAAAAACGGTCCTCAAGTTTAAAGCAAAAGACAATAAAAGACTATTTTTACAAAGTAATTCCAATGCAATACATTACAGTATTAAAAATGTTACTTTATCACATTTTTATGTTTGTATTTTTTTTTTTTTAATTTGACATTACTCTTTATAAAATGTGTGAATATTATATTAACTTCAGTACAAAATTACATAAAAGAGTTGATTAATATAATAAAAGTATTATGTATACGTAAATATGTTGTGTTTTTAATTTCCACATGCTTAATCAATAATTTACCTATCAGTAAGCGCCTCAAATGGCATTATTAAAACTATGTTTGATTATCCGAACATTTGATTATCGAACACCCTCAGGTCCCAATTATTTCGGATAACCGACGTTCTAATGTACTTTATTTGCTGTATCAAATCCAGAACTTAAATCTTTCTCTACATAGTGCTGCAACCTGTGAGGCGAGGCTTGCACTAATACACCACTCACTGCTATGACCAATTAGGTGCTGTAGCCAAGCGGGAATGCTATGAACCTCGACAACAACGTTGTTAAATGTAGAACTGTCTCGTGACTTACAAACTCTACTGTCTACAGTAGTTTAATTTCCATGAATCGTTAATTTTATTTGTTTTATTTGAAATTATGTTGGAACGAAGATGTTTTCACTGCTGACTAAAAATAAAGATTATTATACGAACGAAGTAAAACAATATACAAAAAATTTTATGCCAAACTATATACTCATTTAATTATGCCAGCATTTAAAAAACGTGAATTAAAAATAAGTGACGTCACAATGCAGTGATAAGTTTTATTTTAATACATAGTAGTAATTAATGAATCTGTATGTATATGTAGTTCATGAAATATAACGGTTAATTTCATATTATGATAAAGGTACATAATCCTGACTCACAGAAATAGAGTTATTTATTTTATTTAAAACAGTATAACTTATTGTAAAGATGGTTTATTTGTGGTTTCATTTTTACTATGTTTTTTTTTATTGTAATCATCAACTTGTGCCTGAGGAAGTGTAGAATGATATGTTTAGGACGTAAATGAGTGGTATGTTCGGTGCTCTTGGATATACCTGAACATTTTAATTCGTTTGAATCCGAAATATACGACTACTCCATAAAGCCTTGCTATAAGGGTGATTATCGTATTTAGCCTATTAAAAACGTAACACAATTTTAGGTGGAGAACATCACAATAAATTTCCTCCCTTACATATATCGTGAGCGTACTGTGAAATATTCATGGCCAAGCTGAGCTGTTTCGAGCACAACGTAACAAAATTGTTACTGCAGAACCATTTTATCGAAAGGTGACCACAATTCAAAGTTTCTAGACTCAGCTCTCTATATTTGGGAAGTTTCATCATTGACAAAGTTTGTAGTAGTTTGCGGTTCTTCTCTGTCATGTCGTGTTATGTTTAAAATTGTTCTTTTGAGAGCACGTATAGAGCAAAACATTCGATACATCCGTTTAGAAGCTTTCTTTCGTATTTCTAATTGGGTCAGGAGTGATATTAAGTCAAGGTATACAGCATGCATCTGAACTCATGGATGGGATTGTAGAGAATATTTTAATGACCTAAGTAAGATCGTATTATTTACCAATTACCCATAAAATATATTTCTTTGCACCTACTTGCACCTGTTTAATAAAATATGTAAGAAATAAGTATATCTCTTTACCGGTTAGTATTTAACCATAAATTATGATAAAAAAGTCATAACAACGTGTTTTTAATCATGATGTTGCCTGAATATTTTTTTCTATTTCGGATTATTTTCCGAAAAAGTTTACAAATATTCTTATTTTATATCCATTATATGTTCCTTTTAAGGAAGATATAGTGAACATATAATGGATACAATGTTAAACCAGCGTTCAATTTTTGGGTGCATGCAAGTCCTATCGAGAGACTCGCTTCGATTTAATGTTTTTTTTTATGCAGACATGTATATAGCAGAGTTTAGCAAATTTGTATATATAGGTTTTGTTTTTTATACAACTTAAAGAAGTGACTTCTTGTGCGGAAACATAAAATGTGAAGAACAAAACAATAGTTAAATGGAAAAATCAACAATGTATTATTTGACTGCACCTAGTCCTATAAGGACCTGTGCGCTGCTTCCGGAGTGACAGGATATTCTGGATGGATAAGTTTCCCGGATCTAAGTGACACATCGGTTTTGCTCTGCCCAGTGATAGGTTCAACTTCAAGGTATGAACCAGTCAGGAGTGATTCCTGCTGGGTGATTTAATTAGCTTAGTACATATATTATATTTATATGAACAATAGTTAATTTACTGATTTATTTAAATCTAGATAAAACAATCAAATAATTAATCCTTAAGCATCTGTTTTCAGACTTTACAGAGCATCCGTTATTATACAATTAATGATTCAGCAACAACATTTATGCTATAATGAGATCTATGATGCGTAATTTTTGTAACAAGTCCTTGCATATGTCTATTTGTCCACAGGACAACTCGAGAATGAAATGAGCTATATATTTGTAATTTCGCAGCAACTCAGCGAGCCTGTTGACATGTCGAGTGGCGTACTCCTACCTTGTTCATTGTTAAAACATTTGAATTGTAACAAGTTAGTTCAAAACTCAGTTCAATAACTCGAGTGACCACGTCTCTACGAGACTGACACTTTAAGAGACTATCTTTAACTTTAATTTTTCACTAATCGCCATACTTTTAGTATATGTGCTGCATCATATGTAGCCTAACGGCTTCGCTGACATTGCATGTAAGATTTCAAGTGGAAAGTTCATTTCATTCTCAAGGTATCCTGCAGACAGATAATCATACAAAAAAGAAATTTGTACGTAACCCCGGCAAACAAAGGAAAAACTAACTGTGCCAGCCTACCCTTCAATGACTCTGATAGACACACACCATCATAAAATTCTTCTCTTCGTACTTTCACGCCAAATGTAAAGTCAAGAAACACTATACAATAACGATATAGTGTTATTGTACATAATCCTCTATAAATTTGTAGTGTATTTGAATATATTCACTTACTTTATGTATATATTTTTATATATATGATGATCTTAAGTAGATGTAATATGTTAAGTCTTTTCTTGTAATATGTTACTTAGGATGTATGTGCTACTATGTCACATGTGAAAATTTCAATGAGTATACTCCGTTTGTATACACATTTATTTATCTTTTGCCAATTTGGTTACCCTTAAGCCCAATGTAAAATATTCACTAACACAGTTAAATTCCAGTGAGTGACATGTACCATTGTCGAACTCGATGTTTCTTCTTACAGTGTAGAAATTAAGCTTCATGGAACATTTCAAATTTTTCATTCCGTTCGTTCTCGAGATATCGTACAAACAGACAAAAATGGAGTTTTCAGACCCTCAAGTTAGTGATAAATCCTAAGTCAATAATTAATCACTTGACTTTTTAGTATTAAATGTAAAAAACTGCCCCTACACAATTGAGCATATAAAGTATAATATAGTTAGTCTATTTCAGACTGGCTCTAAGGTAATTAAAGGCAGATGTATTACACGTAACATAACCCTGCGACATCCCTGTGTTACAATGATCATCAACTTAGTCTAATGATATAATACGTGTGATGCATTACAACACAAGATATTACTGTGTGTTACAATTAGTACATTGAAGCCAGGCTCCTATTGTAATCATTCATTACGTATAATTAGCGAGGTATTCCATACTAACCTGTCCTCAAGCGAACGCCTATTTTTACCATATTAAAAAAATTAACAACTAATTACTTACGACACCACCATCATTTCCATATATTTACCTGCAACACGAAAATTAGAAAATTAACAATTAATAACAGCACTGAAAATATCTAGTTTAAAGCTGTAATAAGATCGTTTACAGTTATAATTACGAGTATATATATACTTATTTATCAATCATGTGTAAATATAAAAATTATATAATTTATTACCTAAACTAGAGCTTAGTTCAGTAAGAAATTTATTAAAATCCACATATTGAGAGAGATAAAGAGTATAGAATTGTAATATAAACACTTCAGTAACCAAATATAATGAGACCAAGTATTTTTTTTATGAAAATTTAGGTAATACGGACTAATAATTACATGAAATCCATGATACTACATCAGACATTGATCTGAGGAAAATTGTGTCACGTATTCAGTATATGGAAGTCGTTAGTGTGTGTGTGTTTATTACTTTGCGAACAGGAAAAATGTTGTCTGTCTGGCTGTTTACGTAATATATACATACTAAATGAGTACACCCATGATAGACTGTAAATTTAGCACAAAGGTTATGTGTGTCTCTGTGTGGGAGAGAGAGAGAGAGAGAGAGAGAGAGAGAGAGAGAGAGAGAGAGAGAGAGAGAGAGAGAGAGAGAGAGAGAGAGAGAGAGAGAGAGAGAGAGAGAGAGAGAGAGAGAGAGAGAGAGAGAGAGCCTACTCTATACTATAATTGTTTTATTTATTAAATTAGTTTTATTTTTCGTACATTGTGATTTTAAGAAGTTATAAAATAGAGAGATTCATTCCTTCGAGTAAATGTGACGCAACATATCCAAACACGTGTATGGAGTACCCTACAGGTTATTTATGTTGCTGACTTTGTGTTCATTGTTTATGTCAACACGAGTATAAAGGGCGACTATTATCAGTAGCACCATAACAAATGGTCACATTCACACAGGACTGTATAGTGTATAATAAATGTTAAATCGCTCCATTGATGTTTTCAAAAGGTCCTTTACTCTTTATGTTCATACACATTTATTTAGTTAAAGAAAGATGCCCAGAAATATTTGATCCGATTAAACTGAAGACATAAATAAATAGACATTGGAGTACGAGCTTGCTTGTTACAATTTATTACAGAACTATTTAATTTTATACTTGCAGAATTGTGTGATGTACGTAAGTGTAACACGTATCCCGTAAATGGCACAAACGTTATGTCTGCTGCTTATTATATGTAAATGTCACACTTTGATGTAACTTCCAACATCTTATTCAGCACTACCATGTATCAGCACTCTCATGCATCTGACATGTAGTTACACATTATCTTTATTAAAAAGTGCTTGTTTTAAAATGCTGTTTTTTTACTAGAAGATCAAAGAAGAAATATAAACATTACATTTACTACACATTTTATTTATTAGTCGTAGGGATAGATTACATGTATGTTTTAAGAATATTTTTTAAATATAATATAATAGCCATTTTTTAATTAAAGTACACAATAATTGAGTATACAACAGTTTTACGCAAAACAGTAGAAAAAAGAAACAATTTGTTTCTTGTGGTGTCTATGTCCTCTGAAATTCTCTGTAATCATTAAACTACAAACTTCGCGTATGAATTAAATTATAATTAATTATAATTATAATTAAATAATAATTAATTAATTTCAAGGTGTTGAAGTTTTAAATGTGGTAGCATCAAACTAACAAGTTTATGCCACAGCAATTAAAGTTTAAATATTTTAACTTTAAGGATAAATTGTTTTTATTTGAAAAACAAATTTAATGATATATAGAAAACATTAATTAATTAGACATTTATACATCGATACAGAGAATATGTATATAATGTTGCAATGGGAAAAATTTAATCTTTTTAACAAAACGATTTGACCCATTCAGTTTTCAGTGTGATTCGGGAAAATCCCTGCATAAAAATTCAATTTTGGGCTATTTGGTGTGTACTTTCGATATCCATGCAGTTTTTTCCCGAGCACCAGTACTGGCAGTTGTGCCTATTATTTATGTCACTATTTTAGAAAAAAGTGCAATAGACACTAAACATGCACTGTTGGCGTATTCAGGGTTCTGTTCAATCATTGCAATTACGAGTATTTCTTCACTTTCTGCGCAAGTGTTCTTGTAGATTGCGGTAGTGATTCTGTGACACTGAGCAAAGCTTAAAACTGTGTATCTTCATTCCTGAACTTGGAGAGCCTTTAATGGTAAAGGCAGACACAATTTTGTCACAACTTGTCATTAATTATATCAAGTGGCATTTCAGGATGAAGGTGTTGTAATTTCATACTGCCTCATGGTAATTCCTTTCTGCTTTAATGATAAACAAAAACATTTCAACTTTATTTTCATTTTTAGGGAGATTGGCCATGATGAATAATTAACTTGATACATAAAATGTAATTACAGTTGAAAATTTATTCAAGGAAACATTATTTATAACTTTAGGATTTTTATACAAACAAAACAAATAGGTAATAAAAAATAAATATCTAGTCTAGGAGCAAGGTAATGTCATTTTATGCTGAATATATAACTGATAAACGTACGACTTCCAGTTTCAACTGAAATTCTTATTTTACTCTTTAGTTACTACGTTAGTTTTTACTCTTTCTGAACATGTATAAAATTAATACTTAATTTAATAAATTACTAACAAGTCGAAACAAAAAAGAAACAAACTCATTTTCCACCAACTATCTCTTTCAGTTTGATTTTTTTAGACACCAGAAAATCTCAACTGACAATTGCCTAAAGATGTAGAATTAGATGTTATTTAGCCTCAGGTAACCTTGTCAAATGTGTTGTATGATGACCGGTATAACTGTAAATAAATCAGAAGTGGCTATTTCTTATCAGGGGTGAGAGCCATTTAGGAATACGTACCATATTGCACGGGTCAGGTATTCCACCTCCCTGCTGTTGTATGCGTCAGCCTTAGTGATTGTGTGAGCGAGCTTTACTTTCAGCCGATTAATGTTTATATTTTTTCAATACCTCTTTATTATACTTATTTGGAATTTCAGGTATAATTTGGGCATTTTTACTTTAAAATCATGCTTAAGATTTGGTTTGACATCTAAAACATTTTCATGATGTGTTCGAAATTTTTTGTTTGTTTTCTTTTTATACGTTGTTGCAAGAAAACAATTTGTCTTTGGGGTTCTTATTAAAAGAGTAGTGCATATATATCTTCACAGTGCTTTTAGTGCTGAACACCCCCCTCCCCATAGTTTACTTTTAACAAAATGTTAAATAATTTATAAAAGTTTAAAATTATTGTTTAACTTAGCTTTTATGATGAATATATTATAACCAATGAAGGTAAAAGTTCCAATTTGCATAGCAATTCTGATTTTACTCTCTTTTATTGGAATATTAGGTTTTTACTCTTTCTGTAAATATATAAAAAATGTGGGCTCTAAATGTAGTCTAATCTCTTTGTGTAGGAAGACTCCCTGAAATTAAATTAAATCACTTTCACTATGAAAAAATTAAGAACGGACAATGAAATTTATGATCCTTCTGCAGAAAAATGCAACGTATTAGAAACTGTTAACAATTTATCAAGTATTTGTATGTTTACGTATATTTTACATCTTTTAGGGTATTTTAAGGCTCCCAAACGTTTCAAAGGTAATAAGCTATAATGGGGAGTGTTAGATCTCTCACCGATTACATCTTTAATTCAAATAACATATATTATATGTCGTGGTTTCAAGTATACAGGTATGACTGTACACATATTAATTATTACATACATACAAATAATTCTGTAATACAATAAAAAAACTTTTTATGTAGTTGATAATAACAAAACCTGATACGGTTGTATAATTATGACCTGAGAGCTGTCGATTAAATGAAATGATTTACTACTGTGACCGTATGTATCAATCTTTCAAACGGTATTTCTCTGTTATTTATCGAAATATCCTGTTTGGATTATTCTAATAGCCAGCTTTATGTATATGTTATACGTTACCATAAATTGTAGGAAAATCATAAATTATATATAAAGTCTACATTTAAATATCACTTATGTTGATATAACTTTTAGCTCTATGTGGTTTAATTAATAACTTAAAATGTTTTATATGTTGAAAGTTACATTACCGAGCCGACTATGATTCTTCAAAGTATTAAATTTATTTTAATTAACCAACTACAATACAAATGCATTTACAAGCTGATATTTAAAATTATGACTACAAATTAAATATACCTTTACTTGTAAATACTGAAAGGGACGTATAACTTGCGGATAAGAAACTACTACTTATTTCATGCTGTTTTAGATCACTTAGCGTACAATTTATAAGCTAAGTACATTTGTACGGACGGTGGTCCGTAAATGTTTGAGATATGACCTTGATGTTAGACGAAGATATTTGTATAACCAATTTTTATTTTTATTTTTTTAGATTTAATAAAAAATAAAAACACTATTCTCTTCACCTAAACAGTAGTGTACCAGTTAGTCAGTAAGTACACACTTAGAGTTGTCACTTAGTCTAATGAAAACTTGTTTACCCTATGAAGTCCATGCGGGACGTTCGTGCAGAGTAATCCCATCTAATCCAACTCACCTCAAAACTGTTCTGTAATACTTCAGTGAGAGTTCACTTTTAATTACAAATAACATTTTTCATTTTGTTTCGCCACCAAAATAAACGGATCATGAGATTCCCACAAAAGAGGAGCAGGACAATCAGAAGGGTGCTGTGACCACACCCCCATTGATATTTACTCGGTGTGGACTAATGTGGTAAATGGATGATCTAACTGATACACTAAGCGCTTGCAGCTCTTATCCTTGGGTTCGTAACGCTACCTTACACAATATGGGTACTCCTTGATGGAGCTGAGACGTGTATTTGTCTGTCTACCAGCTATGTACACTGTTAAATCTTCCACTAGAATATATGGAAGCAATTATACCAGTCAGGTAGGCATGGTCTCTTACAAATGTATGGGTAGTTTGCTATTTCGAAATACAAATTCTCTGCAAACCTCTTACCCCGTGTTAGTGCAATATAACTCAGCCCAGTTGAAGTAACTCTCGAAGCAGTACCAGGTGAGCTAAGCACTATTGATAATGTGAATCCTGTTATATGTAAGTGAGGCTCACTTCTACTTCTTCTCCAGCTCTGACACGACAGTCCGAAGACAATTACAATTAGATTTACTTTTACACACTAGTAAGAATGTGTAAGAAGTGTGAGAAATATATGAATCAATTTATATATATATATATATATATATATATATATATATATATATATACTGTATATATATAAAAAATATAAAATACATATATATAAAAAATACATGTTTAGGTTAAAAATAATTGTTTTGTCAACAACATAATATTAAAATTAATTTCATTACACAGTATTTAAAATTGTATATTAAATTAATAAACAACCGTTAGATATTCGTTTAAAATGAGTAAGGTTATATCAATTTAATCAAATGTTTCAAATTAAACAAATCTAGGCTTCGTGGATTATTCGCAAAGTTCTGGACTGAACTTATACCCTTTTATTATTATTTTGCCACATAATAAAATCAAAATTAACTATCATATTGTACGAAAAATTTGAAATAACTTCAGCTGTGATATCAACATATTCGCATTGTTGGTTTATTGACAGTAAATTGTAAAGGCATTTTTACGAATAAACTGTTAATTAATTTCATAACCGATATGTCAATGAATTTGGTTTTTATCTTCTTAATTTTTTCTCAGCTTTGATTGCCCTAAGGCTTTTTATTCTGGACAATAACGCATGTTTCTGACACTGCAGTTTCATTCCAAGAGTTAAATGTTTATCGAATTAATTGTTATTGAAATAGTTCCAACTAACTAACTATAACTAGTACATATAGTTCCATAGTAATAGTTGATAAATTTACTGTAGATTATACGAATCAATGTATCAATATCATGCAAGATAATCTCGTGAAGGAAGTACGTGAAGAGGTGGATCAAAGAGGGTTGAATAATACTTCATGGGTCACTGCCCCCGCTTAAGCTGTCTCGATGGCAGCCCTCAACCCATATGACGAGGTGCTCCGACAAAGTCAAGGACAATTAGACGAAAGTCTGTTACAAATACGGTGGCATATAGACAACTCTTAATAAAATAAAGTGCATGTAAATATGATATCAGATAGTGTTTCAGTTAGAGTTATACTGAGGATTCGTTAAAGGCACAATTAACTGCACATTTGGCAATTGACTCTATTGTTTTCAATTAATAATAGCAAACCTGTTTAGCGTTAAACATTTTGCAAACAAAAATGTTTTTACTCAATCCTATGAGGGTTTAGAAAATTTCCAAGCTCATTGTAATACTGTATTTGCCGGAATGAATCAACACTATTATTTAGGAAGTTATTTATGAGCCAATAATTAAAGATAACAATACAACACACTTTAAGTTTTTTTAGTTTATGAAAACAAGATTCAAGCAGGTTATTTAGATATTACACAATAATAATAGGGTTATGATTCTTCTCCGATTAACGATTCTATATATATATAATCGTATATATATATATATATATATATATATATACATATAAGCTATATATAAGTTGGTGAAAGTTATAAAAGGACAGAAAAATCGGTGTTCATGTTTTTGTCAACTCCTTCATCAGAGACACACTGATTAATAGAAGAAACACCCTGAACTAAAACTAATAATTAATAACAGAACGAAACTAATTATTTTTGCTATTAAATTGAATTAACAATAAGTCATATATTCCGGCATGCTAGTTTTGGTTTTGGGAGTCGTATTTTGAGAAAACGTAAAAAACTCCTGGAAATTCTTTCATTAAGGCAATTGCAATAGGCAGGTTTCTATGAAAACTAAATATAACATGGAAGGTATTGGATATTTAGCTTAGCATAATTTGGTCTATTTTCTTGTTTTAGTCTAACACAATTTATTTTAGAATTGAAACAAACGATTAAATTCATTGAATGGAGTGTGTAAAAGATTGTCAGACACTGAATTCGTATGACTTCTGATGTCTAAAAA
Organism: Homalodisca vitripennis; assembly: GCF_021130785.1. Taxonomy (NCBI): domain Eukaryota; kingdom Metazoa; phylum Arthropoda; class Insecta; order Hemiptera; family Cicadellidae; genus Homalodisca; species Homalodisca vitripennis. The sequence goes on from NC_060207.1 coordinate 99,721,706, forward strand.
ATTAGGCCTAAGAGAATTTTAAGGCAGGAATTCGTAAGCTTGAAACATACAGTAATTGAATACTTGTAAATCTAGACGGATGGGTAACATTCGGCTTTGGTGGATGTAGAAGAGCACCTACGTGACGTGATGGGACATTGACAAAGATTAAGTGCTGAAGGACCAACGTGTAAAGCAAGACAAATGTGAGGAGAGCTCTGCCATTGTGGAATCTATTCTTTGTGAACAGCACTAGAAGTAGTGAAGGTTTCCTGGTAAATATACCGTTCAGACAGCATAGTATTATTAGGTAATATTATTGCAACAGTTATAAGTACAGAATTATTGAACGTTCCATACATATTGTATAGTGTACACCCGTGTAATTGGATCAATAGAGAGATACAATGTAGTGACAGTAAAACAGTTCATTGAGTGAGGTGAAGTGATTGGTTACCTGACATTGATTGAGGTCGCTGTCACGTCCCTGTTGTGGTACTGCGGGTAAACAACATAATATCCCTGCGTTGTCGAGTTGTTTACTTTTTGGGAGCAGTAAAATCTCTCACGGTCCTCACCGAGATCCACATATCAGTTTACCTTTAAAACTAAGTTTGTACTAAAACGTTTTCATTTTTTCACATCATTAGCCCCAGAATTAGTGCCTTGTGACGTCTAATTTTCTCACTGAAATTACAGTAATTTTTTTCTAATATACGCCCTAAAAAACCAAATTTACGAGGATTATGTGGACTTATCAGACTTTGACCCGAGAGTATATTTTAATACGTTTTACTCTATTAATTTGAAAAAGGATAGGCTATATTTCAATTTCAGTACCAAATAAAATTTCTGTTCGTAAAATCTTTAGTTACACTTTATTTTAACTATTACTATTTTGTGATCAATGGTTTACTGTAATATATGGCCATAAGGTCCAAAAACCTTTTAAAACTCCTCATTAAGATATTATTACGACCTGAGTTTCGAGGAGCATTTCAAGCCGTCTTATGAAACAGCCTCAAACTATAAACTATTAGGTATAAATTACGAGATTTGGGATATACATATTTCTATTTTGAAACATAAACTTCAAAATATATGGTAAATGACTTAGTTTAATCCATTCTACTTCCTCATAAGTTCTACATATGCCTCAAAATAAATTACATTTTTTACAAACGTTTTATAGCAAACATATGCTGATAGTAGTATTGCTCTAAGCATTATATCTATTTAAAATATTGGAGGCTGTTCATAGTTTTTGCCAGATTGAAAAAGATATATGCTGTGTGAATTTCTGTGCAAAATATTGTTTTACATGGAAAAGACCTATTTACACAATTTCATATAAAAATAAAATTTTGAATAATTTGATTTTTATGCTCACATCATTAATGTTTGATTAGATGCATATAACGTTAGAAAATGGTCATATCAATTTAAGTAAACAATTTTTAATTTTCCCTAAACCAGAGCTAAGTTTGGATACCGATTTTAACTAAACATCACACAACCACATAAAGAAGTTGATTTTTCAGATGTGTCTACATAAAACAATTGTGTTGCGCTAGGTCTAGCGGCAAACCGATCTTCTGAACTGTCACTTACATATGTATATTTTTGAGTTGGATTACAGTAAATCTACTTTTTTTACAAATTTAAGTATTATCGTAATTAATAATATCTTTTATTTCATTGTTGTTTCTAATGCCTATATAATTCAGTATACGTGTAAGTCTGTATTTCCCATCTCTTCACAACTGTGTACAGTTAAACCTGTAAATTTTGCTTCAACGTCACTTTTTACTTATGAAAGTTACCAAAATATTTTGATCAATGCGCAATTCAAAGAAAGAAAAACCTTACATGTTAAAATTCTTGTCGTATTGATATAAATGTCGACATTTGTTTTAAACTTATATTATATTTTAAATTGAAAACTGTTATTATTTTTTATAAAAATGTTTTAAAAAACTTAATAATAACAAAAAAATGTTTACATTAAAAATACAAGCTCTTTCCGTCAGCATCTAATTATTCCAGATTTGCTAATACAAGAGCAAGGTGTAGGGTATTAGCTGCCTGGGATTATCGCCAGCGTATACAAAGGGTTGAAGCTGAAATTCCCAACAATTTCCGTTTTTTTGGAGTCATGTCAATTCTACAAGAAAATCTTCGTCTCTGCCCTCTCAGATTGTTCACAATGGAGTCGCTGCTGAGGAGCCTCTTGCGATGTGTGAAGCATTCAAGGACTTCTTCTCCTCGGTTTTCACGAAGCCCACGGGGATCTTTGTTCCAAACGGATATGACCATCTCTGCGATGGAGTTGCTTATGAGTTCACCCCTGAAGAAGTATTGGAGAAACTTAGAAACCTTGATGACAAAAAGGGCTGGGGCCCTGATAGGATTCCACCAGGTGTACTTAAGTACAGCAGAAGCATCTTGGCTACTCCAGTTTACCACATATTTAATACTTCACTTGCGATTGGAATTTTTCCTGAGGCGTTCAAAGCAGCCTACGTGGTCCCCATTCATAAATCAGGACCTACTGATATCGCCTCTAACTACAGGCCCATTTCTATCCTCTCAGCTTTATCCAAAGTTTTTGAGGATCTATTTCTTGATCGAATAAGATTTAGGATTGCTCAGTTAACCTGTCCTTAGCAACATGGCTTCTCACCAGGAAGGTCGACTTTATCAAACTTAATGTTACTTCAGACTCAGGTGCATAGTGCATTTGCTAACAGTAAACAGCTAGATACAATATATTTATACTTTTCCAAGGCCTTTGACACTGTTGACCATGCCTTGTTACTCAAACAAATCTCTGCAGTTGGTTTCCATAACATTGCAATTCGTTGGCTGTCGAGTTACCTTTCCGAGCGCAAGCTTGTAGTGAAGTTTGCTGGCTCAATATTCTCTGAGTTTATCTCACTTTCTGGTGTTCCCCAGGGCTCTATCACTGGACCTTATCTTTTCGCACTCTTCATAAACGATCTTCCTCTGAATATCAACAGTGACTGCCTAATGTTTGCGGATGATGTCAAGTTATTCTCACAAATTACTCATGTTGCGAACTGTGAATCACTTCAAAATAGTCTTCATAGCGTATATGAATGGTGCTTAACAAACAAAATGTCACTAAACGCCAAGAAATGTCAAGCCATATAATTTTACCGTTGCACTTCGCCTATAATATACAATTATTTGTTACAAGGAGAAACCATCGCTAGAGTGAATGAAGTGAGAGATCTGGGAATTACTCTGACACTGAATTTTAGCCCTGAGGCTCACGTTCATAATATCTGCTCAAAGGCAAACAGAATGCTTGGCTTTATATCCTGTTTTTCTAAACATATAACAAATATGGTTGCCCTGAGGAATATATACTGTGCCCTGGTACGCGAGATTCTGGAACATGGAGCGACTGTTTGGAATCCACACCAAAAATACCTTTGTGACGATCTTGAACGAATCCAGCGTCGTTTCATTCGTTTGGTGGGTGTCAGAAATGGATACCAATATCAACAAGTACCAATTGATGATCTGCACTCCAAACTTGAACTAGAACATCTTGAGACTCGCAGGACTGTAGCTGACTTAGTAGTTCTCCACAAGTTGGTGAGATGGTTTGCCCAGACGTCCTTCAACTTCTCCATTTCAAGACACCATCCAGCACTCGTACCAATGACCTCTTCATCAGGCAACACTATGGGACAAACTATGCAGCAAACAGCACGGTGGCACGCCTGCAGAGGGCCGGCAACAACCTGCCTTCTACTGTCAACTTGTGCCACGATGGTGTGAGAACATTGAAGTGGAACGTGAAAGGTGCAGTGTTACCAACTTAAATGCCTCCACTCAATTTCTCACATATTACACCATCATTTTTTGTTGTCTTAGCTGCTAACTTGCTGTCTACATAAAATTATTCATGTTCTTTGTTATTGCACGACATAAATTATCTTGTCATTATTGTTATTTTTACTGTTGCTGTTTTTGAAACATTATTATGAATATTCTTGTTATATTATGTTATAGTTTATTTTGTTATTTCTGTTATTAAGTTATTTCTATTGTTATAGTTCATTTATTGTTGCTGTTTTCATGTTGGTATTGTTACAGTTTTAAAACATTTATATATATATATATATATATATATATATATATATATATATATATATATATATTATAAATAATATAAATAATATAAATATAAACATATATTATAAATGTATATATATATATATATAAATATATGTTTTCTTGTTATATATCACGCCTTGCCAGTTTATTATGTTAATATCATTTTTCAGCCTTTCACGTGTTTTGTTGTTGAAATTCTTGTTTAGGTTAAGTTGTTATAAGTTAATTATATGAATCTTGAATATAAAAATCGAGAAGTATGTCCGTTGGAAAGAAATAAGTAAATTATATCTAATACGTTTTATTAATTATTTGTAATAAATACATAGTGAAAACTAAAATATAGTAACTTATGTGCTAAAATACTCACGTAGAAACATGTAACCTTTAATTTTGTTTAATATTAATTTGTAAAAGTTTATACTACAAATGAAAATAGGCAAGGGTGCACTTGGAAAACTCTTATATACAGAGTTAATGAGTCGCTGCTGCAGATTGGGTCGGCGACTAGTCTTAAAAACACCATTAGAAATTATAACGCTACATTATGCGGAACGTTTAATAGTTTCATTTGTGTTAGATTTTATGCTTTGAAAACTACACCACAGTTTAAAGTTTGACGCTAGAATATTAAGCAATCCTGATGTTTTAAATTAAATATGAAATACTGAAAGAGTGTATTCGTAATTTTATATAGCTGTGAGTACATTTTTAACTTAAAATACTACATATTTATGTGTATGAATTTACAGGAGAAATACAATTTTAGGGGTAAAATCTACACGGAAAATTATTACATATGGTAAAATAGATGCATACAGTGTTGGTAATGCTGGCTTTATTTATTAACAATTACGTAAAATCTACAAAATGCAGTGATGGCTGCTTCTGTGGTAATATATCAAGAGATTCTATTAATTTAAAAGTTTGTTATACTAGTCCTTAAAAAATTGGGTGATCTGGAAAATAATATACTTTCCACAAATTATAAAATCGAAACTATGCCTGTTATTGTTTAAGAGACTGAATGTGACCTGGAAAAGAATTTAAATATGTAGGAACCTTTTTATGGCACATTCAAGCTCTTATACATTTATCTGCAGTCTGTAAGTCTTTCCTATCCATGATCACCTTGAATGTTTTGACATTCGACCTTAGTCGCTAGTTTTGGTACTACCGGGGTGGGTTCAAAATATTAGATTTTAAAATTTATTCTCTACCGAATGGAAACAAGGCTAAAGGATATTTTACTCTGTCGCAGAAAATAATATTATACAAAAAAGTTTATATTTTGTTGCAATAATTTTAAGATTCTAATGAAAACCGAATTGTAAAACTACCAATATATTGAAGAGAGTATCCACACTGTTCAAACCATACATAATAATATAGGAATTCCTAAGTACTTGGTTGAGCTTTCGCTAAGCGTATCAATCGTAGGATTGGAAACATTACTTTTCTGCCTCTCCACACGATATCTCGAAAACGGACTGAAATACAGACGAGAAAGTATTCACGAATCTTAATTTCTACATGAGGAACACTGATTTCGATAATGATGCAAGTCACTCCATGGAGTTTGGCTTAGAGTAAAACACATTTAAATATCGGTCTTATGCCTCACCATGATGTCAACGATAAAGTATCAAATTTAATAAATTTGTAAACAAACCCAAAACACCCATAAGAGATTTAACCATGTGGCATAGTATCACATATTTATCCAAACATTTCCTATACAATTAAAATTATAACACTTATACTCAACACTATAGTGAATTGGTGTTTATTATAATATACAAAATATAAAAATAAACAACTTAAATAAAAACTTTAACGTTATAATAAAAAATAGAAAATTATATTAACAGAAATCTGAATGTATTATGCAGCAAGATATATTGAGGAAAACTAAAATGTGGAACTTAAATTTTGCTTGAAACTTGAATGAGTTCTATGACACGTCGTGTTTGACTCAACTTTTTTGGCATTGTTGCTAATCTGTTCACAGGGTATTTCGATAATTATATGAGATATGTATTTAAAATTTTGCATTTAACCTCAGCGAAGCCTTTCCCAAACCGTGGTGAGACGTAATGCTACTTTTTATAAGAGCATCATTTTGCTTTTGTTTTTTTTTCATATCACTGAACGATGGCAAATGTCAGGAAAATTCATATTTCCTTCACAATCCTATGTACCTTATGTATTATATATTATAAAAGGTATAATACATATATATATATATATATATATATATATATATATATATATATATACATAACTTCGAGTTTGGCTGAGCGTCGTTGAAGCCTATCACTCAGTAGGCTGACATATTATTTCTGGTGTTTGACGAGGGATGTAAAAATTTCGTTTCGGGACAATTGTTTGTCGTTCTATCTGTTAATTATGAAATATTTTTATCCGCTATCCGTCTTCACACTGAAATTAGATGTAGACTTGAAATTTGCACTTAACTTCAGCAAAGCATGTTACGTGACACGTGGTGTGGCGTACTTCAATCTTATTATAGATATAATTTACTTTAACCAGGTGCTGTACAAATGTCTGCAGAATGGATATTAATTTATCAAATTATTGAATACGTATACTTGGATGGCATCTTTCAGAAACTGGAAATTTACTATTATGGAAATATCAAATACTTTACTGTACAGTTGTAAGTCTAATTAAAAAATATAAAGGTATAAAGTTTTCTAGAGTGATAAGGTGACACTAAACTGTTTTACTGCCATAAAATAGCGTCTGTCAAGGGTTGATGGTTATAATGTTAGGGTTCTATCCCACAGAGCCTCTTTTACGGTGTTCGCGATGTTTTATTAAACTTCTAGAAAACAACAATAGTCTTGAGGTAAACTTTTAATATTAAATCATTCTTAGGATTCGCGTTCTGGATTTAATTAAGTTCTCTTCACGAGTGACTAAGAGAATTCAGTTTAGAAACCTCATAACAGTGAGCCGGTCTGAACCTATTGTAATAATATAGTTCCCTAGGAATACACCATGTGGCTGCTGTTATTCCCAATAATAATTCAACTATTTAACACATGAGCATAGAAAGCTTTAATAAAACTCTAGGTCAACATGCATATAATTTTAAAAGTCTTTACTCTTAGAATATAATGCTGTAAACTACGCCTCATACGCTTTTTTGATTAGAAAGTGTCGGCTGTTGAAATAATATCAATATTCAGTATGAATATTCGAAAAAATGGGCACTTTGGGTTTTAAACTTTGCCTAATAAAAGAATAATGTGGTGTTTCCAGATGTTCTAAACATACTTTACAAATATATGTTGTAGTTGCTATTACCCACAGATATAAGTTTTTATTATTTGAAACATTTAGAATAGACTGATGCAAATGGAAGATGTTCTTTAAGACTGAAGCATAAATTTTATAAATCTGTAACGATTTGGTCATATACTGGTTCTAGATGCAATCTTTTTGTATGAGGTACTGAACCTATAAAGTGGTCCAATGCTTTTGTACTGTTTTGTGTGTTTTTTGTACTGTTTTGTGTGTTTTTGTACTGTTTTGTGTTTTGTGTAACTGTAGTAACAGTTACACGTTATGTACAGTTATGTTGTGGTCACTTTAATAAAAGATCACATACCGTCATATAGATCTTTTTCAATTTATGCGCGTGGATGTAAATGAATACTAGATATTAACACCTAAATAAACATTCACACCATAAATTATTTTGGTTGTTGTGGTCCAGAGAAATGTGTCTGCACTAGCTATTTTCATTATTTAAGTATTTCTTTTTCGGTATACTTACAATATTTATTATTCTATCCAGTAGTGAAATTTTATTGCGCTTGCCACCGTTATATTCGAGTAACATAAGAGTCCTGTTATTGTGAACAATGGACACAACTTTGATAGAGTTGATTTTATAATAAATTAAAGAACTTGGAAGAGTGAATATGATAACACGGTAAAACTATTAGGTGATGTTAGAAATAATAAAAATATATAAAGTTTTCCATCTCCGATGGTACAAAGATTTTTGAGGCTCTTTTTGTGAACGATTTTTTTATGTTTTACAAATAAGAACAGAAATAAACAAGTTATATGAAACGTCTTTCGTTTTAAAAATCACCCTCAGACTGCTAAAACGAGTTTAAGTTAGTTTTGCTATGACATATAAATAAAACATTTCCTGTATGGAAGTGACATGTGATTAGTAGTAAACACACTGTACAACATACCTTCCATGTTATATAATTAATTTATAAATTATAGTTACTTATTACATCACTTTTTCCATGTTGATGTATTCCATTTAGTACTATATTTACATAGTCAATATATACAAAAGGAATATACTCTCAGAACATGTTGTTAATATCCTCTTGTTATTGAATGTTTCTCTTGTAAGAACTGAGAGGAGTTATGATGCTGTTGCTGTCAATTTAACAATAGTAAAATTTTATGATACGATGTGGACAATATGCAATAATATAACAATTCAATGACACCTAAACCATCTTGGAGCTGCCGACTTAGCTAAAATAAACAATACAGCAAGTGAGGTAGGTCAGTGTACAAGGCTTCACGATAACTACCTAATAAAATAACACCTAAACAATCTTGGAGTTGCCTACTTAGCTAAAATAAACAATACAGCAAGTGAGGTAGGTCAGTGTACAAGGCTTCACGATAACTACCTAATAAAATAACACCTAAACAATCTTGGAGTTGCCTACTTAGCTAAAATAAACAATACAGCAAGTGAGGTAGGTCAGTGTACAAGGCTTCAGGATAACTATGTAATAAAATAACACCTAAATAATCTCGGAGTTGCCAACTTAGCTAAAATAAACAACACAGCAAGTACAATCAATCAATGAAATGAAATGAATTAAATCATATGAAATGAAAAATGCCTTTATTACGGAGGCGGAGTTAGAGCTATCAAGCCCTCTCTACCACTCAACCTCTTATCATATACAGCAAATTTAAAATAGTATGATACAATTGCGTTAAATTATTAACTTATACTTTAAATGTCAAATAACAAAATGCTTAGCCTATACAAAAATAAATGAACTTAAAGTAAAAATGTAAATATTAAAATTAATTCTAGACTTCAATGCAAAAGAAAAAGTTTATATATATATATATATATATATATATATATATATATATATATATAAATATTAAAATTAATTCTAGACTTCAATGCAAAAGAAAAAGTTTTATATATATATATACTGTAATAATTAAAATAAAAATTCTAAATAAATAGAAGAAGATACATAGAAGCACTCTCTAACATACAGACTGACCACATGACCGCAACAAGCAGCAGCACCGTGTCACCCCCACATGCCCCCCAGCAGCAGACCCCTAATCCCCGCCCCGAAGCGAGCACAGTCCTCAATACATTTAATATCATCGGGGATAGTGTTCCAGATACAAACTCTAACATTAAAGGAGCCATTAAAAATTGATGATCGATGAATTGGAATTGATAGTAATGTGGCTCCCCTTCTTGTATGACATTCACTAATATCAGAGATAAAGTAGAATTTATCGGCCAGATAGGCTACATAGGATATTTGGTTTTATTAGTTAAATGTAGAAATGAAAGTATGTGGAATTCACGTAGCTGATGATTTTTCATGAGTAAAAATTGCTGAAAATATTGTGTAACATGCTCATGATATCTGATATTAAAAATAAATTTAATACAGTAGTTCTGAGCATGCTGGAGTCTGTCCGATTGCTCAACGGTCATGTCATTCATCACGACATCGCAATAGTCAAGGTGTGGTAGTATAAGAGTCTTGATGAGCATCACCTTAATATTGAATGGCAGGTACAAGGCAAACCACTTCAAACCGTTGATGCCCGCAAAGCCTCTTCTGCACGCTATCGTAACTTGATCAGTCCATTCGTGATTTGTGTACATAGTGATTCCGAAATTTTTCAGTTTGTTTTGGTGATTTAGTTCACAACGTTAAGTTTAAGTTTCGGTGCGGTGCCAAGATTAATTTCATTTATCACTCTCGAGTTGGTAATTACCATTCCTTGCGTTTTGTTTTCATTTAGCTTCAGTCCTTGTTGTGTTTCCCAAATGTTATGGCTTCAATATCCAAGTTGAGTAGTGACACAAAAGTGGCTAGTTCGTTTAGTATTCACTGATTTGAAAATCGTCAGCATAATGATAAAAATTTTAATGTGCTATAGTTGAAGTGACCTTCTTTATATCAAGTAATAAAAGGGGCCCAAGTACAGAGGCCTGTAGAATTCCCCGTGTAACGGGGTTCCAGTCCGAAATGTGATTTCCTTCCTTCACACATGGGGTCAAAGGAAAAAGCGGTATAGACATTTGATTTTCTAATACCTAGGCTCTTAACCCTGTTCTATAGCGACATCGAGGACTGCCGCTGAGACTTTAATGGTAAAATCTAACTTTGGTATTCCTGATTTGCTGCTGTGTACTATTCCTAAGGCGTTTGTATATAGCCCAATCTAGCGTAAACTTTGTCTCCCTGGTCTTACGGAAAGCTTAGTATCTATGTTTTTGTAAATCTCTTATGAAATCATTTATCCAAGGGGCGGGGGCTTTAGAGATTATTTTCATGACAACGGGTGTATGTTTATCGAATAAGCTGATAAGAAAAGAGTTAAAATTAATAACCATATCATTCACTTTATTGGTGGCAGTAACCTCATGCCAGGGCCAAGCAGCAGCATCAGTAAAAAGAGCAACATGACCTGTATTTCCGGTACTTAATGTTTTTCACATAATGTTTGGAATTTTGAGTTTATAGGCGAAAAAAGTAAGATCGATCTTTGAAAATCCAGGGGCAGGAAGTTTTCCGTGATGCGCCACATGGGTCGGGTCTGAGAGACCAACGATATCCATCCAAGTGTCGGTTGTGGCAGTATAGTGAGTAGCTTAAAGTGGAATAACCAAATCCCTAGTATCCAATATGATGTGATAGTAACGTAGCTAGTAACGTTAGATTTGTCCTGTTGTCGCATTGTGTTGCACATTAAAAGACACAACTCTTAATGACGTTTTGATCAGTATAATACTGGTTCAAACTTATTTTTATTCATCTCTCAATCCAGTTGTATTAATATCAATTTTGTGAAAGCTATAAGTGTATCTACGATCCTACAAGTGTTTTCACGTTTTGCATCAAATTCTAACTTGATGTCTTCTAATTAGCAAAACCAAGAAGTAATATACAAAAATGTATGTGTCTGCCCAATATCTTACAGATACTAATACTACTATATTTTTATATTTTGACTCAATCTTATTGTTCAAGTTTATGTTCTTTGTCATTGATAAATATCAAAGGCACTCAGTGCCTTAATGAAAAAGTGTCTTGCCTTAGGTATAAAATATTTTTATATCTAATTTCAATATCAAAACGAGGATTTTCAATAACAATATTTTTATTGTTTTCAACAACCAGAGGTTATAGTTAGGACAAGGTGGCAAGGTGTCCGATTGGGTTAGTGGGATTACCCAGGCCTGTTATGTCTTAAGCCTCTGAGCCAGAAACTGTTGTCTTAGGACTCCCTGAAGCCGAACTGAGATCATGCTCCCTTAGGCCTCCAGTATATTAGTTTCGAACCTAGAACCTCAAGGGAATTTTGGTGATTTCACAATTGTGATTACTTTGTATGGTGGATAATACAACAACTATCTATGAAACAATTGCATGCTTTTCTATAATAGGTGGAAATTGTATAAAGACGTTAACTCATCAATTGTATTACAACAGTTCAAGTGGTAACAAACGAGCCCTACAAGTGTTCAAAGGATCTAAAGACTAGCATTCTAGGCAGCTTGGTATAATCCAGTGAAAGTTAACTTATGGAATAGATTTTTATTTGGCATCAATTTGTTTAAAATTACCTTGCTTTATTAATACAAGTTTTATGTTTCCAATAACTAAGGTTTTTCCTCATAAAAAATCTGTTGTCTGATGTTTTTTCTGTAACTTCATTTAGGTTTACATAGTTTTTAAACCTAATAAATACATAAATAAATGTATATATATATATATATACATATACATATACATATATTAACGATATACGTATAAAACTATATGACATTTAAAATCCTAAGGGAGATAAAGTTACAGACGAAAAGTGATAACATCAGGGGGTTGTAACACTGATTTACGACTTGGATATCCTACAAGGGGCCGTAGTATCGAGGGATCTTCGGCTTACATTGTGCTTTCAGGAACAATGTAAGGTATTTGGTGCTCTTCCATTTTATTGCTTTCGAAACTCATTAGTACACCTTTTAAATGATTTTGAGCTATTAGACAAGTATTTTTAAGAAAAATCAACTATAGCCCTAAAATATTTAATAACAAGTAATATAACACATAAAATATAGATATGTATATTATCTATAGTTTTAACAGAATTTAAAAATTAAATTAAAAATCATTAGCATTTTATGATATATAATAATATATTTAAATTTTAACATTAATTATTATACATTATTTAAAACATTATATGTTATAAAGCTTATTAAAAAAAACAAAACAAAACAACAATTGCCCATATACTAGATACATTTTATTCGAAATTATAAATAAATATAAATATGACGTGTTTAAAACGAACTAAAGGTTGGTAAATATTGTACGTTGCTGTTCAATATAATCATATTTTCAAACTAGTTTGAATTAACTTGTTCTTACAGTAAAACCATGTCGCATGTCCAGAAAGAAACCTTTATGTTGATGAATGATCCGGTCTATGCAGATAGCAGTCCACGAAATGAAAGGGTAAGAAAATAAATCATAACTATGTGCTGTACTTTTAAATATATTTAAAAACTATTTCAGTATAATTATTTTACAAGTTCTCTATGTCGTCATATCACACTGTTACAAGTTTTCGAATCCCAACAAACCATTTTTATTTTGCCAATGAAGAAAAATTATGAATTTTGATTAGTACTTATACAATAGTGTTAACTCTCTTACTGTTCATGCTTTGCGCCCGTTTCTATGAACTAAAAATTTTAATTATGAGTCTGAAATTCTTCTAAAGCATTCAGCGTCGGGAATGTTAATGAGAGGTGTGATGATCGCGTCGCGCCGGTGGCAAACTACACGAGTTGCTCATTAGTACGAGGAGCGCTGTATAGTCGACCTCAGGGGCGTAGCTAGTCAGGGGAGTGGGGGGTTAAAGCTCCCAGGGGATATTTTGCTTAAGCTAAACACTTACGTAACTAAAAATGTATCTTGAGATAGTAAAATAAATTGTGCTGTCCTTCATATCGATAGATTTATTATTTTACCCTAATGTAATTAAAGACAACTACACCTAATGTTGTTGTTTTAAGTGAAATTATACATTACACATAATAATTTCTGGTAGACATTTAAAGTATTACAACACTCTATGCTTAACTAAACATTATAATTAATAATATATACCGATATTTTGTTTCAGGCATTTCTTATTCGTTCACATTTTATACAACATTATTGTGGTTGATGCTAATTTAAATATTATTTACTAAACTTAAGTAATATGTAAATAACAGGTTATGAGTACGCCACACCGTGTGTCACGTAACAGGGCTCGCTGAGGCTGCATGCGAAATATCAGATCTGTAGCCAATTTCATTCTAGGGATGTCCTGTGGACAGATAGACAGACAGACAATAATACAGAAAAGAAATCGACATAAAAATGACGCTCAGCCAAATTTTACGTATGCACTATCATAGAACTAATTCTTCGTCCATATAGAAATTAATTTAAATTCTATGTATGAATAATTTTTCGAAATATTTTTTTTTAATTATATACAATATTTTTTATTAAGTTAGGGTTCGTTGTAATTTTCTTATAATTACACGTTACGGTGAGCTAGGGAGAGTACTACATTGCATGAGTGAGCTAAAAGCAAGAATTCACCGGCTTTGATTTGTTATGTTTGTTTTTTTTACTATTATGGTTACACACCACACCAATGTAACAGTGTTTCCTAATGCTCAACCCAAAACCAATGTAATGTAATGCACCATAATCGAACTGAGTGTTTTGTGCACGTTATGTATAAATACGATTATATTATAACAATGTACAGAAACATTAAACTTTATGCAAAATTTCAAGTCCAGAGGTCAGTTTGTTTTTAAGATTTTACGAACAGGCAGACATAAATTATACGTCTCAAGCCACTCAAGTGAAAGTTTTCCTGACGTTTAACAAATAAAATAATAGACTAATTAGGTTAACAGAATTTAGTTGTCTATTATCAAAATCTATTTTAATTCTCCAATGAGCAATACATAATACAATCAATTAATACATCATATAAAGTAGCCTTTCTTTATTTATAAGATAGAGTTCCTGTATCCAATACGATTCTCGGAGATATTGTGTATTACATAGCTCCTCCGCCCTTAAGCTAACTACAACATACTCCATGCACAGATCCATGCACTGTCTTCTTATTACGTCACTGTTCGACGTGCGGAATGCTCTGTTCTGGCGTACATCCATTCATATATGTCTTCACGATATAATATGGTACATTGGTGTCCTACACCTATCAAATGACTGTTTTTAATTACATGTGTTATTTTTTATGATCGTCATAAACACGCTGTATCCCATTTACGTCAAGAGTATTCTTCCTATTGCTTTTTTAAAATACTTCACTATTTATATGTGATAAATAATGTGTAGCGGATGAGGTGCATTACATATGCTTATTACCGTGAAACATTAATTATTGACTTTAAACAGTTATTTTTTTTATTTTATTTTTTTTAAGGAGGGGCCGATCCCCTTCTAAGCCTTATTCTGACCGTCCTCATGGGCCACTGGCCTGTGCGAGGATCTTATAAAACAGAATAAGGGGGAGAGTCGATACAGTACAAGGTCGATGGTACTGAAAAAAGTGCAGTGATCACAGACAAGATTCGAACCTGCGCTATCTCTAACTCAGACCCAAAGTCCAACGACTTTATGCTCGGCCATCGGCACTCTGTTGCTATTGTGATGCCACAAGTAAACAGGTGGAATTGACTAATTAAGTTTAAATTTAATTTAAGTTTAAAGTCTAATTCGTCAAAACCATTCTCAACACTTACTTTTCACGAAGTCATGTAGTAGAACTGGCACGAGAACACGGTGTCCCACATTATGCTAACACTCTTATGAGTTGGCCCTACAGTACCAGGTTTCAGTAATGGCTACAGAGTTTGAATTTAGGGGACTCAGACATATCAAGTCACATATCGTATAGGAAAGTCATCAACAATATACAGCCTAAAGATATATTAAGCTTACATTAGGTTCTATAAAGATATAGAGTATTATGAAAGTTTGGAACGTGTCGAAACAATGTGTAAGGAATGGAACACGTTTTATATGTCAACTGTTTAGCAACATTCATGAAACACAATAGAAGGTGACAATAGACGGGGACCTATCTAAGAAGATTTCATTATAGAAGCATTTCATTAACACCGTACATATAAATATATTTAATTTTGTCACTCTAGAATTCTAATAATCATCATGAAAAAATAAAACCAATTTTTCACAGAGCCTTACTAATGGGAATCGTAGAGATAGTCTTACAATGTGCATATCTGCCTGAAGCTATACTCTTATCTGCAGTGGTTCCTATGTGCAGAAGTCTGCAATGTCTGACGTTCTTATCTTGGATCCTCTATTTTAATGAGTTCGAGCCATAAGCATAATTCCTGTCTATAGGCTGCATAATACATAACCAAGGCAGGCAATGGACAATAGCACATTTAATTTAATGTAAAGTTGTATAGCCACTTATTGTTATGGTATCCTTAAACATTTTAAGGACGTGCATGCATGTGTCATATCCCATGACGTGTATGGGATATGAGGCATGAGGCAATATAAAGCATAAGGCTTTAAAATCCCGTTTAAAACGCTTTTTAATGTCAATGGCATTTTATAATGTCGGCGAGTTTTTGGGACGTAGCTGGGAGACTACCCATTTTGAAAACAGACCCTGCCGTTGAGTATGATGTAAATTGGCGAGTGACTACTGTAGAGTGAATGAGTGCAATGTTTGTATGTGTCAATGTGATACTGTAGTATGATTGGAAAATTGTATATTAAATAGCTGACTTTTACCATATAATGTATATTGTTTACGGCAGTAAAATATTTAAATTGGATAAAAACATTATAGGAGTTTCGAAGCGCAAAATTAAAGGTCATAGCCGGTCATGCAAGGCCGCTTTTCCATGAAGAGCTTTCATCTACAAAACATATCATTTATGACGTATTTGGGGCAGAAGGTTAGTTCTTATAACTTGTTCGTATTAAGACTTAAATAGTTCCGATGATGACATTATATGTTTACTAAAACATTTCATAACCGTTATGTTAAAACCTTATGACAGTCAAAAACGTGTAAGAGACTGAGAGTTCTAAAACAGTTTTATATTTATACCTACGATGTCTAATAACTGAACCGAATAATCATATTCTATCCTAACGTTGAACGATCACCATTTTAATTGATTGCTTAAAATATATAAAAATAAGTAAGTATAACAGTTCGTTAATACTTCATTAAAATATCTCATCTTTATTCATATTATGTTATACAGTATTAGAATAATTTACAATAAAATATACGAAAGTGTTTGGTTTACAATATTGTAATTAGTACCTTATCGCATTAAGTCAGGGTAAAAAATGGTTTGTAGATAGTTCTAAATTGTTGGTAACACTTGTTCGTTGTGCTTTTCCGTTGTCACTCTTAAGTACACATTGAAGTTCTTAGGCTGATAAACATTTAAAGGGGAAGCAGTCAACGGTGCTACATCGACAGTATTTGAAAAAGTAAAATCCTGAGATCTTAATTTATAAATACACTTCTCTAAGTAAATAAGTAAAAAATTAACAGGTAATTTTGGACACACATAAGTGCATAACCAAACGTAAAGTTAGGTTTGGATTTCCTAAATGATTAAACTACATTATCCCGTCATTAAACATTGTAATTGATTGACATGATCTATCAGTTGTCCTGATCATCACCTATACATGAACAATACCTATTTGAATACAATGGCTATTAACGCTCCGATGTAGTGGGCACAAGTAGAAAGTCAGAGCATATTTGTCATCGTTAAAAAGCACTCTGCCTGCATCTGGTGGTGGTGATTGATTGGGCCCCGCCCGGCCGGCCGTATTATCTAATGATACCAGATGGGAAAACTTTTCGTAGTCGATCACTGATATCACTGTCAATATGGCCACCTTACAGATTCTACGATGGAGCATATCACTAGTTCTTGTTTGACTTCACGCAAAAGAATTTTTATGAATAAAATTTATATTTATGATATATTGCATTAAAGCTGAGTTACACCCATACACCCACCACAACGCGCGCGCACACACACATACACAAACACACAATATATACCATATATATATATATACTAAAATTGTTTGCTACTAAATCAAAATATATTGAACGTCAGTCAACTAACTACGGTGGGAGCTTTTTTCCCAGAAAACCAACATCTAAGGTTGTACGATTTTTAACTTGTTATTAAATCACTATTGTAATCTTACAAATTGGCATTACCACAATGTGTGTTTTTTATCCTAGTAACATTTGTAAACAATACATGATTATTTATCTGCCTCTGTGTTAAAAATTTGTTTAATAAACATTTATTTATACCAACACAAAAACTTAGGTGGGACATTAATGAAACGTTTCAAATCACTATCCTTAATTTTGAGAATCGCCATACGTTCGCCAAGCATGGGTTTTACAATTTGTACGAACAGACGGCTATGAGTTGGGTTTAAGGGTCCACTAGGTTAAAATTATAACATTTAATTAAATTTTCTGACAACCCCAAAATGTAATTAACCATATTTTAACTCATTTTTTCCTACATTAAAACAAACCAATTGTCTAGAGTTACAAAAACAAGCACATTGTCTCATGTGGCGTGCGTCACGAAGAAGGGTTGACGTAAGGGCGTGTTACCCCATCGAGTGTCACCTCGTTCTTGTTGTTACGCTTTGACTGTTACACTTGGTCAGCCATGTGGAATTGTTTGATTTACCTCCCTTGCGATACTCCATACAGTTTGTATACTGAAAATAAATAATTGTCAGAAATAAATATACCATATTTAATGTTTATATAACAGTGTGAACTACACTCTCAGATAGTTCTGCTGTAATAAATAACAAATTAGTGCCAGCTTAGTAAATAATGACAGCTTTTATTTCTTCACTTTAAAAAACTATTAACAATATAAGATTATAAGAAATGACTGGATTACGAAAATTGTATTCCTAAAGGGATAAAAAGAAATACGACGTGAAGAAGAAATAATTTGCACCTGAAAATCGGGGCATATTCTAGTCTTCGAAACGTCAGATATACTTTACTCCTTAACATTGGCAACAGTTTGTAGTTTTGTTATCTCTACATCTTACTAAATGGCAAGGTCGAAATTGTAACGCACCATCACTCTATGTTACTCCACGAAGAACGTTTCAAATAATATGGTTACGTCATAAGAACAGCTCTCTGTTAATAGCTTACTATTTACGGTGAATAAATTAAAAAGATAAAATATTTTCAGATATTTCATATGTGAATGATATTAAATATTACCTTCAAGAAGTGTAATTTATACTCGTATTAAGATCTCAGTACACAACACGTTACGTTAGGCAACAATAGTGAACATATAGAATAAATATGGTGTGGAAGTCACTACAAAAACTAGACAATAGAAATACACAACTGTCGAACAAAATAAAAAATATGCTCTTGCATAGGATTGCGTTGGAATAATAATATATAGTGTAGATTATTTCTAAAAACTAAAATTAGTCTTAACTATATCCTCATAGTTTTTCTAACGCATTTTTTCTCCTTTAAAAATAAACCTAGATTGTACAGTATTATTCCTGAGCTTATTCAGCATAAATAATTTAAATTAATTTTACAACTTTTTTATCTTAAATTAAGGCTTTTATTACATTTGTCTTATGTTGAAACATTTTATATTGCTCATATAAAAATGCTAAAATAATTAAAAAAAATATATATATATAACGATATATTCATTCGTATTTAACAGTAATATTGACGGTTGAATCTGAAACCTTTAACTTGTAATATGTCTTTTAAATAGTTAACGAACTTAAATGTTTTAGATTTTTATATATATATTTAATAATTATTTGTGAATTTCCATATTATTTGTATAATCTTAGAGTTACTTCGATTTTTGAAGGATATTTTGAAGGATTTTTAATATGAGTTTATCAAAATAAATGTTGAAAAATATAAAACTCATGATTAAAGTACAAAATTTAAAGTATTTCCAATCCGTTATGACTATTTATCCGATAGTAATAAGTGTATTAAATCCAATAGTAATAAAAATAGTGTACTAATGACTTTTAAAATACCAAAATGTAAAAAGATAATAAATGTCTCTGAAAGCTTAATGTTAGCCTAAAGATTCTTTCATACCAAAGCCACACTTCAGGTGGGATATCCAGATCCGTGGGATATCCAGATCGTAACTCAGTTTTATGACCCCCTGATGTTATCACTTTTGTCCGTAACTTTATCTTACTTAGAATTCTAAATGTCGTCTAGTTAGATGTAGTGTGGATGGAATTAGCTTACAAGGCTATATTTTAAAAATAGGTATACGTACTTAAACATCCACTGTTAAACCTGTTATAAGTTCACTTGTGATTATACCATTTAATAAAACCTGTTTTTTTTAAGAAAGTCTTATATGGGAGGGTAAATTTTCAAATGTATAATCATTTAGAAAGGGTAATTAATAAACTTTTATATAAGTAAGTAGAAAAACAAACTTTGAGTACATCAATGTTGTAATGTTTTGTTTATTGCTGAATTATTTTTTACTGTTTACCTCATATTTTTGTACTAAGTAAATACATCTCAAGAATTTTGTATATGGTGCACTCGTTGATAAGTAAATTAGTAAATTGTCACAAGTGTTCTTCATAAATATCAATACTGTTAGTATAGAAAGCAAGGTACCTCGTGTCCCAACACGCTTCGCTCGGGTTGTATGCTAAATGTCAAGTCTATAGCTTGTTTCATTCTATATATATATATATATATATATATATATATATATATATATATATATATATATATATATATATCCTGCAGACAGATAACATAGAACATACTTGTATCCCCCCGACAGAAAAATAGAAATTGTGTCAGCCTACCTTGAATGATGCTCAGCCTATTCCATGGTAAGACATACACCATTATAAAACTTATTTTTGTGTATGATGATACATTTCCTTTTAATCATTAAGTTAGGTTCCATAACAGTATTTAAATAATAAAACTTCCGATGAGGTTCCCTACAAACCAACGCAAGAGTGCATTAAAAACAAGTCACTAAATTTTAACTTTTAATTTCCACTCTATTATATATTTCTTTAGGTCATATGAATGAAGTGCGTGTGTTAATTTGTCAAATAATAAACTCCGTATGCATTTACTCAGCAAGAACTGAAAGATAGACAGGCAGAAATTAAAATCTTCCATCCCATTAGCAATAAGCTTCTTTGTCGCTCAATCAATAAGAGGTCTCACATTTTTATTATTTTCAAGTTACGTTAACACTAAAATACATATATTTTTCTTGAACCATATACCGTTCTACGCATTGTAAACATAGGATGTTTGCGAAATGCTAGAAACTATTATGTTGTGATACCATTAAAAATGTAGAGGCTAACGAGACAAATTTTTAAATGTCGCAAACTTATAAAATTTAAAAATTAGAATACATGAAACGTTACTTAAAAGAATTTACCTTGAACTTTAAAATCTGAGTCTCTGAACACTTGTTTGAAAAATAAAGAATCTAAATACAAATTTAAAAAACTGTCCGAAAAAGGTTTTTTTAGTTAGTTTTCTACAACAGTACTAGTTGCAGTCGATTTTTCCTTTAGTTTCTATGTGTTTCTTCGCCTTAGTTTGACTTGTTAAAAATCATATAATTATTACATTTTGCAGTTAAAGAGATTTTTCTACATTTTATATAGACAAGTTCTAATAGTACTCACATACTGAATCACACAAATCGGTAAAAGTAAACATAACATCATTTTTCTTAAATATTGTGACCTGTACACTTATTTAGCTATGCACAAGATGATCAATGTAACCGAATTAAAACGAAGATTGTGATCGGAGATATAGCAATACTTGTGTGACCCTTGTAGCCTAGGTATCGTATATAAACGATAATATCCTTCGTTAACAGTGTCGTGACATCGTTAGTGGTCAGATATGGGATATTAATTAGCAAACCTATCTTCCTGGCTTTACAGATATATTAGACGGTTAAGCTCTAACCTATTGACAATTCTTTTAGAATAGTTTAAAGTAGAGTAATAAAGAGAAACTTTGTTTTAACTATGTAATCCAATTTTGAACTTACGTTCTTCCATGGGGCACGATAAGTACTCACCCATTATCGAGTACACGACTTACTGATTTGATACATTCCTTTTCTTTAGTTTCATCACTTTTACACAATTCTCCACATATGAAAAATCATCTGAACCAGTTTTTATTGCCACCAGATATTCAATGCACCTTTTACTAATTTACATATAATATATATTCTACCATTTTAACATAAGCTATGGGCAGGTTATCATTCCTTCCTATAAGAAAATGGTTACTTATATAAATAATAAAGTCCCTCTTCGTTTGATAATTTTCTTTATGAAATAAATTACTTCGTTCATAAATTCGTTATTTGTAAGACTAGTCTGATACGTTGACTGTAGAACAACACTCCCAGAAACAAGTTGTGTTTACTTACTCTGTATTTATTTATTACACCGGTATAACTTACCGGTGTGTTTCCTAGCAACATGTTGTCCATATCATTTCCGGTTTCCATGTGACAATTGCTATCACTTTCAAATCGTTAATAACACTATCAAACAACGCAACACATACCTATAATCAGCACACAAAACTTATTTTAAAATATGCAAAATTGGATATGAAAATGTACTGCTACTTTTTCCCATAAGAAATTAAATTAATCACTGAAATGTTTGACGCAAAAAGTATACAAGTCACGGACAGGTGCGGGACAACACTGAGCCAACAAGTGTGGTGAAGTCTGGTTGTTTCTAAGGTTTCGGGATTACGACACTTAATCGTATAACAACCGTATTCGGCTCCCGATCTGTTTAGTTACAGTTAACTATTTATTACTTCACCGATTCTGTTCTAATGTATGTATTTTTCCGTAGTGCTAAAACATCCTAATAATTTGTTTTTACAAAAACAAACCCTTACTTTTATTAATTTCGTTTCAACCATAGAAGATTTTTTGCAAATTGTTCATAATGAATTATTGTTAATACGAAATAAATTATTTTATTCTATTTACATAGGCATCTAAAAAGTAAGCAGTTTCAGAAAGCGTACACATCGTTAGAAACACACGTACTTTTTACTTTGTAATACAAAATGGTGTCTTCGATGACACTTTATTTTGTAGTCCTAGGTGTTTTTGATGCCGAAACGACGTAAAGAGCTCATTTGATCTACTTCATTGCTGACTTTTTGGATCTCTTTAGACGTTCATGACTTCAGGTTCCAGGAGACAAGTGTGTCAGATTCCAGACGCTGCACTAAGAGGAAGGTGAACTGAGCTAAATGCAACACTCTCAATTGAATAAATTCCGTCCCACCATAGCTATGCTGTGTGTAGATATCTCCGCAATGTTCATAGTTTACATTTTTATTTTTAACACTGCTCTCCAGTTCTCGCAAAATACTTGTCCCGACACGGTTTGCGAAAGCTCTTGCATCCGCTTATATTAGCACAGTTTGTCAACAAATTACCACGTTCGACTAAAAAGGCCACAATGCTTAAAGCATTCAAACATTTCCTGAAAACGGTGATTGGAAAACATGTCAGCACAGACGAGGTCATGTTTGACACCACAGAATTAAAAAACAGACTGGTTCCAAAGTGGAATGATTTAATTCAATGGGATGACTGAATGTGTAAATTGTAAGTAGGAAAGGGGAGTTCGTAAAGAAATTTAAGATTATAATTTTCCTTGACAATTAATTGCCATGCAATGTAAAGCTTCTTAATCATTTAAATATTTATTATAATAGAACTATGGTAGATGAGTTTTTATTTTGGTCTTATAATCATAAATGTTATTTTTTACCAATTTTCACAGGAACCGAATAGTACTATCGTTTAACACAGTGCTCACACAACCTCTCGCGCAAATATGGCAGCTCGATATAAGGAGGAAAATCTATTTAGAAATACAGAATATCCAAGCAGTGTTTACTTTAAATTTCTTAGTTGGTATAATATGTTGTTTTATTACTCCGAGATAACGTCCTAGATGTAGCAACATACTTTAAGCATACATGTAATATCAAAGAGTTTTATTGTTGTAAATAGGATAATGAATTGAGCCGTACGAAGGCAAAATAATATTAATTCTAATTTTCGATTTGGAGCAAAACACTTTGTGAGCACAATTGTATACACAGTGTAGTTGCTAGTATTGAAAATAAAAGAAGTTCTAATTTTTTATGTAAAAAGCGTCAAACTGTCATTACATTTTGACATTGTTATCAAATTTCAGCACAACCACATTTATGTGTTATGTCAAACTACGAAGGGAAACTGGCGCGCTTGGTAAAGGCTGCGGTAAATATTTCATTTTAGGCCAACTGACCTGCTGTCTTATCTGTTTCCGTCAGTTTGGCAAACATTACTGTGTATTAATGGCGGTGAAAAGGGAAAACCCTCTCTAACTTTTCTTCTACTAAATCATCCTCAGTTTAATGTTTACACAGATGTAACTAAGCTAATGTCCAAATTAATAGATATAAGTAACAGACATGATTCCTTGCGCAGCTGAAAAGCACGAATATGATTATTATTATGATGTCTCAAGTCTACGAGGCTATTACACAAGCTTCAGATACATTTATTCACAGTGGAACAGGGTTGTAATAAGCAAAACAATATTTGAATATTATCCTAAGCATTCATGAGGAACATTTTATGGCCACTTTTATCTCACCTCTGAAACAACTTCGTATCGCTGATGTCTAAAAGGCCCTGGCGTGTGGAACAGTTTCTGATTATGCTCGTATGAGGTGATATTAAGTATTGTTCAATTTTGTATTATTAGGTTGTGAAGATAATAAAATTCTTACTGCACATTGTTAAGTAGCACGAATATTAAGGGAGAGGGAGTCCGTGAAATAAAATAACAAAAAACTAATAAAAAATGTTTTTAATTCTTTTTATTGTTATTGGATATTTTATAAACTTAAGAATGTAAGAAACATGTAAGAAAAATGTGTTATCACACTAAAAATAATTTTCAAAATAAGCGCTGCACGTAATCTGCAGATTAATCTCATTCCAGTAGAAGCTATGATAGTGGTCTTTGGCCAAAACCAATAAATCTTTACTAATTTTGTATCAGCTGTCACGCTAGTTTTATTCCGTCGAAAGTTAGTAAACATACAGACAACTCAAAACATTCTCATTCTAGGTTAGCTATTTTGGAAAGACGGGAATCCAAAACGCTTTAAAATTTTTGGCGTTTCCTGAAAGTTTTACTTCCAACAAAGGCAATGCTATCTATATCTTATCCATTTGAAAAGATATTGACATACTTTTTGTATGCTCTTTTCACTCAGAGTATCACGGTCTATGATAAGCAGTATCGGTTTACCATTCTACAACATAAATTTTAAATATTTAAATAATGAATATAAAAAACAAGATTAGTAATGTTTATAATTTTTAAAAATTGCCATGACACATCAGTGCCAAATCATATAAGAGTTTGACTAAACCTATACTTCATATCGTATATAACATTGCTATAAATTCAGAACAAACAATGAAAAATAAAAATATCAGTATGAATTGTAGTAGTTAGAACGTTTCTTGATTAGTACTACAGATTTTCAAAAATATCACAACCTCTCCCCTAGTGGTGGATGAAAGTGGAATTAGTTAACAGTGATTTTTTGCCCTCCACTAACCTAGTATGTCGTGTAAAGGTTTACCCCAAAAGGCCTAAAATAAAAAGTAAAGTCTTTTGCAGGCTAAATTCAGGCAAACGTCAAATTGATTTTTTTTCAGGAATGATACTTAAATTTAACTCTTCTTTTATTTTTTCCCAGATACAGTGTGCCCTACTAAATGTTTATTTTAAATATTTACTAAGTTTACATCCTCAATAACTTTTAACCACAGGAATTTATAAGTATTTACTATCTCCGCATTAAGACAAAATCAGTAAAATGCTCATATAATTTTACAATAAGAGTTATCATATAAGAGATAAACTAGAGGTTCGTGTTATTAGGGGTTGCAGAGATCAAGTAAGCTGAGGTACGTGACTTAGCTCGTATTATGTCACATGTGATTTGTGGCAAGACATATTTAATTAGATTTGTATGATTGATTACGTCCTGCTAATTAAATACTATTTATTATACGAGTATACAGATATACAGTACTGCTATATACAAACTATTATAATTACTAGCTTTAATGTAGAACATTTACCATTGTAACTAGGTGTCATCCAACAATAACGAGAACAATATTTCAGTATATATTGTACTGCTGGTAGTGAATTTGTTAGCAATGAGAATAAATTAAACACAATAATTATTATGGTGTCTAGTATTCGTAATAATGCACTAAATATAAATATTGAGTTAGAGAAAAATAGTAAATTATGATATTAGAAATTAATTATGAAGTTAATGATATACAGCATTAAGTAATTAAACTTCACAAGAGAGAAGTCATTATTGTCAAGGGTAAAGATAGAGCGAGCTTTATTTTCACGAGCACCTTTCAGTATTTTCTTTAGGAACTGTCGCAATGAGGGCTGTTGTTTCCAATTTTTTAAACAGGTATTCAACTTTTCAGATATTAAAATGAATGTAATAAGAAGTTCTCTTACTGCAGTTTCATCTACTTTCTTTTAAAAAGAGCTGAAAACTATAAACAGTAATTTTCCTTTGAATTAAAAATAATAAACCGATAAAATATTTGCTACTTTAAATTTATAATACTCAAAAACCTTTAGATTAGCTGACTGCCCTGGATTGGTTTATACTGTTTAAACAAAAATGGGTTACCACATAAGAATAGTTTTTTTTAAGCACCATATGCTTTGTATACACAACGAAAAACTTTATAAAATATTAATTGCTTGTGTTCAAGCATTTTGAGTTTTAAAATTAATAGCTACCTTATCATAGCTCTACCTCAATTAGTTATTAGTTAGTTCATTTGTGCGTTTGTTCAAAAGTAAATACTATTCTAGAACTACTTTTGAATGGGAATCACTACCAAGATTTGATTCTACTTATTTGCTTCATGACATAATAAACATTAAACTGGAAAACTTTAATAAAAATATTTGGCGTTATCTTCTACGGTTTTAATTTTAGTTGTAACCACAATCTGAGCGTACTCTCAGTATTCATCCAAATATTTCACTATCAGCGAACAGCAGTTTGGGATGTTTTTTATATATTTTTAAAACGTACATTTTAAACATTGTATCTAAATGTTTTAAAAAGTTTTGAGAATTGATTAATTATTTGGTCTCTGGGTTGCTGGGTATTAGCTGACTAAATATAAACACGAAATTTAAGCTACACTTGTCCAGTAGGTATGCCTGTCGGTTTAACATCTCATATACATAATATGTTAGTTAGCTCAATTACTAAACTTTAGACACTTACATACACAAAGGCTTTAAATTATTTAATGAAAAATACATTTTATTCAATCAAAGATTCTCACACGAGTGTTTAACCACCACAAGTATAATGGATTTGGATAACACTAGGTCGAATATTTTGGTGTTTTTTAAATATTATATATAAAGCCTGCTTTTGATAATTTCGCTCTTTCTAGTTTAATTAACTGTCACGAAAAGTTTTTAGGTACATTGATAAGGAAATTATATTTATTCATAATCATTATGAAATGTTAAACGAATTTATAGTTTACATAGTGCTCGTCAGTTTAGTTTTATTCTGTTATAATATACTGGGTAATTTAATATAGTCTAAATGAAACAAAGTATAGTTCACACGTTTATTAAGTTACACTTATCTTTGCCAAAATTATGTTAGATTAATTTTGGAAATAAAGTGCGTTAAAGAAAACCCTAAGGTTTAAGAGAGACGCTTGGCACGCCTTGGTAGAAGAAAGGAGGGGGTGAATATTTCCCCCGAGTGTCTGTGACCCCACCGCGTTATCTGTTACAGTGGCAGTGACATCTAACAAAGAGCGGTCTGTCCACAATATGTCTACTTATAGCTCTGACTCCAAAGTTATGTTTGTGGTCCTTCACGTAACAACAGACTACTGTTATCAATACGTGACATTGATCTGGTAAATATCATTATTGTGGATGAATAGTATAAGGCAGACGATGTTGGATATTTCCCCCGAGTGTCTGTGACCCCACCGCGTTATCTGTTACAGTGGCAGTGACATCTAACAAAGAGCGGTATGTCCACAATATGTCTACTTATAGCTCTGACTCCAATATTATGTTTGTGGTCCTTCACGTAACAACAGAGTACTGTTATCAATACGTGACATTGACCTGGTAAATATCATTATTGTGGATGAATAGTATAAGGCAGACGATATTGAATATTTCCCCCGAGTGTCTGTGACCCCACCGCGTTATCTGTTACTGTGGCAGTGACATCTAACAAAGAGCGGTCTGTCCACAATATGTCTACTTATAGCTCTGACTCCAAAGTTATGTTTGTGGTCCTTCACGTAACAACAGACTACTGTTATCAATACGTGACATTGATCTGGTAAATATCATTATTGTGGATGAATAGTATAAGGCAGACGATGTTGGATATTTCCCCCGAGTGTCTGTGACCCCACCGCGTTATCTGTTACAGTGGCAGTGACATCTAACAAAGAGCGGTATGTCCACAATATGTCTACTTATAGCTCTGACTCCAATATTATGTTTGTGGTCCTTCACGTAACAACAGACTACTGTTATCAATACGTGACATTGACCTGGTAAATATCATTATTGTGGATGAATAGTATAAGGCAGACGATATTGAATATTTCCCCCGAGTGTCTGTGACCCCACCGCGTTATCTGTTACAGTGGCAGTGACATCTAACAAAGAGCGGTCTGTCCACAATATGTCTACTTATAGCTCTGACTCCAAAGTTATGTTTGTGGTCCTTCACGTAACAACAGACTACTGTTATCAATACGTGAATTTGACCTGGTAAATATCATTATTGTGGATGAATAGTATAAGGCAGACGATGTTGGATATTTCCCCCGAGTGTCTGTGACCCCACCGCGTTATCTGTTACAGTGGCAGTGACATCTAACAAAGAGCGGTATGTCCACAATATGTCTACTTATAGCTCTGACTCCAATATTATGTTTGTGGTCCTTCACGGAACAACAGACTACTGTTATCAATACGTGACATTGATCTGGTAAATATCATTATTGTGGATGAATAGTATAAGGCAGACGATGTTGGATATTTCCCCCGAGTGTCTGTGACCCCACCGCGTTATCTGTTACAGTGGCAGTGACATCTAACAAAGAGCGGTATGTCCACAATATGTCTACTTATAGCTCTGACTCCAATATTATGTTTGTGGTCCTTCACGTTACAACAGATCATTGATATCAATACATGGCATTGACCTGGTTAATATCAGTATTGTCGTAGATGTAGAAAGAGAGGAGACGATATTGAATAAAGGCTTCAAATCTTTCTAATCCTACTATGTTATCTATTGTGTAATTGAAATGTTACAAACAGTGATACAATATATATACTTCCAGCTCTACTCCCATATCATTCTTGTGCTTCTCCTCGTGACAACAGATTAAGTTTTTGTGAAGGGGGCTTGATACCAGGGGAGGCTGTGATGACAATTTACCCTTTACCCTGAAACTTTATATATTACTGTTGCAGTGCTGTCAATGTTACAAATGCTGTCCACAATATGTCTACTACCATCTCGAACTCCCATATAATTTTTGTGGTTCTCCTCGTAACAACAGAAACTACTGTTCTTGATGCGTGACATTGACATGGTAGATTTAATTATTGCGGCTCGCTTGTTGATAGGGGAGGCGGTGGTGAAAATTTCCCCCGAGTGTCTGTGGCCTCTCCATGTTATCTGTTACTGTGGAAGTGACATGTTACACATAGTGGTCTGACCACAATATTGTCCACTTCCAGCTTTAACTCCAATATTACTCATGGTTTCTGCTCGTGACAACAGCCTAGTGTTCTTGATGCGTGACATTGACATGGTAGATTTAATTATTGCGGCTCGCTTGTTGATAGGGGAGGCGGTGGTGAAAATTTCCCCCGAGTGTCTGTGGCCTCTCCATGTTATCTGTTACTGTGGAAGTGACATGTTACACATAGTGGTCTGACCACAATATTGTCCACTTCCAGCTTTAACTCCAATATTACTCATGGTTTCTGCTCGTGACAACAGCCTAGTGTTCTTGATGCGTGACATTGACATGGTAGATTTAATTATTGCGGCTCGCTTGTTGATAGGGGAGGCGGTGGTGAAAATTTCCCCCGAGTGTCTGTGGCCTCTCCATGTTATCTGTTACTGTGGAAGTGACATGTTACACATAGTGGTCTGACCACAATATTGTCCACTTCCAGCTTTAACTCCAATATTACTCATGGTTTCTGCTCGTGACAACAGCCTAGTGTTCTTGATGCGTGACATTGACATGGTAGATTTAATTATTGCGGCTCGCTTGTTGATAGGGGAGGCGGTGGTGAAAATTTCCCCCGAGTGTCTGTGGCCTCTCCATGTTATCTGTTACTGTGGAAGTGACATGTTACACATAGTGGTCTGACCACAATATTGTCCACTTCCAGCTTTAACTCCAATATTACTCATGGTTTCTGCTCGTGACAACAGCCTAGTGTTCTCTATAACCCTCTATAACACTTATAGTTAATTGTTTCTAGAAATGTCCAATATAGTTTAGAATTTATTTTATCACATGTAACACCTAATGAATTATTATACAACAAAAATTCTGTGATATAATCCACAGTCACTTTCCTTTTATGCCAATAATCTTAGACCCCTATATATATAGGGTTAAAAGCCAATTGTACGTTGGAAAATCTTCGTTATTTTTTCTAACAATACACCTCTATCTACAAAATCCTCTTATACCTTTTTTTTTGTTTTTTTTTTTTTTTTTATTGTAAATTTGTACGAATAACTACGTTTAAAATGCATATATTAGGTATAATTCAACGTATAACACTAACCAGTGTTTGTTTTAGTATTTCACTAATCTTAAAAGCTAAAATTATTAAAATATTGTTATAGTATCTATAAAATATAAACCAAATACTACATGTTATAACCGTTTTTAGCTCATACAAAATAATGGTTTGTCCATGATAGCAATTTAATTATAATCATTTGTTTATATAAAAGGATATGTTCTTACTGACTCACAGATTCACTAAGGGTGCATTAAGGAAAGGATTATCTCTTCGACTAGGTTCCTTTCACGATGTGGCATATTTCACACAATCTCCAAACTTTTCAGTGTTTATTTATTAATTATAAATTTAAATTTAAAGCAAAGGTTTTTCACTTTTAACTATACAAATTTCAAAATATTACCTTTGCGCGTTACATATATACCCTATATAAATACAGTAAATATACGTAATTATAGGAAACTTTTACGCTCTTTTTGTACTAATGGGTGTTTGTCTAGTTTAAATGCTTATTATTTAACTAATTAGCTAATAAAATCAGGTTTTTTGGTTTTTAAGTTTTATTTTTACCGACATAACATGTGTTGGTAAACGTTCAGAAACCGCAAAACGAAGTAAAACCATAAAACAAGCAACAAAACAATTAAAACAAAACTTTCCACTTAAAAAGATCATTTGACTAGGAGGATGTTCAAGTCAAGAATTAGAAAGATGGAATCTACAAAAATTCTGGGAAAACATATTGGCTAATAAATTATATGCATCTACACGCCTCGGATGATAGAGATACCGATAATCTAAAGAATCTACCGATGTCGATACGTACCTTTGTGCAACCAATCCCAAGACAAGTTTAAAATTATTTGCAGTTATACTTATTTTTTGTGTTGTCTTAAAATCTTTACTCTTTACTCCATGTAATTCCATCGATATTTTATCGTAATAATCTGTTATAGATCATCTTTAGAGAAATTAATAGTCCATCTAAAAGTTCTTATTGTTTTATGTCTTTACTCAGATTTTATCCTTAACGTTTTTACATAAGTCCACTTGAGACACACAGGCAATAGATTTCAAATTACAGCCACATCTTATCACATGGATCAAGAACACTACTGATGGAGGCCAAGGCTTAAGAACACTACAATGGGTGAGATTAACTGCACAAAGACTGGCGCATGACGGAGGAAATCAAGACAAATGTCTTCAGTAATTCTCTTTCAAGATGTCTCTCCCTAGAGTTCTTATTCAGCAGCGCACTATGTATATCTTAGAGACTAAACAACCTTAAAAGAGTTGTTTAGAGCTTGGACAATGCTCAATGTTTGCATAGTAATGTAGGATTTATGTCTACTCCTAGTATTTATGTATTTTCGTAGTAGATCCGTGGTAAAGATATGTTGAAGATTGTCTTACATTCATTGTGACCCACTCCAAACCAAAACATACTACGACCTAATGAGGTTACTTAGTAATATTATACACGGATATGATTAGATTTTACTCCAGTATAAGTTATATTATTTAGTTCATTGATTAGATGTTACATGAGCAGAATGAATCTAGTAATAACATTCTGTATATTCTGGACAAGGGACAGAATGCCAAAACAATTTTCAACATCCCTAAGTTGCCCTTAACTTAGTAAACCAAATCTCGTTTAGCCCTTAACTAAGTAAACATGGAGTTTAGCAGTGCGTCAATGAAGTTTATTACTTAATAGACTGACACAATTATTTCTCTATTGTATGACAGTGGACGTAAAATGTATTTTGTATTTATTTATTATTTTCCGTTTTTTTATCTATCCACACAAAATTGTCTTTTTTAAATCTATGGGAATGTTTCTTATGAACACGTAGATACTGAATATTATTATGTACAAAAAAACTATTTGCATGGAATACAACCAGATTTCTAAACTCTTACATCATGATTTTGTGCAATCCAAATGTACACGGTACTTTGGATATTCAAGCAAACTGCTACAGTATTATAATACTTCCCAATACACGAAAAAGTTTACATAGCATTTAATTTTACTCAAAACTTATCTAATTTTATTTCCTATTACTTATCTAGCTGTAAACACCATGGCCCCCACCCTGTTGCCATGAGAACTTTGGCTGTTTATCCATATAAGTGTGCTACAGTTGGATCTAGGCTCTCATCAGGGGCTTCAACATCGTTTGGTCAATCTGACGTGTCACCATCACCGCCGGTGAATGATTCCACATCCACATCTATCGCTTGCGCGCCGACACAGGTTGTCCCGATGACGCCTCCTGCCGTGTCACCCGTGTCGCGAGTTGGTACTTCAACTCCACTAGCTGAATCCGAGGATTGGACAACAGTAAAAAGAGTGGCCGACCTGCTTGCCGAAAACAGCAAGTTAAAAGACAGTATACAGGAACTCAATGAACGTTATAAACATGTACTAGACCACTCAATTGAGTCAGATACTCGATTGATGCAGTATACTGACCAGGTCTTTGTAGCAAACACGATGCGGGGTGCCTCCGCGGCTGACTGCGGCGTGCAGTGCGATTCGCCTTCTCGCGCCTCCGCGGCCGACTGCGGCGTGCAGTGCGACCTGCCCTCCGACTGCAGAGACCAGCGGGGTGCTGAGATCAGGGACCTCGTGGCCAGCCTCAGGATCACCATTGAAGTTCTTGAAAGGGAGGGGAAGAAAAGTGCGTGCGAAAAAGAGCAGAAAGAACTATGGGAGGTGCATTACAATAAAAAACGACTTCCGAAAACCCCCCAAGAAGAAACAATGATCACCGAAAGCCTCCGCTACAGTCGCTGATCACAGTGGTGAACCGAGAAAGAAGAGAAGAGGCAATATTAAACAAAGAATCGCTCTTCCCTTTTCATCAATTATTATTGAAGGAGATAGCGATACACGTGGTTTGACAGGTATTTTGCGTCGGATGGTGACCTGCGAGACCATGGTTGGAGGTGTCTGCAAACCTGGAGCCAAGTTACTGGAAGCAACATCTGACGATTCACTCCCGGCCGGTAGCTGCTACGTCATCGTGGCTGGCACCAATGACGTTGCTTCGGGTCAGCAGTACAATATATACAGACATCTCGAGCGCCGCATCACGAGTAAACTGAGAACCTCAAGAGTTGTTGTCTCCACCCTGCCTCACAGACACGACCTGCCAGCCAGTCACAAAATTAACCAAGAGACGGTGCTGATTAACAACTGCATAGAAGAATTGTGTGAAAGGCATCGTGGGGCAGAGGTGCTACAATTTAATAACACCGGGAGAGGCGCTTTTACACAACATGGGATGCATCTAAAGAGGAACACCAAGCATCTGCTGGCCCAGGAATTAATAGAGTGTCTGCAAAAAATGGACTCCTTCGCTTCTCGAGCGACGTCCCAACCACCCGTCACAGCCAGAGGACCTCAAAATAATTAGCGGAAGTCAGATCAATCCCTTGAGTCTCCAACTGCACCGCTATCAACTACCTTGCAGCCATCAGCCCCATCTGAGTGACAATTCGTCCCATCAAGCACCATCACAGACACAACGGAGCAAAAAAACTGTTTTCTTCTAAAGTGTCAAAAAACAAAATAAAGATAACAGAATTTGGGGTTTAATAAGTTCAGAAAACCAGACAAAAACGACAAGCAAAACAAAATCAAATTCACAAAATTCAAAATTTATCTCGTGCAGTTTCCGTCGTGCATCAAAATGCGCAGTCTGCCACCAATAAAGGTGATGAGCTAATGCTAATGGCAGAAGAGATGCACCCCGACATATTTGTTGTTTCTGAACATGGCTTCACGGCTGAGACTGTCTCTATCTTCAGAATTGACAATTATGAATTGGCTACAATTTTTCACCGAACAAATTTTAAAGGAGGTGGTGTGGCAATTTTTGTCAAATCACGATTGAAATTTCAACGCTTCAGAGTGGATTACTGCTGTGATCTAGACTTTGAGGTGGGGGGAATTAAAATTGATACAAATTCCGAGAAAGAAAATTATAGTGATTGGCTTATACAAATCCCCAAATGGATGCAACGAAAATCTTTTTGAAAAGTTTGAAACTTTACTAAATTTTCTCAATTACAAATCGTTGAAGTTCATCATTACGGTGACTTCAACATCGACGTGTTAGACCACACCAACCCTCTGACCCAGCGACTACGGGATATTCTCACTTCTTTCGGCTTAATTTGGTCCGTGAACTCGCCAACTCGAGTGACCGCTTCGTCGAGTACAGCCCTCGACGTCATTACTAACGTCATGGACTGTTCTGTTTCTGTCATAGATGCGGCCATCTCAGACCACTACGCACAGGACGCCGTAATATTACACCATAACCCAAAATTTGAAACTCCGTCAATAAAAAGAAAACGGGATCTAAAGCCGGCAAACATAGAGCTTTTTAAGAGGTTTCTAATGGAAACATCATGGGAATTTCTGGATTGCTTTGAGTGCGTGGAGGATGCTTTTAACGCGTTTTTTGACTGTTTAACTCACTGCTTAAATTTGACTTGTCCATTCAAAAATTTTAAAGAACGTAATAAGAAAAAGAGTAATACCTGGATTACTCAGGGTATACTCGATTCAAGAGAAAGACTGAAATTTTATCATTCTATATATGTTAAATCTGAAAACGAGGATTTCAAACGATTTTTTCGAAATTTAAAAAAGGATTACCGCAAAGCCATAAGAAACGGTGAATATGCCCTTCGTATACAAAAGGGCATATTCAATCCTACCCGATTCCCAAACATATATCCCACTAGTTGATAAATGTGCCATTTTATTTTATTTATCCGTTGATTAATTAAAAAGGGCAACACAGACGACCTGTTTAATATTTCCTAGATAAAGGATGGTGTTTTTAATACATCTTACATTTTGGAACCATTATCTTATATTTGCGTGCTAAGTTTAAATTAAATACATAAGTGTTTTCTAAGAATTAGTAGTTTATATTTTTAAATTTAGTAGGCGTAAAATTTAATTTAAACAATATAACAATTTCTAAGTGAAAGGATATCGTACGAGTATATTGACAGATTTATTTGAATGTATAGTGTCTGAGATATAAAAAATGAATAAACTGAGTTTAGTGACTGTGTTTATTAAGGTTATTTTATCATACGCAGTGACAATAAGCAAATAATACTTTAATCGCAATGTTCAGTGCGTTAATTTGCAGTATCTAGGTGTAAGCATTGAAGGTTTTTTAAGTTTAAGAAGTAATTTATATTATAAGTACATTATTGCTTATTACTTTTATTGAAATAGATATTATAGTTAAAAATAAAATCAATATTAACTTTCGAAATATAATTGGAATTTTGAACACTAATTTCCACTCACTTCTCCTTTAACCTAAAAGCATGACAAGTCAAACTAATTAGATTTGAATTTTAAAGGCAACCATTCAGCTCGACAATAACTTATACCTTAAAAGAAAATTTTGTTCTCAACTAAACAATAACTTTATGATAAAATATTAAAATAATTTAAATAGCCATGAAATAAAACTGCTTTTATTCATTATATTTCGTATTGAATATAGTTAAGAAGAACCTTATCGACCTTTGAAAAAAGCTGGTTAAAAGCTCAAGATAGATTACCTTCTCTCTATTCATCCTAAAGTCTTTAGTGTAGCCATAATGGGAGTAGTTTCTGATAGAAATGTATTAAAACATGATCTGAGTATACGGTATATAGCTGTCTGAATAATATTAACTGTTAAATTTGTATTTGATAATTAATTTAATACAAACATAGTTAAATTTGGTATAAATATAACCATTAAAACATATATAATTCACTTATAAACTATTTATATACTATTTGTATTTTAATAAACATATATACTAATGTTCAAATAAAAACCCTCATGCAAAATCTTAGAATACAGATGGGGTCTTACTGTGGCATAAAAATACCTGAATAGTTCCTGTAGAATTCGAACTAAAGTTTCTTAAAATATCATTTGAACAGAGAATCATATATGATTTTTAATCACCTACGTTCAACCCATTAGAGACATTCGCACAATATGATGTAAAAACTAGTTATAACATAATATAAGAGTGAATTTACTGTTCCAGGAGTTATAAAGCTCTACTACCAATAATTGCACCTAGTTCTGGTAATAAATGCCCAGAGAGCCTGGCAGAACTGATATTGATCTTACACTAGAATTTGATGGCTTAATCGTAATAGTCTATCGTCCTGGTGAGGCACCATCAAACTTTACGGAGGATTAAATTACTCTCGTATAATAAATGATAACTTTGGACATCTATATTCATAAATACATATTAGGTTGTTCGATTAGGCGATCACATTGTAATAATGTAATATGCAATTTTGTAATAAGATATTTTTTGTTGGCGCCTTACACTTGTAACAGAAATATTCATCATAGTTTTTAAAATTGGTAAAGGTTATTACTTATTGAAATGTCTGTATATTCATTTAATTTTATTTAACGATATACGTATTTATAAATATACTACTATATAAGCATATGTGCATTATTTTTCAAACAAGTTCCTAAAGATCGTTAAATTTAACCGTGTGTTGCTAATAATGGTCATTAATTTTAACCTGGATAGTCAAAAGTTCATGTCACTCTCAGCCTTAACACAGGGACAAAGTGATATAACAACATGTTTAATGGGCTGATTCTAAATTTACAGTTCGTTTTCAATCTAAGATTACAGGTGTGAAGTCCGAATATGGAAGTAGTGAGTGTAGGGACTAACCTGTTTCGGGTGTTAATGGATGTATTTGAGACAAATTTAAGTTTGGTTGTGTACGGTTTATGCCTGAAGTTATTCAGAGGCAAATATTTTAGGCAGAGAGCAGAAGTGAAAAGGTATTTTCAACAAACCCTTCTAAGAATTTCCTTAGTTGAGTGTCGTATCTAAAACTTGAAATAGAAACTTAAAATATAAATTATGAGTGATTGTAGCACAGTTAACTGAATTATTTTCAACTTCAATGGTTTCATCATTTCCATGTGAGTACTATTTAAATTTGGCGTATTTTAGGGTTTATGTCTTACTTTGTTTATACAAGACTGGTCTGAGAGCTTCGCTAATTAAAGTGCTGTACAAATCTTGACGCTTCTTAGACTACAACTGGAAGACGTTGAGTAATGAACCTTGACTTGTGATTTTGTAGATTAAAAAGATATAATTTTAAGAACTGCGAATAAAGATGGAGGATCCTTTGTTATTCGTTCAGCCTATTACGCAATTCACAGAGCGTATGCTTAGTATTCAATGTGCATTCTGCGAGATCTGAATTTTATACTCACCTACCTGTTTTCCCTACTTGCCATGTCTGAAGCATTTCAGTTCCAAGTCATAAAAGTAGCATATAAACGTGCGCTTCTACATTGCCTTACAATTGTGTCAAATAGTAGAAAATATAACAATGTTATTGCTGTAGAAGAAAATTCATGATTTTCCAATATCAATAATTTATTTACCAATAAAGGAGCTTTTACTTGAATACAAAAATACGTTCAGAATATAAATAACCGTATGGTAAAGTATCACTTCTGTTACAATCGAATATGTTTTTATAAACATTTACATCAACACGTGATATGAATATATTACACTGTAGTATGTTCCTTGGTGTAAGAGTACATTAGTAATAGCTTGTTCACTACTTTACTATGAATAAAAAGATTGGCGTGATATCCCCTACACTCTGTTGAATACGGCGATGTGCTATACAAAAAGTATGTGAGAGTTTCTCCAAAATTGTCCTTCAAGCTGGTAATATTACGGACATCCAATCCTGAATAAACTGTAAAATACCGTCCTTTTCCTCTTGTACACAGGGGTTTTACGTTGACAGGAAAGCAGGCAAAGTACCTTCATGAAAGTTTTTGAACCATTATTCTAGTAATAATCTTTATCATGGATAGGCTATAAAATAATGTTATGGGTAATAATTGAAAGATTCATAATCACAAAGGTATGTCTATTGTTTTGAAATAATCTATCTACAATATACGTGAACAATAGTTATATTACGTACACATGTTTAGCACCCGTTCAATTTATTGGGCAGTTATAACTTTTAAATGTTTAGGAATTGTGAATGGTTTGAAATATTTATCACGGCATCACACTATGTCTAACGTTCACACAGCGTTAGGCCAGGCTTTGACTGTGCCAGCGTAAGTAAGTAATGGCGTAACGAAAATGTTTCTCAGTTATATCATAAATCTCTTTCAATGTGATGTCATTTCAAGACAAGACATTACTAACAATTTTCTATGTAAATTAATGCCATCAAATTATTTGTTAGTTAACACTGTCTTATGTTAATAATATTTATATTTTGAAGAGATGATTTTTTTTACTCTTGCACTTTACAATGGTGCATTGTAACCATTAGTTAATTCATTTTAAATCAAACAGAACTTTGAAAATCTTTACTTTATACATTTACAAAACTTACTTATAACGTTATCAAAATAAATAGATATGTGTTGTAGAAGACTTTAATTTTCAGCTATTAAAACGAAACAGGAACACTTTCTTTAGATTCTATTCGCAGCTCTTGTTTTGATCAATTAAGTTGTACGTTGAATAGTAGACCGTGATTGTGAAGAACGTGAAAATAGGTTTGAAAGGAAAAAATCCCACAATTATAAAATCAACGTGTTTTAATTCCTTTACATTTTATTCAAATGAATAAAGTATTGTTAAAAACTAAGACCAATCGTTTATTTGCTGCTGCTACAAATGAATGATGATGTTTTATAAGTTTATTTACATATTAGGTAGATTTTTAATACAACATTTTATGTATTCAATATTATTTCACCATACATTTTATTATTTTAGAATATTTAAAATTACACACTTAATATTTTATATAACTCTCCAAACTACAAAATCTGATACATTTTTATAGATTTAGGTTTTTGACATTCCTCTTTAGTATAGTACAATATACAAGTACAATAGTACAATATACTTTGAATTTGCAAATCACAGTCCGTTTTAACT
Organism: Homalodisca vitripennis; assembly: GCF_021130785.1. Classification (NCBI taxonomy): domain Eukaryota; kingdom Metazoa; phylum Arthropoda; class Insecta; order Hemiptera; family Cicadellidae; genus Homalodisca; species Homalodisca vitripennis. The sequence continues at coordinate 99,761,290 of NC_060207.1, forward strand.
ATTGTGTGTTAACGGAGCAAACCGCACATGTAATGAATGGCTTTTCACGAGCTACAACTAACAGCTAATTAATTGTATTTACATTCGGATAATTACTGCATTACAAATCTATAGAGGTTTCAAGGAATTATTACTAGAAAATGTGGACGGTTTGAAAATGTATTTGCATTACAATAGTCTTTATAAAATGTTTGAAAATACAAAATTATTTTTAAACGTACCACTTTAACGTATTATTTTTTAAATTTACGGCTCTAGCTCCAGTTTAATTTGTTTCTACCTTGTGTAACGCAACGATAACTTAACCTATTATGTTGTTATTTTCCTAAATCTGGCAGTTAAGTGTTGTACAGATCTATAGTTTCAACGTTTATTCTACTTGTAGACTTTTGGCATGGTACATATTGTTAGGAAATAAATACTATAAATAATTATTATAATACTTTCCAAAAGTACTTTGTGTTATATAAAATGGTAATAATATAATAATTATAATATGAAATATGTATAACAATTTAAAGCAGTTACCCCAATTCTGCCGAGCAACAGCGCATCCATATCACCGCTTGGCTGTGACGTCACCATTCCAGGAACGGAAGGTAAATGTTCGGGGGTTCGAAATGACTCACTGTTCTTATCACCCATGTTTCTTATCTCACTTCCTTACTCAATCTCTTTTTAAATAATACAGTGTTTATTAGTATAATAAAAACATCATGGATTGGACTAAAATAGAATCATCAGGACTTTACTTATTTGTCTTATAGAACTGTTGCTTGATTGTTAATTTAAGGAGATTTCGACATTATAAATAAAAGTAATAAACTAAATTGACCAATAACGGCATGCCGTAATTTACATTTAGAATGAAGTTTTTTTTATGGAATTGAGTTACCTGTATTACGATAAAGCGGATTATATAACGTTTATTATAACGATATATTTATATAACGATTATATACGTTTGTATATTTTATCCAATAAAGAAGATTATTATTGAAAATTGTTCTTTGGTTTGTATGGAAATCGCAGATTAACTTTTGACGTAACCATATTTATACACATAAATATAGAATTATTTAAATACTGTTAATATTTTATTTATTTATAAGAGTATGTATATATTGAAATTTACTATAAATACGGTAAAAATATGAAATTAAATGAACTAAACAACAAAGCCGTTATAGCCTACATGCACGCAGACCTAGCTTCCGTGGTATGTACGTTAGATACAAGAAAGTAAAAGGTAAGAGAGGACACGGCCCGTCTTGACTGAGGAGCGATTACCTCACTGATAGATACTTGTCTGACACGTGGGGAGAACTGCCACTAGACACCAGGGGCGCGTCGGTCATCGAATGTTACCACCTTTCCTAGCAGTGCTACCATCCCTTTAACATTTTATGTTACGGCCGTCATCTCAGTGTAAGTCGTTTACGTCAGTTACCTTTGATAACTTTATTGTATGTTTATAACCTTTATGCTTATTAATTAATATATATTGATATAGAAATATGATATAAATACTATTTTCTATTTATGTGTTCATTTTTTTAAATGCCAACTAAATTATTTTATTAGTTATCAAACAGTTGAATTATTCTAGTGATTTAGAGGATAAGAACAAGAATACAGACCTTCTGATATCGTAACGTATTGCACTAAAAAAACTCACCGTTTTAAAAACTGGGGCCTGTTTTCTACGTGGTAACAAATACTCAAACTTAAGTTTAAGCATGGAAAAGATGTAGGCTAAAACAATAAATATGCATGAACCAGTCAGCACATCGATAGAAACAATAATTATGTAACAAAATAGCCGGAAAACGAAAAACCCACTTAAGCAGCCAGTATTGGAAATATGGGGGAAACTAGATTCTTGAAACACTTCTTTCAGTGTTTTTCCAAAATAGTAAAGAAGAAAATAAAAATAAGATTAAATGGATTTCTTCGGACAATAAAGTTTTTTACCCCATAACAGTACGGATTTCATACAAAATCAAAACCACAGACCTTTTTATTGATTTAAAGAAGCATTTGATCTGGTTTATCACTGCATTTTACTCCATAAAATGCAGGCTCTAGGCTTGTGCTTAACTGTTACCGAAGTTTTCTCACAGGGAGGAAACAACAAGTGGGAATTGGTTATCACCTCAAAACAACCCTCTCCGTTCTAGTGAGGGTACCTCAAGGATCGGTAATTTGGGCTACTTTATTTGTAATATTCATTAATGACTTCCTGAGCCTTTTTTGAAGAAATGCTTTTGCGTTTAGCGATGATGTAGGAATATTCTATGCATGAAAGGATAAAGAGGTACTGAATGTTTATATAACACACGCCATACAAAGATTTAGGAATTGGTGCATCATTAATTAAATGTAATTACACGATTAAAAACGAATATGTGTATTTTGATTTAAGCCTTTTGATTTTGAAAATATCGTATATACTCAGGATATTTGCAGTTGTCCGAAAATTGGGAAATTGCATTATTTTAATATCCGAGAATAATCGTACATGAAAAATTAACTTTAAAAAGGAAATTAAAAATCACTATTACAAATTATAACTTTTTATATAGACTTTATTTTCTACGGAATGTTTTTAATGTAAATACGTAGAGAACGTTTTGCTTTGCACCGGTTCAATCAAGGTTGCAATATGGCATAACATATTGGGGTGGAACTTTCTAAACATATAAAATAAATAAACGACAAAAACAATTTCTCACATAGTTTCTCATAGTTTCGAAAAAATTAAGATATCCATTTTATTTAGTAATATATAATATATAAGACAGAAAATTGTTATTAATTAAGTGTTTTACTTTTTTTATAACTGAATGAAGTGCTTGTAAATTTATGTTTTTACCCTAATTAATTGACTTTATACTATACCAATAATGTGATTTCATTATATGCCGTTTAGTAGGCCGTTTAGTTGCTAAAAGTTCTATTTTAGTAGTTACAAATACTGTATTAACGCCTACAATTCCTAAAAGTAGTGATTGTGGAAGAAATACATTTAATTTTAGACATTGTAATCAAGGAGGCCACTGGCATGGGTGATAATGACGTACAGTTTATAGCTTCGCGTGGGTGAGAATTGAACCTCTCAGAAATAAAACTAGAGTCTCGGGAAGCGGGACTGTAAAGTTTAAGGCAGACATCAACCCTTGAGTGGCAATTAAAAGTCCGTTTACCTCCCTTGTAGTACGAGTGTTCGCCAGTCGTTAAGTGCTGCACTCGCTCTGCTGCTGCAACTCGGAGTGAGGGCGCAGACGAACGTTTCAATTAACTCATAATTGCATTCACTAAACCTCCAGACTAAGTAGCAGAGTCAATGCTCTCTACATATAATCACTTTACCGAGTCAATATTCTGAAACAAGAACCTGATTTATCTCCTAACTCTCTCATAGCAATACTATAACAATACATTTTAGTTTGGAAAAAGAGATTTAAAATTCAATAAAAATTAATTGGATTAAAATAGTGCGCTATACAGGAAAACCAACGATGGTGACTTATAAATCCACTGACTGTCTTGAATATTGTATAGACCACGTCATATGTTATTAATAGCTCTCGACATTAGCTACAAAATCTTATAATTTCAACTCATATAGGTAAAGAACTCAGAGACATTCAAATATACATAGAACTATGCTTCGGAGCTAATAGGCGCTAATATATGTGTATAGATGTATATTAGTGTTCCTATAGTCCAATTTGTTGTATTTTATTTCCTGAAGACCGTTTAAACCGAAATATAGAACTTAGTTACCTTATTATTCTGAAGATTAATGCATATCAGAGTTAAACCACATATATTATTTAAAAAAAGAAAAAATGAGGCAATTTAAGAACTATTATATCACATTTGTTTGTTTCCAGCAACACCTGTAATGAATAAAATGTAACAGTTTCCATTTTTCAAATTAATGCATGAGCAATTAAATGTAGGCTACTCATTTTATATTCACCAATCAGAGAAGTCTTTGGTGTTTGTCCATCGCCGCTACCCTCACGTTTATTCGTAGAGTGACCAGTTTGATTTATTTATTCAAGAATAAGATTTTATTAATTCTCTATTTAAATATTTCCTACAAGTCTGTCTGCCCTGCGGTCGGCTATAGGTCGATTGTAACTAGTCCCACTATTTCTGATAGAAATATTCCTAGCTAATAATCTAGATTGTAAAATATAACTCGTCAGAAAAGTAAGTTTAAGTTTACAAATCACTATAATGGCCTTTAATAAAAATAGTTTTAACAACAAAAATATTTCAATATGTTATAGCACTTTTAATAAAAATATTGTTCGATGTCACTACAAACCTTTAACTTCAATGAACCACATGACCCTTAATATGAATAAAATAGTGGCAGTTACCATTATTCGTAAAACTATTATCATGCCTTATAGTTTTGGAATTACATAACAATAGTAATGTACAGTATACAGGATCCTCGAATTTTTTATATATTCTAACTGATATAAAACTCGAATGCAAAGAGATGTCATTTATCATGTAGCAGTAATTGTAAAAATCGTAAAAGCATATAAATTTGTAATAAAATGGATTAAAATTATAGAGCACAGTTATGTTTTGTTGAAACTTGTTCACACTATCGTAATAAATAATTAAATAGATGAGTCTGGTAAGAATTCATTACAGAGTGTAGGCGAACTTTAACTTAGGAGAACGATAAAAGTATAATGAGCAAAGCTTGAAAGGAGTTTATGCTCCAGGGATATAATGGTGGTTTCTTTGCATTCACGTTGAGATCCGTAATAACCCTTTTTTATAAAATGAAAACTGACTTCACCAAATTCAAAAGGTCTAATGAAAGCTTCAGTTATAAGGACTCCACCTGTAGAAAAGCACAATACGGTGGAACTGTGAAACACTTCTTTTCACAGCACAACGTCAATAAAGTCTAAGCAAATATAACTTATATTTTGTATATAATACTAATACACGGAAACTACCTACACTTGCCTTTAATAGTACAGCAACCTGTAAGACATCATCTTACCTGAAACAAATAAAGCATTATTAATATATAATATTATTACCCGTGTGATATTAGAATTTTACTTGCTACTTTCTAACATAGGACGTTATTCACTTTATTCCAAATTATTTTAATAATAATTTTGTTCTTGTGAATCTGTCGCAATGTTTTGACGTGACAACGTCTTAAATTAGGTTGCGGCTCGGAGTCACTCATGATAAAGTGTAACGCCCGGTAACGTTACGATGCCCGTCCAGTGGGTCCGCCGCATGGGATCCGCACGGGATAAAGCAGATGATTGTAGGACTGTAGGTCCACGCCTAGTTTTGACGAGGGTGGCTGACGTCACTTTTCTGCAGGGTAGGACAGTTAGTCCATGCCGACACCTGTGGACTAACTGTCCTACTTTTCAAAACTGACCTGGCCGTGCATTAGTTTTTCTACCTGCACTTATTCTTTATTTTGGTCAGTGATGCTTCCACTACATTCGCACAGCGTACTGCTAAAGCAGCAAATATTAACAACAGTTTACTCAAGCTATCACATATGAAGTGGATTACTAATAGGGATTATATCTTAACGAATTCCATATAGCATTATATTACTATCTGATTAATTTGGTTGGCATTGTCCTAATGAATCATAAACATCTACAGTAAGTTTGTATTAGTTATTCCTTATATTGGACCATCGTTTGTACAATACTGTATATACCAGTAGACACTATAATCGTAACAGACATTCTTAAGTTAGAAATGGCGTAACTAACCTGACTTTATTTTATGTATATAATTTCGTTTCATTCTTTTTGCAGCTGTCTTATGTATTGTACTGAAAATTATTTAGCAGATATAGAGTTTAGATCTCGAAACATCCATTCAAGTGCTGCAGTGTGAGTACGACGATCCCTTATCAACCCCTCGTCAAAAGAAACCCGTGAGTCGGACAGTGGGTCCCAGGCCGGGACCGTGGACCTACTGTCCACCCCTTAAGAAGTAGGTAAGAAATGCTTCCGGCAGTTTTATGACGTGGACCTACAGTCCGTTTACCAAAGCAGATAACTGTGGGTCCGCCGCACGGGATAAAGCAGATAACTATGTTTATTCGTGAAAATGTGGAGTGCTTAGATTCGTCATTTACAACAACTACAACAATAAAGGTAAATAATTGTACACTGATATTTCATTATCGTAAACTATGATTGATTGATTAATTGTTAGATTGACACAAAAGTTGAGAAACTGAGTTTATAGGTTATGTCATACTATTGACAAATGTTGATAGTGTTAAGTAAATTATTAGTTTAAATCACTCTGCAATCAATCGTAATTCAGTCGATTGAGAAGAAACAGCGCGTATTGCTAGTCAAACATTTAAAATAACAAATTATAACCTCTAACCTGTCATAACAGTGCGACCAAACAAACGAACTAAACCGACCAATCACCACGCGCGGAGTTAGAATTTAACTGTGTTTAGCAAGAATTTCAAATTCCAACTTTAGTAAATGTTTTATTCAACTTTACCATTTACAATAACAAATTTTAATTATTTTCAAATTATGTACAATGTTTTAGTAAACAAAATATATTTCTATAGTTAAAATTTGTGCAATTCTTATTTTCATTCAATTCCTTGTTCCTATTGTGCAATTTAATAATATTCATATCAATAAATATTCTACCGAGAAAAAGACGTTGTCACGTAAAATCTTCGCCCGTAAAACCGACTTTACAGGCAACCATATTTTTTTTTTTTTAATTTTTAACCAATTTACTATAAATTTAAAACGCTCACTCTCAAGAAGTCCTTTCACTCCAGCCTGTAGATGGTCTATACTGTACTACAGTTATTGCATTATTTAATTATTACAAAAATAACAATATAATGTTTAATAGTTACTGAAGTAATAGACGTTAATATTAACATAAAAATATCATAGTAAGTTTTTTAGGCATTTTCTTTTACAATCAGATAAATCAAGTTTGACCCCTAGCCACTTCCTGGCTCCAAGGATTATTTAGGATACACGAGCTTTACCAAGTACTATTTGTCTCGCCAGCGCCATTAGCATTGGAAACACATCGACTTCCCCCGCAAGCCCACCTCGTCAGTCCAGAGAGCACGTTGGGAATACACTGGATATCGTAGACCTGTGAGGGGCATCTGGGAATTGATAATCAGTCCCACAGAAGCGGTGGTAAAATATTAACTTCTACGACCATAATAATTAATTGTATAATATTAGTTAACACTAAATAAACATGTATCGTCTTTAACTAATTTCTTTGGGGCAGTTTTACGCGTTTTGCAAGTAAAAATTAAGCGTTATATATTAAGAACGATAATTATTCGATAAATCCGATTTTATGACATTTAGTGTAGCTTGAAAAATGTAACTATTTTTTGGGTGAAATTTTCTATTTTTTATAAGAACATGCGTTTTGAAAAACAACAGTTTATTTGGTCCAATTACACTACCATCAACAATTTAATGTATTATACAAAACTACAAAATAGAACTATGCTTGACCAGCGCAAACTTCCCTGAAGTCTGTTCAATTTATTATCCAGATAATCCATAATTTGATATGCAGTAAGTAAGAGTTATAATTCATATATTAAGATAGGTTTCACCCAACTTAAACTGTAATTTTCCAAAATGGTAAGTGATTGGATTATTAAAAAGAAAATTTAATATTTTATAATTGGTTTGGTAAAAAAAGTCTTTGGTGATGACGATGTACCATTTGATTCATCATGTAATGATTTATTATTTGTGAAATTGTAATTAAGATTGTTTTAGCCGTTTTAAATTTATAAGCGAAAAATATGTTTTTATTGAACAGCCTAACCCTACGACGTCAGTTTTTAAATAGCTTCCTTGAAGCCTAATTAGTACCTACTGGTGAAGACGTCTTAGATTTTTATAGTCACTGTCGTTTTGAGTTGCCCGATCTCTGAGAACTACTGATTTTTTATCTCTGTTCTGACCTGGAATACGTGTAACTAGGTCCATATAATATGACGTAATTAGCAGCTCCTAGTAGTTAACTAAACAACAATGATCGAACATTTTGAAGAACCACAGTCCTTGTCGTATCATACACAAACCTCAAACAACGTACATTAAAATATCTTTACAATTTAATTAATTCAATTAGTTTACTCATTTATGTTTTATGAAACAAACTTAACCTTTTAACATCTTTGTAAGAATATTAAAAAAGAAGAAGTCACATTTATAGCCTAGAAAAACTTAAATAAAAGCGCTATTTTACAAACAGTCACTGAAAAGAGTACAATATGAATTTGGGCCGATCATATTATACATTGTTATAAATACCATTATTTATCTTTCCTTTCTGTGTATTAATTTCTATTTGTTCTACAATAGTCGTAAATTAATGAACATCCAATTGTATATTACATAAATTATTATCAGTATGTTTCATAATTATTAGCTTCTGCCTTAGGTAACAACTTGAAGGCCGTCACTATACGTTTATGTAATAAAGAATAATGCGGATACTCCTAACGATGACTGTGAAATTCCATTTCTTATATTTCAAGAGTTTAATGTCGAAGTTTAATTTTACGTCAATTTACTATAGAGAATAGCAGTATCCCTTGCATGAGTCATTTGAACTTTTTATCCATATGAATTTGTGATAAAAAATCATTTAAATGTGATTAAACGTAATACTTGAACATTTATTTGTAAATATATAACCCCCACCCAATGTAGGAAAATGCAATAATGTTCCTCCCTAACAGATGAATATACTGAGACAGAGCTCATCATTTCACTACTCTGTGATATTTTTCACATCCCCTGTTGAGTGTGATACGTAGGGTCTGTGATACATCGTTGTTGCTTATAAATAACCTAACAATCTATCAAATAAATTAATAAAATTAAATAAATTAAAAATGAAGGTCGAAATAATAAATGTATAGAAATTTAAAAATCAAATAATTTGTATTAACAGTATATTTCAAAACAAAAATTATGAGAGCTTTTATCGAGATACCCCCTTTGAGACATTTTATGAGTTCTTAAAACCAAGTTAAAGCATTTACTGTACATCTAATTTAAATAACACATTTTATTAATAACTTTTTAATAAATGTTTACTTTTCAATCATCTTGAAAACGATTTATACTACAACATAACTCGTGATTAATTGAATTATTACTTAATATTAGCAACAATTTCCCCCCCCCCACCCCCCCCCCCCCCCACCCCCCCCCCCCCCCACCCCCCCCCCCCCCCACCCCCCCCCCCCCCCACCCCCCCCCCCCCCCACCCCCCCCCCATCGGTTAGTTATTTTAAGTAATTAAAAAGGTATTCCAATTATATCCACAGTTTGTTAAACCTTTTAACTTTTAAAATTTTATTTGTTGAATTATTTCCCCGAGTGTCTGTGACCCCACCGCGTTATCTGTTACTGTGGCAGTGACATCTAACAAAGAGCGGTCTGTCCACAATATGTCTACTTATAGCTCTGACTCCAAAGTTATGTTTGTGGTCCTTCACGTAACAACAGACTACTGTTATCAATACGTGACATTGATCTGGTAAATATCATTATTGTGGATGAATAGTATAAGGCAGACGATGTTGGATATTTTCCCCCGAGTGTCTGTGACCCCACCGCGTTATCTGTTACAGTGGCAGAGTGGACATCTAACAAAGAGCGGTATGTCCACAATATGTCTACTTATAGCTCTGACTCCAAAGTTATGTTTGTGGTCCTTCACGTAACAACAGACTACTGTTATCAATACGTGACATTGATCTGGTAAATATCATTATTGTGGATGAATAGTATAAGGCAGACGATGTTGGATATTTCCCCCGAGTGTCTGTGACCCCAACCGCGTTATCTGTTACAGTGGCAGTGACATCTAACAAAGAGCGGTTATGTCCACAATATGTCTACTTATAGCTCTGACTCCAATATTATGTTTGTGGTCCTTCACGTAACAACAGACTGCTGTTATCAATACGTGACATTGACCTGGTAAATATCATTATTGTGGATGAATAGTAATAAGGCAGACGATGTTGAATATTTCCCCCGAGTGTCTGTGACCCCACCGCGTTATCTGTTACAGTGGCAGTGACATCTAACAAAGAGCGGTATGTCCACAATATGTCTACTTATAGCTCTGACTCCAAAGTTATGTTTGTGGTCCTTCACGTAACAACAGGCTACTGTTATCAATACGTGACATTGACCTGGTAAATATCATTATTGGTGGATGAATAGTATAAGGCAGACGATGTTGAATATTTCCCCCGAGTGTCTGTGACCCCACCGCGGTTATCTGTTACAGTGGCAGTGACATCTAACAAAGAGCGGTATGTCCACAATATGTCTACTTATAGCTCTGACTCCAAAGTTATGTTTGTGGTCCTTCACGTAACAACAGACTACTGTTATCAATACGTGACATTGATCTGGTAAATATCATTATTGTGGATGAATAGTATAAGGCAGACGATGTTGGATATTTCCCCCGAGTGTCTGTGACCCCACCGCGTTATCTGTTACAGTGGCAGTGACATCTAACAAAGAGCGGTATGTCCACAATATGTCTACTTATAGCTCTGACTCCAATATTATGTTTGTGGTCCTTCACGTAACAACAGACTGCTGTTATCAATACGTGACATTGACCTGGTAAATATCATTATTGTGGATGAATAGTATAAGGCAGACGATGTTGAATATTTCCCCCGAGTGTCTGTGACCCCACCGCGTTATCTGTTACAGTGGCAGTGACATCTAACAAAGAGCGGTATGTCCACAATATGTCTACTTATAGCTCTGACTCCAAAGTTATGTTTGTGGTCCTTCACGTAACAACAGACTGCTGTTATCAATACGTGACATTGACCTGGTAAATATTATAATTGTGGATGAATAGTATAAGGCAGACGATATTGAATATTTTCCCCCGAGTGTCTGTGACCCCCACCGCGTTATCTGTTACTGTGGCAGTGACATCTAACAAAGAGCGGTCTGTCCACAATATGTCTACTTATAGCTCTGACTCCAAAGTTATGTTTGTGGTCCTTCACGTAACAACAGAGACTTGCTGTTATCAATACGTGACATTGACCTGGTAAATATTATAATTGTGGATGAATAGTATAAGGCAGACGATATTGAATATTTCCCCCGAGTGTCTGTGACCCCACCGCGTTATCTGTTACTGTGGCAGTGACATCTAACAAAGAGCGGTCTGTCCACAATATGTCTACTTATAGCTCTGACTCCAAAGTTATGTTTTGTGGTCCCTTCACGTAAACAACAGACTACTGTTATCAATACGTGACATTGATCTGGTAAATATCATTATTGTGGATGAATAGTATAAGGCAGACGATGTTGGATATTTCCCCCGAGTGTCTGTGACCCCCACCGCGTTATCTGTTACAGTGGCAGTGACATCTAACAAAGAGCGGTATGTCCACAATATGTCTACTTATAGCTCTGACTCCAATATTATGTTTGTGGTCCTTCACGTAACAACAGACTGCTGTTATCAATACGTGACATTGACCTGGTAAATATCATTATTGTGGATGAATAGTATAAGGCAGACGATGTTGAATATTTCCCCCGAGTGTCTGTGACCCCACCGCGTTATCTGTTACAGTGGCAGTGACATCTAACAAAGAGCGGTATGTCCAACAATATGTCTACTTATAGCTCTGACTCCAAAGTTTATGTTTTGTGGTCCTTCACGTAACAACAGACTGCTGTTATCAATACGTGACATTGACCTGGTAAATATCATAATTGTGGATGAATAGTATAAGGCAGACGATATTGAATATTTCCCCCGAGTGTCTGTGACCCCACCGCGTTATCTGTTTACAGTGGCAGTGACATCTAACAAAGAGCGGTATGTCCACAATATGTCTACTTATAGCTCTGACTCCAAAGTTATGTTTGTGGTCCTTCACGTAACAACAGACTACTGTTATCAATACGTGACATTGATCTGGTAAATATCATTATTGTGGATGAATAGTATAAGGCAGACGATGTTGGATATTTCCCCCGAGTGTCTGTGACCCCACCGCGTTATCTGTTACAGTGGCAGTGACATCTAACAAAGAGCGGTATGTCCACAATATGTCTACTTATAGCTCTGACTCCAAAGTTATGTTTGTGGTCCTTCACGTAACAACAGACTACTGTTATCAATACGTGACATTGATCTGGTAAATATCATTATTGTGGATGAATAGTATAAGGCAGACGATGTTGGATATTTCCCCCGAGTGTCTGTGACCCCACCGCGTTATCTGTTACAGTGGCAGTGACATCTAACAAAGAGCGGTATGTCCACAATATGTCTACTTATAGCTCTGACTCCAATATTATGTTTGTGGTCCTTCACGTAACAACAAGACTGCTGTTATCAATACGTGACATTGACCTGGTAAATATCATTATTGTGGATGAATAGTATAAGGCAGACGATGTTGAATATTTCCCCCGAGTGTCTGTGACCCCACCGCGTTATCTGTTACAGTGGCAGTGACATCTAACAAAGAGCGGTATGTCCACAATATGTCTACTTATAGCTCTGACTCCAAAGTTATGTTTGTGGTCCTTCACGTAAACAACAGACTGCTGTTATCAATACGTGACATTGACCTGGTAAATATTATAATTGTGGATGAATAGTATAAGGCAGACGATATTGAATATTTTCCCCCCGAGTGTCTGTGACCCCACCGCGTTATCTGTTACTGTGGCAGTGACATCTAACAAAGAGCGGTCTGTCCACAATATGTCTACTTATAGCTCTGACTCCAAAGTTATGTTTGTGGTCCTTCACGTAACAACAGACTACTGTTATCAATACGTGACATTGATCTGGTAAATATCATTATTGTGGATGAATAGTATAAGGCAGACGATGTTGGATATTTCCCCCGAGTGTCTGTGACCCCACCGCGTTATCTGTTACAGTGGCAGTGACATCTAACAAAGAGCGGTATGTCCACAATATGTCTACTTATAGCTCTGACTCCAAAGTTATGTTTGTGGTCCTTCACGTAACAAACAGACTACTGTTATCAATACGTGACATTGATCTGGTAAATATCATTATTGTGGATGAATAGTATAAGGCAGACGATGTTGGATATTTCCCCCGAGTGTCTGTGACCCCACCGCGTTATCTGTTACAGTGGCAGTGACATCTAACAAAGAGCGGTATGTCCACAATATGTCTACTTATAGCTCTGACTCCAATATTATGTTTGTGGTCCTTCACGTAACAACAGACTGCTGTTATCAATACGTGACATTGACCTGGTAAATATCATTATTGTGGATGAATAGTATAAGGCAGACGATGTTGAATATTTCCCCCGAGTGTCTGTGGACCCCACCGCGTTATCTGTTACAGTGGCAGTGACATCTAACAAAGAGCGGTATGTCCACAATATGTCTACTTATAGCTCTGACTCCAAAGTTATGTTTGTGGTCCTTCACGTAACAACAGACTGCTGTTATCAATACGTGACATTGACCTGGTAAATATTATAATTGTGGATGAATAGTATAAGGCAGACGATATTGAATATTTCCCCCGAGTGTCTGTGACCCCACCGCGTTATCTGTTACTGTGGCAGTGACATCTAACAAAGAGCGGTATGTCCACAATATGTCTACTTATAGCTCTGACTCCAAAGTTATGTTTTGTGGTCCTTCACGTTACAACAGATCATTGATATCAATACATGGCATTGACCTGGTTAATATCAGTATTGTCGTAGATGTAGAAAGAGAGGAGACGATATTGAATAAAGGCTTCAAATCTTTCTAATCCTACTATGTTATCTATTGTGTAATTGAAATGTTACAAACAGTGATACAATATATATACTTCCAGCTCTACTCCCATATCATTCTTGTGCTTCTCCTCGTGACAACAGATTAAGTTTTTTGCGAAGGGGGCTTGATACCAGGGGAGGCTGTGATGACAATTTACCCTTTACCCTGAAACTTTATATATTACTGTTGCAGTGCTATCAATGTTACAAATGCTGTCCACAATATGTCTACTACCATCTCGAACTCCCATATAACTTTTGTGGTTCTCCTCGTAACAACAGAAACTACTGTTCTTGATGCGTGACATTGACATGGTAGATTTAATTATTGCGGCTCGCTTGTTGATAGGGGAGGCGGTGGTGAAAATTTCCCCCGAGTGTCTGTGGCCTCTCCATGTTATCTGTTACTGTGGAAGTGACATGTTACACATAGTGGTCTGACCACAATATTGTCCACTTCCAGCTTTAACTCCAATATTACTCATGGTTTCTGCTCGTGACAACAGCCTAGTGTTCTCTATAACCCTCTATAACACTTATAGTTAATTGTTTCTAGAAATGTCCAATATAGTTTAGAATTTATTTTTATCGCATGTAACACCTAATGCATTATTATACAACTAATATTCTGTGATATAATCCACAGTCACTTTTCTTTTATACCAATAATCTTAGACCCCTATATATATATATATATATATATATATATATATATATATATATATATATATACATACATTACATTAATTGTATAAATGGCAATAGCCTTATTTAATTTCAATAAACATTGAATCACAAAAAGTACTTGCTCCGCCGGGAGTCGAACCCGGATCTCTCACTTGCCGGGTGAATGTGCTACCATTACACCACAGAGCTCTCACTTTTTTCCGATTCAATTATTTTGTATTTGGCCGTATCTGGTCACATTATGCGTTTAAAATAAGTAAACTAACATATGATCGGAAGACCAAATACCTGTCAAAAGACTTTTATTTACATTAAATTGTATAATTGGCAATTGCCTTATTTAATTTCAATAAACGTTGAATCACAAAAAGTACTTGCTCCGCCGGGAGTCGAACCCGGATCTCTCACTTGCCGGGTGAATGTGCTACCATTACACCACAGAGCGCTCACTTTTTCCGATTCAATTATTTTGTATTTGGCCGTATCTGTCACATATGCGTTTAAATAAGCAAAACTAACATATGATCGGAAAACCAAATACCTGTCAAAAGACTTTGAACTAGGAGGATGTTTCAAGTTAAATTGTATAATTGGCAATTGCCTTATTTAATTTTCAATAAACGTTGAATCGTAAAAAGTACTTGCTCCGCCGAGAGTCGAACCCGGATCTTTCACTTACCGGTGTGAATGTGCTACCATTACACCACTACATATATATGTATATATATATATATATATATATATATATATATAATAGCCCATTTAAAAGTTCTTATTGTTTTATGTCTTTACTCAGATTTTATCCACTTGAGACACACAGGCAATAGATTTCAAATTACAGCCACATCTTATCACATGGATCAAGAACACTACTGATGGAGGCCAAGGCTTAAGAACACTACAATGGGTGAGATTAACTGTACAAAGACTGGCGCATGACGGAGGAAATCAAGACAAATGTCTTCAGTAATTCTCTTTCAAGATGTCTCTCCCTAGAGTTCTTATTCAGCAGCGCACTATGTATATCTTAGAGACTAAACAACCTTAAAAGAGTTGTTTAGAGCTTGGGCAAAGCTCAATGTTTGCATAATAATGTAGGATTTATGTCTACTCCTAGTATTTATGTATTTTCGTACTAGATCCGTGGTAAAGATATGTTGAAGATTGTCTTAGATTCATTGTGACCCAATCCAAACCAAAACATACTACGACCTAATGAGGTTACTTAGTAATATTATTCACGGATATGATTAGATTTACTCCAGTATAAGTTATATTATTTAGTTCATTGATTAGATGTTACATGAGCAGAATGAATCTAGTAATCACATTCTTTATATTCTGCACAAGGGACAGAATGCCAAAACAATTTTCAACATCCCTAAGTTGCCCTTAACTTAGTAAACCAAATCTCGTTTAGCCCTTAACTAAGTAAACATGGAGTTTAGCAGTGCGTCAATGAAGTTTATTACTTAATAGACTGACACAATTATTTCTCTATTGTCTGACAGTGGACGTAAAAATGTATTTTGTGTTTATTTATTATTTTCCTTTTTTTTATCTATCCACACAAAATTGTCTTTTTTAAATCTATGGGAATGTTTCTTATGAACACGTAGATACTGAATATTATTATGTACAAAAAAACTATTTGCATGGAATACAACCAGATTTCTAAAATCTTACATCATGATTTTGTGCAATCCAAATGTACGCGGTACTTTGGATATTCAAGCAAACATTAATGCTACAGTATTATAATACTTCCCAATACACGAAAACGTTTACATAGCATTTAATTTTACTCAAAACTTATCTAATTTTATTTCCTATTACTTATCTAGCTGTAAAACACCATGGCCCCCACCCTGTTGCCATGAGAACTTTGGCTGTTTATCCCTCTAAGTGTGCTACAGTTGGATCTAGGCTCTCATCAGAGGCTTCAACATCGTTTGGTCAATCCGACGTGTCACCATCAACGGCAGGTGAACGATTCCACGTCCACATCTATCGCTTGCGCGCCGACACAGGTTGTCCCGATGACGCCTCCTGCCGTGTCACCCGTGTCGCGAGTCGGTACTTCAACTCCACTAGCTGAATCCGAGGATTGGACAACAGTAAAAAGAGTGGCCGACCTGCTTGCCGAAAACAGCAAGTTAAAAGACAGTATACAGGAACTCAATGAACGTTATAAAACATGTACTAGACCACTCAATTGAGTCAGATACTCGATTGATGCAGTATACTGACCAGGTCTTTGTAGCAAACACGATGCGGGGATGCCTCCGCGGCTGACTGCGGCGTGCAGTGCGATTCGCCTTCTCGCGCCTCCGCGGCCGACTGCGGCGTGCAGTGCGACCTGCCCTCCGACTGCAGAGACCAGCGGTCTGCTGAGATCAGGGACCTCGTGGCCAGCCTCAGGATCACCATTGAAGTTCTTGAAGCCGAAATTCAATGATTGAAAGGGAGGGGAAGAAAAGTGCGTGCGAAAAAAAAAGAGCAGAAAGAACTATGGGAGGTGCATTACAATAAAAAAACGACTTCCGAAAAACCCCCCAAGAAGAAACAATGATCACCGAAAGCCTCCGCTACAGTCGCTGATCACAGTGGTGAACCGAGAAAGAAGAGAAGAGATTAAACAAAGAATCGCTCTTCCCTTTTCATCAATTATTATTGAAGGAGATAGCGATACACGTGGTTTGACAGGTATTTTGCGTCGGATGGTGACCTGCGAGACCATGGTTGGAGGTGTCTGCAAACCTGGAGCCAAGTTACTGGAAGCAACATCTGACGATTCACTCCCGGCCAGTAGCTGCTACGTCATCGTGGCTGGCACCAATGACGTTGCTTCGGGTCAGCAGTACAATATATACAGACATCTCGAGCGCCGCATCACGAGTAAACTGAGAACCTCAAGAGTTGTTGTCTCCACCCTGCCTCACAGACACGACCTGCCAGCCAGTCACAAAAGCAACCAAGAGACGGCGCTGATTAACAACTACATAGAAGAATTGTGTGAAAGGCATCGTGGGGCAGAGGTGCTACAATTCAATAACACCGGGAGAGGCGCTTTTACACAACATGGGATGCATCTAAAGAGGAACACCAAGCATCTGCTGGCCCAGGAATTAATAGAGTGTCTGCAAAAAATGGACTCCTTCGCTTCTCGAGCGACGTCCCAACCTCCTGTCACAGCCAGAGGACCTCAAAATAATTAGCGGAAGTCAGATCAATCCCTTGAGTCTCCAACTGCACCGCTATCAACTACCTTGCAGCCATCAGCCCCATATGAGTGACAAGTCGTCCCATCAAGCACCATCACAGACACAACGGAGCACAAAAACTGTTTTCTTCTAAAGTGTCAAAAAACAAAATAAAGATAACAGAATTGGGGTTTAATAAGTTCAGAAAACCAGACAAAAACGACAAGCAAAACAAAATCAAATTCACAAAATTCAATATTTATCTCGTGCAGTTTCCGTCGTGCATCAAAATGCGCAGTCTGCCACCAATAAAGTTGATGAGCTAATGCTAATGGCAGAAGAGATCCACCCCGACATATTTGTTGTTTCTGAACATGGCTTCACGGCTGAGACTGTCTCTATGTTCAGAATTGACAATTATGAATTGGCTACAATTTTTCACCGAACAAATTTTAAAGGAGGTGGTGTGGCAATTTTTGTCAAATCACGATTGAAATTTCAACGCTTCAGGGTGGATTACTGCTGTGATCTAGAGTTTGAGGTGGGGGGAATTAAAATTGATACAAATTCCGCGAAAAAAATTATAGTGATTGGCTTATACAAATCCCCAAATGGATGCAACGAAAATCTTTTTGAAAAGTTTGAAACTTTACTAAATTTTCTCAATTCCAAATCGTTGAAGTTCATCATTACCGTTCAACATCGACGTGTTAGACCACACCAACCCTATGAACCAGCGACTACGGGATATTCTCACTTCTTTCGGCTTAATTTGGTCCGTGAACTCGCCAACTCGAGTGACCGCTTTGTCGAGTACAGCCCTCGACGTCATTACTAACGTCATGGACTGTTCTGTTTCTGTCATAGATGCGGTCATCTCAGACCACTACGCACAGGAAGCCGTAATATTACACCATAACCCAAAATTTGAAACTCCGTCAATAAAAAGAAAACGGGATCTAAAGCCGGCAAACATAGAGCTTTTTAAGAGGTTTCTAATGAATTTCTGGATTGCTTTGAGTGCGTGGAGGATGCCTTTAACGCGTTTTTTGACTGTTTAACTCACTGCTTAAATTTGACTTGTCCATTCAAAAATTTTAAAGAACGTAATAAGAAAAAGAGTAATACCTGGATTACTCAGGGTATACTCGATTCAAGAGAAAGACTGAAATTTTATCATTCTATATGTGTTAAATCTGAAAACGAGGATTTCAAACGCATTTTTCGAAATTTAAAAAAGGATTACCGCAAAGCCATAATAAACGCCAAGGCACGAGACGTTGAAAAACCAACTAAAACAATCCTATAATCTTTCAAAAAGTGCCTGGAATATAATTAACCTAAACACAAAACAACAAAATACTTCAACATTTTCAATTCCGAAACTTAAAACTAATAATAAAATTATCGATGATCCATTAAAAGTGGCAATTGCGTTTAATGATTTCTTTTCAACTGTTGCTGGAACAGACAGTTCTTTGAGTCAGAATATCCCCTGCGGGGGGTTATTGACTAGATCGGCCTCGTCCATGTTCCTTCGTCCTGTGAGTGAGGTGGAGGTGGCCCGTATCATGCAGGATCTCAAACCAAAGAGGTCTTGTGACATTAATGGAATTTCTATGTGGTTAATCAAAAAGCGCTTTAAGCATATTTTTACACCACTCACAAAATTAATCAATCTCTCATTTACACAGGGTGTCTTTCCGTCCGTACTGAAGATATCCACTGTGATTCAAGTTTACAAAAAAGACGATCCTTGCACCTCAAGCAACTATCGTCCAATTTCCATCCTCCCAGTTCTTAGCAAAGTTTTTTAAAAAGCTTTCCTCAATCAGCTTGAACAATTCCTTGACTGCTTCGAAATTCTCTGTCCTGAACAGTTCGGGTTTAGGAAAGAAAAATCGACCATCGATGCCGTAACTGAACTTATTCATAACGTTGTCGATGGCCTGGAGAGAAGAGAACGTGTTATGAGCATATTTCTCGACCTCTCCAAAGCCTTTGACTGTGTGCATCATGCGACACTGCTGCACCAGTTATGGATTAGTATTAGGGGTTTGGCTCTCGTCGTATCTTAAAGATAGAGAACAATGCGTACGGATTGCGAATGCTCTGTTTAATAGGGTCAAGATGCCCTATGGTGTCCCTCAGGGATCAATATTAGGGTCAGTTCTCCTCTTCCTTATTATTATTATGTCAACAAGTTGAATACATCAATCCAGAATGGAAAGGTGATTCAATATGCTGATGACACGACTCTCTGTATTAAATAGAAATATAAAACTGATCTTGAATTGAAATCATTTATCGATTTAAATTCATGCATCGAACATTTCTTAAGACTCTATCTGAAAACAAACAGCTCAAAATCAAACTCAATAAATTTTTGCCTTCGGCATCGACAAGGACAGGAGTATCGTCCCGCGGCAATGATGGACGATGTTTTCTTGGAAGAGGCCGAATCCGTTACATTCCTTGGAATGTACCTTGATTGAGGACTGACATGGGACTTTCACATTGACAGCATCTGCTCCAAGGTTGCTTCTGGCATTTATGTTTTGCGTAACCTTGCAAAATTCTGTTCTATTGATGTATTAAAAACGGCCTACTTAGGCCTGATACATCCATATTTGTCTTACAGTTTGAGACTGTGGGGCAGCTGTTCTAAATACAAATTCGAAAGAGTATTTAGAGCTCAAAAGAAAGCTATCAGAATTATTTACAAAATGAATTTCAAAGAGTCGTGCAAAGATGCCTTCAGAGAGCTTGGATTGTTAACTTTACCCTGTCTCTATATTCTTGACGTCGTTCTATACTGTCGACTCAAATGTGAGTTGGTCCAAGGCAGTGACGTCCACCAATACGAGACAAGAGGCAGGGACAACTTTCGGATTGTACAACATAGAACGAGTGCATTTGAAAACTTGCCGTCCCAAGTTGGTGTGAAACTGATAAACAAGCTGCCTGAGGGAATAAAACATCTCATTGATTCTAAACTATTCAAATCTCGATTAAAATACCTACTGGTGTCAAAGGCGTTTTACTCCGTTGAAGAGTTCATGTTAAGTTGCTGGGATGAATATTATTGAAAAATATTGAAAACAAGAATAAAATTAAACCCCCAGTTCTGTAATACAATTAAATTATACAACTAAATAGCAATAACTGCATGGAATAGTATATTATTATGAATGTACTTGACGCGTGCATGCAATCTAATAATTGTTGAAGCAATAAAGATTGTTATTGTTATTATGACTTAACAGTATTATGTGTATAACATGAAAATTGAGTAAATTAAGTAAAGTGTAACAAGTCACATTTTATAACGGCTACACGCTCTTCGTATACAAAAGCGCATATTCAATCCTACCCGATTCCCAAACATATATCCCACTAGTTGATAAATGTTGCCATTTTATTTTATTTATCCGTTGATTAATTAAAAAGGGCAACACAGACGACCTGTTTAATATTTCTTAGATAAAGGATGGTGTTTTTAATACATCTTACATTTTGGAACCATTATCTTATATTTGGGTGCTAAGTTTAAATTAAATATATAATTATTTTCTAAGAATTAGTACTTTATATTTTTTAATTTAGTAGGCGTAAAATTTTATTTGAACAATATAACAATTTCTAAGTGAAAGGGTATCATACGAGTATATTGACAGATTTATTTGAATGTATAGTGTCTGAGATATAAAAAATGAATAAACTGAGTTTAGTGACTGTGTTTATTAAGGTTATTTTATCATACGCAGTGACAATAAGCAAATAATACTTTAATCGCAATGTTCAGTGCGTTAATTTGCAGTATCTAGGTGTAAGCATTGAAGGTTTTTTAAGTTTAAGAAGTAATTTATATTGTAAGTACATTATTGCTTATTACTTTTATTGAGATAGATATTATAGTTAAAAATAAAATCAATATTAACTTTCGAAATATAATTGTAATTTTGAACACTAATTTCCACTCACTTCTCCTTTAACCTAAAAGCATGACAAGTCAAACTAATTAGATTTGAACTTTAAAGGCAACCATTCAGCTCGACAATAACTTATACCTTAAAACAATTTTTGTTCTCAACTAAACAATAACTTTATGATACAATATTAAAATAATTTAAATAGCCATGAAATAAAACTGCTTTTATTCATTATATTTCGTATTGAATATAGTTAAGAAGAACCTTATCGACCTTTGAAAAAAGCTGGTTAAAAGCTCGGATAGATTACCTTCTCTCTATTCATCCTAAAGTCTTTAGTGTAGCCATAATGGGAGTAGTTTCTGATAGAAATGTATTAAAACATGATCTGAGTATACGGTATATAGCTGTCTGAATAATATAAACTGTTAAATTTGTATTTGATAATTAATTCAATACAAACATAGTTAAATTTGGTATAAATATAACCATTAAAACATATATAATTCACTTATAAACTATTTATATACTATTTTTATTTTAATATACATATATACTAATGATCAAATAAAAACCCTCATGCAAAATCTTAGAATACAGATGGGGTCTTACTGTGGCATAAAAATACCTGAATAGTTCCTGTAGAATTCGAACTAAAGTTTCTTAAAATATCATTTGAACAGAGAATCATATATGATTTTTAATCACCTACGTTCAACCCATTAGAGACATTCGCACAATATCATGTAAAAACTAGTTATAACATAATATAAGAGTGAATTTACTGTTCCAGGAGTTATAAAGCTCTACTACCAATAATTGCACCTAGTTCTGGTAATAAATGCCCAGAGAGCCTGGCAGAACTGATATTGATCTTACACTAGAATTTGATGGCTTAATCGTAATAGTCTATCGTCCTGGTGAGGCACCATCAAACTTTACGGAGGATTAAATTACTCTCGTATAATAAATGATAACTTTGGACATCTATATTCATAAATACATATTAGGTTGTTCGATTAGGCGATCACATTGTAATAATATAATATGCAATTTTGTAATAAGATATTTTTTGTTGGCGCCTTACACTTGTAACAGAAATATTCATCATAGTTTTTAAAATTGGTAAAGGTTATTACTTATTGAAATGTCTGTATATTCATTTAATTTTATTTAACGATATACGTATTTATAAATATACTACTATATAAGCATATGTGCATTATTTTTCAAACAAGTTCCTAAAGATCGTTAAATTTAACCGTGTGTTGCTGATAATGGTCATTAATTTTAACCTGGATAGTCAAAAGTTC
Source organism: Homalodisca vitripennis (assembly GCF_021130785.1). Lineage (NCBI taxonomy): Eukaryota > Metazoa > Arthropoda > Insecta > Hemiptera > Cicadellidae > Homalodisca > Homalodisca vitripennis. The sequence goes on from NC_060207.1 coordinate 99,784,319, forward strand.
ATGTCACTCTCAGCCTCAACACAGGGACAAAGTGATATAGCAACATGTTTAATGGGCTGATTCTAAATTTACAGTTCGTTTTCAATCAAAGACTACAGTTATGAAGTTCGAATATGGAAGTAGTGAGTGTAGGGACTAACCTGTTTCGGGTGTTAATGGATGTATTTGAGACAAATTTAAGTTTGGTTGTGTACGGTTTATGCCTGAAGTTATTCAGAGGCAAATATTTTAGGCAGAGAGCAGAAGTGAAAAGGTATTTTCAACAAACCCTTCTAAGAATTTCGTTAGTTGAGTGTCGTATCTAAAACTTGAAATAGAAACTTAAAATATAAATTATGAGAGATTGTAGCACAGTTAACTGAATTATTATCAACTTCAATGGTTTCATCATTGCCATGTGAGTATTATTTAAATTTGGCGTATTTTAGGGTTTATGTCTTACTTTGTTTATACAAGACTGGTCTGAGAGCTTCGCTAATTAAAGTGCTGTACAAATCTTGACGCTTCTTAGACTACAACTGGAAGACGTTGAGTAATGAACCTTGACTTTGTGATTTTGTAGATTAAAAAGATATAATTTTAAGAACTGCGAATAAAGATGGAGGATCCTTTGTTATTCGTTCAGCCTATTACGCAATTCACAGAGCGTATGCTTAGTATTCAATGTGCATTCTGCGAGATCTGAATTTTATACTCACCTACCTGTTTTCCCTACTTGCCATGTCTGAAGCATTTCAGTTCCAAGTCATAAAAGTAGCATATAAACGTGCGCTTCTACATTGCCTTACAATTGTGTCAAATAGTAGAAAATATAACAATGTTATTGCTGTAAAAGAAAATTCATGATTGTCCAATATCAATAATTTATTTACCAATAAAGGAGCTTTTACTTGAATACAAAAATACTTTCAGAATATAAATAACCGTATGGTAAAGTATCACTTCTGTTACAATCGAATATGTTTTTATAAACATTTACATCAACACGTGATATGAATATATTACACTGTAGTATGTTCCTTGGTGTAAGAGTACATTAGTAATAGCTTGTTTACTACTTTACTATTAATCAAAAATTTGGCGTGATATCCCCTACACTCTGTTGAATACGGCAATGTGCTATACAAAAAGTATGTGAGAGTTTCTCCCAAAATTGTCTTTCAAGGTGGTAATATTACGGACATCCAATCCTGAATAAACTGTAAAATACCGTCCTTTTCCTCTTGTACACAGGGGTTTTACGTTGACAGGAAAGCAGGCAAAGTACCTTCATGAAAGTTTTTGAACCATTATTCTAGTGATAATCTTTATGATGGATAGGCTATAAATAATGTTATGGGTAATAATTGAAAGATTCATAATCACAAAGGTATGTCTATTGTTTTGAAATAATCTATCTACAATATACGTGAACAATAGTTATATTACGTACACATGTTTAGCACCCGTTCAATTTATTGGGCAGTTATAACTTTTAAATGTTTAGGAATTGTGAATGGTTTGAAATATTTATCACGGCATCACACTATGTCTAACGTTCACACAGCGTTAGGCCAGGCTTTGACTGTGCCAGCGTAAGTAAGTAATGGCGTAACGAAAATGTTTCTCAGTTATATCATAAATCTCTTTCAATGTGATGTCATTTCAAGACAAGACATTACTAACAATTTTCTATGTAAATTAATGCCATCAAATTATTTGTTAGTTAACACTGTCTTATGTTAATAATATTTATATTTTGAAGAGATGATTTTTTTTTACTCTTGCACTTTACAATGGTGCATTGTAAACATTAGTTAATTCATTTTAAATCAAACAGAACTTTGAAAATCTTTACTTTATACATTTACAAAACTTACTTATAACGTTATCAAAATAAATAGATATGTGTTGTAGAAGACTTTAATTTTCAGCTATTAAAACGAAACAGGAACACTTTCTTTAGATTCTATTCGCAGCTCTTGTTTTGATCAATTAAGTTGTACGTTGAATAGTAGACCGTGATTGTGAAGAACGTGAAAATAGGTTTGAAAGGAAAAAATCCCACAATTATAAAATCAACGTGTTTTAATTCCTTTACATTTTATTCAAATGAATAAAGTATTGTTAAAAACTAAGACCAATCGTTTATTTGCTGCTGCTACAAATGAATGATGATGTTTTATAAGTTTATTTACATATTAGGTAGATTTTTAATACAAAATTTTATGTATTCAATATTATTTCACCATACATTTTATTATTTTAGAATATTTAAAATTACACACTTAATATTTTATATAACTCTACTCTATAAAACTACAAAATCTGATACATTTTTATAGATTTAGGTTTTTGACATTCCTCTTTAGTATAGTACAATATACAAGTACAATAGTACAATATACTTTGAATTTGCAAATCACAGTCCGTTTTAACTATTGTGTGTTAACGGGGCAAACCGCACATGTAATGAATGGCTTTTCACGAGCTACAACTAACAGCTAATTAATTGTATTTACATTCGGATAATTACTGCATTACAAATCTATAGAGGTTTCAAGGAATTATTACTAGAAAATGTGGACGGTTTGAAAATGTATTTGCATTACAATAGTCTTTATAAAATGTTTGAAAATACAAAATTATTTTTAAACGTACCACTTTAACGTATTATTTTTTAAATTTACGGCTCTAGCTCCAGTTTAATTTGTTTCTACCTTGTGTAACGCAACGATAACTTAACCTATTATGTTGTTATTTTCCTAAATCTGGCAGTTAAGTGTTGTACAGATCTATAGTTTCAACGTTTATTCTACTTGTAGACTTTTGGCATGGTACATATTGTTAGGAAATAAATACTATAAATAATTATTATAATACTTTCCAAAAGTACTTTGTGTTATATGAAATGGTAATAATATAATAATTATAATATGAAATATGTATAACAATTTAAAGCAGTTACCCCAATTCTGCCGAGCAACAGCGCATCCATATCACCGCTTGGCTGTGACGTCACCATTCCAGGAACGGAAGGTAAATGTTCGGGGGTTCGAAATGACTCACTGTTCTTATCACCCATGTTTCTTATCTCACTTCCTTACTCAATCTCTTTTTAAATAATACAGTGTTTATTAGTATAATAAAAACATCATGGATTGAACTAAAATAGAATCATAAGGACTTTACTTATTTGTCTTATAGAACTGTTGCTTGATTGTTAATTTAAGGAGATTTCGACATTATAAATAAAAGTAATAAACTAAATTGACCAATAACGGCATGCCGTAATTCACATTTAGAATGAAGTTTTTTTTATGGAATTGAGTTACCTGTATTACGATAAAGCGGATTATATAACGTTTATTATAACGATATATTTATATAACGATTATATACGTTTGTATATTTTATCCAATAAAGAAGATTATTATTGAAAATTGTTCTTTGGTTTGTATGGAAATCGCAGATTAACTTTTGACGTAAACATATTTATACACATAAATATAGAATTATTTAAATACTGTTAATATTTTATTTATTTATAAGAGTATGTATATATTGAAATTTACTATAAAGACGGTAAAAATATGAAATTAAATGAACTAAACAACAAAGCCGTTATAGCCTACATGCACGCAGACCTAGCTTCCGTGGTATGTACGTTAGATACAAGAAAGTAAAAGGTAAGAGAGGACACGGCCCGTCTTGACTGAGGAGCGATTACCTCACTGATAGATACTTGTCTGACACGTGGGGAGAACTGCCACTAGACACCAGGGGCGCGTCGGTCATCGAATGTTACCACCTTTCCTAGCAGTGCTACCATCCCTTTAACATTTTATGTTACGGCCGTCATCTCAGTGTAAGTCGTTTACGTCAGTTACCTTTGATAACTTTATTGTATGTTTATAACCTTTATGCTTATTAATTAATATATATTGATATAGAAATATGATATAAATACTATTTTCTATTTATGTGTTCATTTTTTTAAATGCCAACTAAATTATTTTATTGGTTATCAAACAGTTGAATTATTCTAGTGATTTAGAGGATAAGAACAAGAATACAGACCTTCTGATATCGTAACGTATTGCACTAAAAAAACTCACCGTTTTAAAAACTGGGGCCTGTTTTCTACGTGGTAACAAATACTCAAACTTAAGTTTAAGCATGGAAAAGATGTAGGCTAAAACAATAAATATGCATGAACCAGTCAGCACATCGATAGAAACAATAATTATGTAACAAAATAGCCGGAAAACGAAAAACCCACTTAAGCAGCCAGTATTGGAAATATGGGGGAAACTAGATTCTTGAAACACTTCTTTCAGTGTTTTTCCAAAATAGTAAAGAAGAAAATAAAAATAAGATTAAATGGATTTCTTCGGACAATAAAGTTTTTTTACCCCATAACAGTACGGATTTCATACAAAATCAAAACCACAGACCTTTTTATTGATTTAAAGAAGCATTTGATCTGGTTTATCACTGCATTTTACTCCATAAAATGCAGGCTCTAGGCTTGTGCTTAACTGTTACCGAAGTTTTCTCACAGGGAGGAAACAACAAGTGGGAATTGGTTATCACCTCAAAACAACCCTCTCCGTTCTAGTGAGGGTACCTCAAGGATCGGTAATTTGGGCTACTTTATTTGTAATATTCATTAATGACTTCCTGAGCCTTTTTTGAAGAAATGCTTTTGCGTTTAGCGATGATGTAGGAATATTCTATGCATGAAAGGATAAAGAGGTACTGAATGTTTATATAACACACGCCATACAAAGATTTAGGAATTGGTGCATCATTAATTAAATGTAATTACACGATTAAAAACGAATATGTGTATTTTGATTTAAGCCTTTTGATTTTGAAAATATCGTATATACTCAGGATATTTGCAGTTGTCCGAAAATTGAGAAATTGCATTATTTTAATATCCGAGAATAATCGTACATGAAAAATTAACTTTAAAAAGGAAATTAAAAATCACTATTACAAATTATAACTTTTTATATAGACTTTATTTTCTACGGAATGTTTTTAATGTAAATACGTAGAGAACGTTTTGCTTTGCACCGGTTCAATCAAGGTTGCAATATGGCATAACATATTGGGGTGGAACTTTCTAAACATATAAAATAAATAAACGACAAAAACAATTTCTCACATAGTTCTCATAGTTTCGAAAAAATTAAGATATCCATTTTATTTAGTAATATATAATATATAAGACAGAAAATTGTTATTAATTAAGTGTTTTACTTTTTTTATAACTGAATGAAGTGCTTGTAAATTTATGTTTTTACCCTAATTAATTGACTTTATACTATACCAATGATGTGATTTCATTATATGCCGTTTAGTAGGCCGTTTAGTTGCTAAAAGTTCTATTTTAGTAGTTACAAATACTGTATTAACGCCTACAATTCCTAAAAGTAGTGATTGTGGAAGAAATACATTTAATTTTAGACATTGTAATCAAGGAGGCCACTGGCATGGGTGATAATGACGTACAGTTTATAGCTTCGCGTGGGTGAGAATTGAACCTCTCAGAAATAAAACTAGAGTCTCGGGAAGCGGGACTGTAAAGTTTAAGGCAGACATCAACCCTTGAGTGGCAATTAAAAGTCCGTTTACCTCCCTTGTAGTACGAGTGTTCGCCAGTCGTTAAGTGCTGCACTCGCTCTGCTGCTGCAACTCGGAGTGAGGGCGCAGACGAACGTTTCAATTAACTCATAATTGCATTCACTAAACCTCCAGACTAAGTAGCAGAGTCAATGCTCTCTACATATAATCACTTTACCGAGTCAATATTCTGAAACAAGAACCTGATTTATCTCCTAACTCTCTCATAGCAATACTATAACAATACATTTTAGTTTGGAAAAAGAGATTTAAAATTCAATAAAAATTAATTGGATTAAAATAGTGCGCTATACAGGAAAACCAACGATGGTGACTTATAAATCCACTGACTGTCTTGAATATTGTATAGACCACGTCATATGTTATTAATAGCTCTCGACATTAGCTACAAAATCTTATAATTTCAACTCATATAGGTAAAGAACTCAGAGACATTCAAATATACATAGAACTATGCTTCGGAGCTAATAGGCGCTAATATATGTGTATAGATGTATATTAGTGTTTCTATAGTCCAATTTGTTGTATTTTATTTCCTGAAGACCGTTTAAAACCGAAATATAGAACTTAGTTACCTTATTATTCTGAAGATTAATGCATATCAGAGTTAAACCACATATATTATTTAAAAAAAGAAAAAATGAGGCAATTTAAGAACTATTATATCACATTTGTTTGTTTCCAGCAACACCTGTAATGAATAAAATGTAACAGTTTCCATTTTTCAAATTAATGCATGAGCAATTAAATGTAGGCTACTCATTTTATATTCACCAATCAGAGAAGTCTTTGGTGTTTGTCCATCGCCGCTACCCTCACGTTTATTCGTAGAGTGACCAGTTTGATTTATTTATTCAAGAATAAGATTTTATTAATTCTCTATTTAAATATTTCCTACAAGTCTGTCTGCCCTGCGGTCGGCTATAGGTCGATTGTAACTAGTCCCACTATTTCTGATAGAAATATTCCTAGCTAATAATCTAGATTGTAAAATATAACTCGTCAGAAAAGTAAGTTTAAGTTTACAAATCACTATAATGGCCTTTAATAAAAATAGTTTTAACAACAAAAATATTTCAATATGTTATAGCACTTTTAATAAAAATATTGTTCGATGTCACTACAAACCTTTAACTTCAATGAACCACATGACCCTTAATATGAATAAAATAGTGGCAGTTACCATTATTCGTAAAACTATTATCATGCCTTATAGTTTTGGAATTACATAACAATAGTAATGTACAGTATACAGGATCCTCGAATTTTTTATATATTCTAACTGATATAAAACTCGAATGCAAAGAGATGTCATTTATCATGTAGCAGTAATTGTAAAAATCGTAAAAGCATATAAATTTGTAATAAAATGGATTAAAATTATAGAGCACAGTTATGTTTTGTTGAAACTTGTTCACACTATCGTAATAAATAATTAAATAGATGAGTCTGGTAAGAATTCATTACAGAGTGTAGGCAAACTTTAACTTAGGAGAACGATAAAAGTATAATGAGCAAAGCTTGAAAGGAGTTTATGCTCCAGGGATATAATGGTGGTTTCTTTGCATTCACGTTGAGATCCGTAATAACCCTTTTTTATAAAATGAAAACTGACTTCACCAAATTCAAAAGGTCTAATGAAAGCTTCAGTTATAAGGACTCCACCTGTAGAAAAGCACAATACGGTGGAACTGTGAAACACTTCTTTTCACAGCACAACGTCAATAAAGTCTAAGCAAATATAACTTATATTTTGTATATAATACTAATACACGGAAAACTACCTACACTTGCCTTTACTAGTACAGCAACCTGTAAGACATCATCTTACCTGAAACAAATAAAGCATTATTAATATATAATATTATTACCCGTGTGATATTAGAATTTTACTTGCTACTTTCTAACATAGGACGTTATTCACTTTATTCCAAATTATTTTAATAATAATTTTGTTCTTGTGAATCTGTCGCAATGTTTTGACGTGACAACGTCTTAAATTAGGTTGCGGCTCGGAGTCACTCATGATAAAGTGTAACGCCCGGTAACGTTACGATGCCCGTCCAGTGGGTCCGCCGCATGGGATCCGCACGGGATAAAGCAGATGATTGTAGGACTGTAGGTCCACGCCTAGTTTGACGAGGGTGGCTGACGTCACTTTTCTGCAGGGTAGGACAGTTAGTCCACGCCGACACCTGTGGACTAACTGTCCTACTTTTCAAAACTGACCTGGCCGTGCATTAGTTTTTCTACCTGCACTTATTCTTTATTTTGGTCAGTGATGCTTCCACTACATTCGCACAGCGTACTGCTAAAGCAGCAAATATTAACAACAGTTTACTCAAGCTATCACATATGAAGTGGATTACTAATAGGGATTATATCTTAACGAATTCCATATAGCATTATATTACTATCTGATTAATTTGGTTGGCATTGTCCTAATGAATCATAAACATCTACAGTAAGTTTGTATTAGTTATTCCTTATATTGGACCATCGTTTGTACAATACTGTATATACCAGTAGACACTATAATCGTAACAGACATTCTTAAGTTAGAAATGGCGTAACTAACCTGACTTTATTTTATGTATATAATTTCGTTTCATTCTTTTTGCAGCTGTCTTATGTATTGTACTGAAAATTATTTAGCAGATATAGAGTTTAGATCTCGAAACATCCATTCAAGTGCTGCAGTGTGAGTACGACGATCCCTTATCAACCCCTCGTCAAAAGAAACCCGTGAGTCGGACAGTGGGTCCCAGGCCGGGACCGTGGACCTACTGTCCACCCCTTAAGAAGTAGGTAAGAAATGCTTCCGGCAGTTTTATGACGTGGACCTACAGTCCGTTTACCAAAGCAGATAACTGTGGGTCCGCCGCACGGGATAAAGCAGATAACTATGTTTATTCGTGAAAATGTGGAGTGCTTAGATTCGTCATTTACAACAACTACAACAATAAAGGTAAATAATTGTACACTGATATTTCATTATCGTAAACTATGATTGATTGATTAATTGTTAGATTGACACAAAAGTTGAGAAACTGAGTTTATAGGTTATGTCATACTATTGACAAATGTTGATAGTGTTAAGTAAATTATTAGTTTAAATCACTCTGCAATCAATCGTAATTCAGTCGATTGAGAAGAAACAGCGCGTATTGCTAGTCAAACATTTAAAATAACAAATTATAACCTCTAACCTGTCATAACAGTGCGACCAAACAAACGAACTAAACCGACCAATCACCACGCGCGGAGTTAGAATTTAACTGTGTTTAGCAAGAATTTCAAATTCCAACTTTAGTAAATGTTTTATTCAACTTTACCATTTACAATAACAAATTTTAATTATTTTCAAATTATGTACAATGTTTTAGTAAACAAAATATATTTCTATAGTTAAAATTTGTGCAATTCTTATTTTCATTCAATTCCTTGTTCCTATTGTGCAATTTAATAATATTCATATCAATAAATATTCTACCGAGAAAAAGACGTTGTCACGTAAAATCTTCGCCCGTAAAACCGACTTTACAGGCAACCATATTTTTTTTTTTAATTTTTAACCAATTTACTATAAATTTAAAACGCTCACTCTCAAGAAGTCCTTTCACTCCAGCCTGTAGATGGTCTATACTGTACTACAGTTATTGCATTATTTAATTATTACAAAAATAACAATATAATGTTTAATAGTTACTGAAGTAATAGACGTTAATATTAACATAAAAATATCATAGTAAGTTTTTTAGGCATTTTCTTTTACAATCAGATAAATCAAGTTTGACCCCTAGCCACTTCCTGGCTCCAAGGATTATTTAGGATACACGAGCTTTACCAAGTACTATTTGTCTCGCCAGCGCCATTAGCATTGGAAACACATCGACTTCCCCCGCAAGCCCACCTCGTCAGTCCAGAGAGCACGTTGGGAATACACTGGATATCGTAGACCTGTGAGGGGCATCTGGGAATTGATAATCAGTCCCACAGAAGCGGTGGTAAAATATTAACTTCTACGACCATAATAATTAATTGTATAATATTAGTTAACACTAAATAAACATGTATCGTCTTTAACTAATTTCTTTGGGGCAGTTTTACGCGTTTTGCAAGTAAAAATTAAGCGTTATATATTAAGAACGATAATTATTCGATAAATCCGATTTTATGACATTTAGTGTAGCTTGAAAAATGTAACTATTTTTTGGGTGAAATTTTCTATTTTTTATAAGAACATGCGTTTTGAAAAACAACAGTTTATTTGGTCCAATTACACTACCATCAACAATTTAAACACTCCAGTGGGCGCGTGGTTTGCCGTCCCGCGAGTTGGGCGCGCGGAGGGACAGGTGTCCTCCACTTTGTTATGTGACTTTAACCTATGAAAATGTATATTTAGCGATCATGTTTTTCTTGTTTTGGGTTGAGAAGAAATATATGAATCACATTTTCTATAAAAAAGTGTATTCTACAAAACAATTTTAAGTAGGAAAATATACAATTATGGTAAATCAAACAAAAAAACGTGAATAAGTGTAGTAGGTTATGCTATAAACGTTACAAAAATGCCTATAAGTATATAAGTTTTATGTTTTTTAGAAAAAATAAAAATTCATGGTTTTAATACTTTCTAGTTTTAAAATACAAATTGTTTTCATAGTATAAACAAAAAAAAAGGTTTGTCTTAGTACAGCATAAAAAACGCAAACAGAATGTTTGAACTTTGGAAAAAATAGCTTATTCAATGCACCTTTCACAAACTTGTCTCATATGGTCAGCACACACCCCCACCCAAGACATTTGACACACTTTTTCCTTGAGGTCTTATTCCTGGCTCGGGCCCGCAGAGGTAGCATCTTCCTTTCCCAGCGACTCCTCGGGCTGTTGGTTGAGGTGGAAGTTCTCTGTCCAGTTTCAGCAGGATCCTTCCTCTTGTTTTTATTTCCTGTGGTATCATCTCCAAACTGATGCGATGTTCAATTTGTGGTCTAATTAGGTTGAAGGCCATTTCTTTCAAAAAATCACAACGGCTCACATGGTCAAGTTTTTTATTTGTTTTATATATTACAAGAGCATTCAACTCCTCCTACATTCAGGATATGAAAGAAGAGTGTTAATGGCCATCTTCGTGAGTTCCTCGAAGTGTCGTATTGACGACACATTTTGTCTAGAATGTCCACGCCGTACTTTGTTTCGTTGTAGGATGTAATGATCATGGGTTTTCGCTCATCACCTGTATTTGGATCGATAGCCATGTTTTCCATGCATAGTTGATATTGATAACACAGCCTTCTTCTTCTTCGGCACGTACGATACTAATGTGCAGTTTTTTTGAAAGCCAAACAAACTGCTTTTGACTTCTCTTGAGTTATCAGGTAAAAAAGTTTGGGGGAACTTCAGCTTTGTTCTTTCTCAGAGTAGCTATCATTGTTATTTTTTCTTCTTCCCGTAGCTTTATTGCCAAGGTACAGATGCGAACCAATTGTCACAGGTAATATTTCTATTGGTTCCTGAAATAGGCTGCACCAATCTCAAAACTAAGTTATATGTCTTGCTGCTTATTCTAAAAGGGCCTACTGGTTGCTTTCCGTACATACACTTCAAGATTTGTAGTATAGAAGTTTGTTGTAGAAACCATAGCAAAAGATTTTTATCCCGTATTTAGCAGGTTTACTAGGCATGTAAACCCGAAAGGTACAGTTTCCTCTGAATCCAAACTAGCTGTTCGTCAATGGTAAGGTAGTCAGTTGGTTTGTATGCATTTTTTGCAATTGAACACGAACATCTCAAATACTTCACGAAAAGCAGCAAGGTTGTCAACAGATTTTCTTTCATCTCTGTTGTGGACGATATCAAATCTCAGACAACGTAAAAGAAATCGAAAACTCTTGGCGCTCATGGTTAGATAAACAGCCTCTACTCCCGTTCCTTGTGAATTATCCCACATTTCAAATACGTTTCTTCTGCCAGCCTTCAAAACCCCAGCAAGGTATATTATACCAATCAACGCACGAATTTTCTCGGCAATCAGTGGGCCTAGCATCCCTTTCTCTGTCAAACTGAGGTTGAATTTTCATTATGTAAATGTTGGTGTAATCAACAATTTTTTTCACTATTTCATCATCAATAAGACACTGTAAGGCAGAGCTCCTGGAGTTATAGCATTTTTCGCAGACCCTTGAGGTCCTGGGCATGAAAAACTGGTATAATGTTATACCTTGGTGTACGAGAAGTCTGAGCAACTTGAGGTTTCTACGTACCATCTTGACGTCCGATCTCTTCCCAAATAAAACTCTGGGTTCACGAAAGGTCCCAGGAGGGACTGCTTCTTCAATCACTTCCATTTCCTCGGCTTCGTCGGGAACATCATCCGGGTTAGCTTCAACATTGATTACATCATCTCTATTCTCTGTGTGGTATTCAACGTGGTCTTCTAAAAACCTTCATCTTCGTCCTCTATACCTAGAACACTCTCGGTATCCTCAGTCTCATCTAGCCAACGGCGTAACTGTTCACGGTCACTTTCATTGGCCATTATTGTTGTTTCAACAATACGAGATTAAAATAAAATACTACACCAATATGCCAAAAAAATGTAACGTCACTGGGCGCGCGGAGGACAACTGTCCTCCACTACTGTACCGTGCAAATAAACACGTGGTCACAGCGCGACAACTAGCGAGCATAGACGCTGACAATGCACTGGCGGGTGGAGCGTGAGTGGGGGGAAAGGTATGTGGTCGCTCAAGGTCACGAGTGTTGCCAACCCTTGTAGTCACACAAAACAAAATCACTGGAGGACACCTGTACTCCGCGCGCCCACTGGAGTGTTTAATGTATTATACAAAACTACAAAATAGAACTATGCTTGACCAGCGCAAACTTCCCTGAAGTCTGTTCAATTTATTATCCAGATAATCCATAATTTGATATGCAGTAAGTAAGAGTTATAATTCATATATTAAGATAGGTTTCACCCAACTTAAACTGTAATTTTCCAAAATGGTAAGTGATTGGATTATTAAAAAGAAAATTTAATATTTTATAATTGGTTTGGTAAAAAAAGTCTTTGGTGATGACGATGTACCATTTGATTCATCATGTAATGATTTATTATTTGTGAAATTGTAATTAAGATTGTTTTAGCCGTTTTAAATTTATAAGCGAAAAATATGTTTTTATTGAACAGCCTAACCCTACGACGTCAGTTTTTAAATAGCTTCCTTGAAGCCTAATTAGTACCTACTGGTGAAGACGTCTTAGATTTTTATAGTCACTGTCGTTTTGAGTTGCCCGATCTCTGAGAACTACTGATTTTTTATCTCTGTTCTGACCTGGAATACGTGTAACTAGGTCCATATAATATGACGTAATTAGCAGCTCCTAGTAGTTAACTAAACAACAATGATCGAACATTTTGAAGAACCACAGTCTTGTCGTATCATACACAAACCTCAAACAACGTACATTAAAATATCTTTACAATTTATTAATTCAATTAGTTTACTCATTTATGTTTTATGAAACAACTTAACCTTTTAACATCTTTGTAAGAATATTAAAAAAGAAGAAGTCACATTTATAGCCTAGAAAAACTTAAATAAAAGCGCTATTTTACAAACAGTCACTGAAAAGAGTACAATATGAATTTGGCCGATCATATTATACATTGTTATAAATACCATTATTTATCTTTCCTTTCTGTGTATTAATTTCTATTTGTTCTACAATAGTCGTAAATTAATGAACATCCAATTGTATATTACATAAATTATTATCAGTATGTTTCATAATTAGCTTCTGCCTTAGGTAACAACTTGAAGGCCGTCACTATACGTTTATGTAATAAAGAATAATGCGGATACTCCTAACGATGACTGTGAAATTCCATTTCTTATATTTCAAGAGTTTAATGTCGAAGTTTAATTTTACGTCAATTTACTATAGAGAATAGCAGTATCCCTTGCATGAGTCATTTGAACTTTTTATCCATATGAATTTGTGATAAAAAATCATTTAAATGTGATTAAACGTAATACTTGAACATTTATTTGTAAATATATACCCCCACCCAATGTAGGAAAATGCAATAATGTTCCTCCCTAACAGATGAATATACTGAGACAGAGCTCATCATTTCACTACTCTGTGATATTTTTCACATCCCCTGTTGAGTGTGATACGTAGGGTCTGTGATACATCGTTGTTGCTTATAAATAACCTAACAATCTATCAAATAAATTAATAAAATTAAATAAATTGAAAATGAAGGTCGAAATAATAAATGTATAGAAATTTAAAAATCAAATAATTTGTATTAACAGTATATTTCAAAACAAAAATTATGAGAGCTTTTATCGAGATACCCCCTTTGAGACATTTTATGAGTTCTTAAAACCAAGTTAAAGCATTTACTGTACATCTAATTTAAATAACACATTTTATTAATAACTTTTTAATAAATGTTTACTTTTCAATCATCTTGAAAACGATTTATACTACAACATAACTCGTGATTAATTGAATTATTACTTAATATTAGCAACAATTTCAAAATTGTGATATGATATATTCTGAGAAATCGTATTTAAATCAAAATAATGACACTTTCAAAGCTCATAATTTTATATAAATGCATGTGATCCATGTGTAAGGTAAATATACAACCCTGCCCCTTTAAAACACTTTTTAATACAAATGTTTTTTACTTAAATTTTTAAATTTCAAAACCATTAATTTTATATAGAACAAGATCTATATTTGATGCCTATGGGTTTTTTTAAACCTCTAGCTTGTAGCAAACACTTTTTTGCTAAAATATGTATTGACTTTTTTTATACATTGGTTTACAACAATGATTGTGAGTGGAATTTACAATTTTATTTCGTCTTTTTTTCCATTAAATTCTTTAGCCGATTCAATCAGTCCAATGATTTATATATAAATAAGTATATGAACAAATGAATGTGGAATTTATATTAATTTCAGAGGTTCTTTATTTTGAATTCAATTAAACATTTCAGAGTGGGAAAGGATCATCGGTTTACAGATGCATTAACAATTGAAATGCGTCATTTAGACCTCATTAACTCTGCCCAATTTATGTATTTCAAACAAAAACATTTCCGGTTCTTCATTCCTTTCAGCGAAGCCCACTACACACGTATATAACACCATTTGAATTTGCAAACAAAATTTTGATTCATTGATCATTTTATAAAAAAACTGAATAATATTAAATATCATTATTCTTTTACGATCATATTATAATAATATATTATGTTATATGCTAAGACAAGCCATTCATGTTAGATGTGGCATATTTAACACATAAATTAGTAACTTTTTTTGTACATAGAATGATTCATTAAAGCTGTAAATATTTGAATAAAATGTAGGTAGTTATACTAGTTAAAGTTAAATTTGATTTAATATTAAAGTAGCAATCTGAAATTTGTTCATTACGAAATAGAGGTGACATAATACAGACGTAATCGGTGACGTTAAAATTGAGATTTTTATGTTCACTAAATTATCGTATGTATCCTAACGAACGTATTTAATATTTACAAAATTAGTAAGTGTAATAAATGTAAAGCGTAATTAAACTTGTAGTGTTTAGATACAGTACAGATAAAATAGTACCTAATAGAAATAATGAACACCATGTATATATATATATATATATATATATATATATATATATGTATATATATATATATATGTATATATATATATATATGTATATATATATATATATATATATATATATATATATATATATATATATATGTATGTATACTATTTCACTTATTGAAATGAAAAAAACAAAGATTATACAATATACTTCTTAATGGCACAAAACTCTATTTAAGGTGGATAAACTCTATTTAAGGAAGTAGATAAACCAAAACATAACTTTAAATTGTACATTTGAATTGAAAATAAATACTTAACTAGATTTTCATCATGTCAAAGAAGTATCATACAAGGAACAAACATGTATTTACGAATTAATGGTGAGTGATGAATGAAAGTTAATTATCAGGAACAACAGCCATTTAAGTTAATTAAGCTAAATGCCAGTTAATTACTAGTGGACGACGCAAGGAAGTTTCCTCATTAAAGGATGCTGAGAATGGCGTCGAGTTTATTCTGCACTTTCTGTGCTGGCACTTCACAATGTTACAGAGGGCCCTACCGTAAACATGTAGTCGTTAGACTTTGTGTATAAAAATAAATAAGTTTTTTATGTAAATATAAATCAGTAAGCGACTTATTAAAGTGTATTTAAAAAGTTTTCTTCTATTTCCCAGAAATGTGTCCTGAATTCCACCCCTCTATCTGTTTATCCCTTAAAAAACGAAACAGAGTTTCCATACTCACACTGTATATGAATATATATGTATAAAAATTAAATTTGTATGAATAGCAATAGCCGAATTTAACTTGATTAAACATTGAATCACAAATTACTTGCTCCGACTTGACTCGAACCCAGATCTCTCACTTGCTGGATGACTGTGCTACCACTAAACCACAGAGCCCTTACGATATACGATTGAATTATTTTGTATTTGGGCGTTTCTGTCAAATTTGCGTTAAAATAACCAAACTAATATATGTTCGGGAAACCAAATACCCTTGAAACGACTTAATTACTTTCATTAAATTTGTATATATATATATATATATATATATATAATTGAACTTATTATGTATGAACTTATATTATTATTTCATATATATATATATATATATATATATATATATATATATATATATATATATAAAGAGTGTCACAAACTTCTATAAGTGATATTCCTTATCATTAAAAACAAAAATTATTCTATAAACATAGGTCAAGAAATGAGTCGTTTAGCCGGTAGCCGTATTTAGTTAAAACATTGTCTCTAGAAATAGAAAAGCTACATTTACCAACCTTTGCACAATAAAAAAGTAACAAACAATAACATATAACAGGAAAACTCGAAAGATAACTGGTTAATCTGCTTTAATACTAAAAAAATGGGGTATGTTGAATATTTTAAAGTCAAATAACAACCACAACAAAAACAGTACAGTTATAAAACCTATGCTCTAAAAATGATTATACCTTTCTCTAAATGTAGAAAACTAAATGGTTTTAAAAGTATTTTTAAGTTCCATTTGAAGATGCTAACGAGTTGAATATATGTTTATGGTTACTGGTTGATATTTTATTGGGGCATACACTCGTGTCCACAATCCGCCAGAACCTCACAAATTCTACACCATGAAACACTGCTGCACAAGTTAGGTGTAAGGATGTGGTGTAAGGGTGTGCCTTTAAAATGGCTCGGGTCATATCTTTATGGCCGAGAACAGTGTATGAAGGTCTCAGACGTCATATTATGAAAACAATCTCGGACATCTTATCCGTTCAGAAAGTGAACGACATGACTCTGCTTCCAAACCAACACTTTTTAAGATTTGAAAATATTGCTGTTTTCTGATAAGATTAATTCATTATTTTTCAGATATCAAGATTAAGAATTAATTTTATGTGGTTTTGATTTGAGGGAAGTAGATTTTGAAACTGAACCTGAAGTATTTGTAAAATATCTTCAAATTTAAACAACTGATTAACAAAGATTAAGAAATAACATTCCTAGCATAGAGGGCTAAATTGTAATGATCATGAAGATCGTGACTGTGCCTGGATTGCCCTAGGTATTTTTATCCTTCGCGGCTTGCCATGGTATTGCACAACTGAGGTCCGGAAGACTGCTTGTTACGGTCTTATTTATCCCCATTTGGGATATGGAACCAGAGTCTGGGGCAACATTGTAAGAGTCATTAAAGATCTGAAAATTAACGAGTTGTGTACAAATGATTTTGCTAGGACTACTAACTTTGCCTAGTTATTACATTCTTGAGACGATCCTTTACTTGGTACCAGGGTGCGCCTAAGGTCAAGATGTAGGTGATCACCCATACAAAACGAGAACCAGGGACAAATTTCGTGTCCAACAACAGAGGCCCAAGATGTTCAGAAATTTGCTTTTTCAAGTTGGTGTCAGAGTAATCAACAATCTCCTAGAAAGTACCATACAAAGAAATGGGGGGAAGGGAATTAAAGCTCAGTTGAAAACTTTACTCATGTCAAAAACGTTTTACTTAGAATCACTGGGATGACTAATAAAACTAAAAACGTTTTTAGCCTACGACAAAACTGAAAATTTAGAACTATACTATGGAAAAGATGTGTGAATGAAGTTATGTATGTCTAAGTGTGTTTTAGTTAGAGGGAAGGTTGGATTAAATTAAGGACGATTGTGATACAATATGTATTGCCATTTTACAATACAATGTATTATTATTAATTCAGTGTTATCTTACTAAAAGAAATTAGTTTAAATTAATATTAAATAATAAAATAAATAAATAAACAAGAGAAACACGAAAGGAAAACAAACTTTTAGACTGTCTGATGTTTCAAATAAGCCTTCTTCGCCATCTTCACTCGCTCTTGAACTTTACGTCGAAATAACACTCCGAAGCACGTATATTTGTAATAAATTTACAAATGGTTTATTTTAATATTTTAAATTTAGATGGCTTGGATAAGAGATGAAACTCACCACTTCGCTATATAAAATGCAAGTACATGCGCCGTCTGATTAAATTATATTCAGTTCATTCACATTATGTATATCCCAACATGAATAAATAATAAAGCGAACAAGAGGAAACAACAGAAAAGCAACGTTTAGTTTTCAATGCTAACTAGTTTTATTTCATAAAGTGACAAAATAGTACTTCTCGAGAAAAATTCATTCAAATTAATTGTTCATGATTTATGAATGTGGTGGATGTGGTTGGTCTGTCAGCACAGAACTTTTTGTTTGACACTAAAGAAGGATGGTATATGGGAGATTTTAAATATAAAATAAATCTTGTTGGCTTGTATTATTGGCACCATTTTGATTATCCATGTTAAGTAATTTGCACGCTGCAAAGATGAACAAGTATTTGGATCACAAATCATTTAGGTTGGTTATATCTGAGAATAATAGTATATATGGCAAAAACGTTATTTTTGCAATACATTATCACTTGCTACAACATGTAATTAATGCAGAGCTCTGAGTGCTTGTTGATTTTGGGCCTATTATCTAAACTGCCAGATAAAATAATAAACAACGCTTCTCCAAGGTAGACACATTGACTTGTCAATGTAACAAAACTTCCATAAAAGCTACAAGAATTACATCAGTCACACAGAGATTAAGATTTAAAAAAATTGACTGGGATAATTCTAGTTGATACCGGCATCATTTTTTATTAATACTGTCTTATTAAATATTTGTTGCAATTGCTGCCATCATTTGTCTCTTTGCCAGCTTCAAATGGATTCGCTACAAATAGTTTTTCGATTACAACAATAAATATCTAATCTCTTACCTAAGTAACCTCTACCAATACCAGATTTTTATATACAATATGAACACCATTCTGTGTGCAATATTTTTTTAGTTACAGTTTAACATAAATGTTGAAAAGTTCATTGTCACATGGAATTCTGGCCACAAATTACATTATTCACGTGTGTTCTTGACAATGAAGACTCACGCCAAGTATAGTTGTAATGAATCTTAGGTATTTAGTAAACTTAAACTCTTCCGGTGATGTGGGAGACATAATATTCGAAACCGTTGTTTTTTTATGTGTTCTTAGGCCAAACAACAATAGAAATCCGTCAATGTTCTGTATCAACCTACATTACCTACAATGTTAATATGAAACTACGGCCCTATTATAATCCCCGTCCAACTACGACGTACAGAGAGAAGCATGTTTATAACTGCGGCAATAGAAAATTCTCTACATTTAGTCTCACAAAACTTAAAGCACAACAATTATATATATAGCTATTTTGTTTAAAAATAAATTAATGTTGTTAATTTTCGTTCTATATTTCTTGTTGGTAGTTAAATCTTAACACTTTGCCTCATTTAATAAACTAAAGCAATAATAAACTTGATTCCAAACAATAAAATTGTTTATCTATTTAAACTTTATTTAATTTTATCCATATAAAGTATAGGATAGATTATTAATGTCACACATTAAATGCACTTTAGAGGCATATTTTAAAACAACGTATATCGTGTAGGTGCTATACTCTAAGGTGATAATTGTTTATTTCGCCGATACCAGCTAACTTTAGAAGTTTAATAGAAGAGAACACTTGCCTTGGGCATCAAATTGCTACAGAATATTTATAGAAAGGTTAAGGTTCGTTTGTTGAAATAACTGAAGACTGAACCAACTGAGTTTATGTTGGCCTGAGCTTTTAATTAATTACCTCTTAAGAGAAGATTGCGCCTGTAATGAAAACAGTAGTATCGACAATACCTTAAGGCTTAGTACCCGCATTGTATTTGAAACAATACAGCTTGCTAAAAGTATTGACTGTCAATTTTTTAGGGTATTAAATTGAATATCATTTTGGACCAGTAAAAAAATGTATTGTAGTGATAATAACAATTCCCGGGAGAGTATTTGTTGTATATTGTTATTTATTGTATTGATTTAATTTGAAGCTGCTTATAGACAATTGTATATATTAATAATAACATCAAGTATAATGATTCTTTGAGATTAAAACTTAGTATATAATTACGTAATTTGAAATCATGTCTCTTCAATACCACACTTACGTTTCTCATTAAATTTGTTTTAGTCACTTTTACTTGAGAAAATGTATGGCAACAGATCGTGTAATTATAGAAAATTGATATGCATATACAGGTTTTTTTAGTGTATTGTATATGCCTTACTATTGAAACACTAAGATATGTTTAAACCAGCTTAAGCATATGTGCATATCCTGAACCAAACAAAAGCTATATTTAAAAATTGTGCATTTAAAAGGAACTTATTATGAGAAATATGTTTCCAGCTTACAATCAAAAAAATATATAGTTAAAACGTTAATAAAACTTCTGCATATTTAGAACAATAAAAATAGTCGTCATTAATTAGTGAATTATATAGCGCTGCTGTTCTGCTGTACGTTTCATCCCGGCGTTCACTCAATAAAACTGTTGACCTACATTACCTTACTGTGACGGGTCTGAGTCTGGCGCATATTTTGCTGTTAATGTATCACACCGCAGGAAGCCTCTTACATTGTGAAGCTGCACGCGCAATACTGTGATACTTACGCATCGGAGTATTTGTTCCCCAATATGTGTAATACAAAAACCACCGAAGGCTAGAAGATCTTTATCTTCTACTGAGTATTTTTAACAGAACTTGGAATAACAATTCTGTGCACAGTTTACGTCATTAGCGTGTTTTTGTATCAAATCATATAAAATGTGATAATATTCATATCGTCAATGGTAACATTAATGTCTAATAAGTAATTAGGTCTTTTAGAAATCTGAAAACTATCTTAACATCTTAATTTTTACGAATAAAGTGGGGATTTTTGTATCTTTATGTAGTTGTCTGAAAGTGACTTGGCTATTATTTATGTAGCGGGTAGTCGGTTTAAAACATATAAAGGTAGAAAATATATAACCCGAGAAAAAAGACTGTTGCACTGTTGTAATTTCGGTACCCTACCAGTTTTACCTCCACAAAAACTAGCGTGGCTGAAAATATACTTCTTTCTTAGGAAACATTCCTATATCAA
Organism: Homalodisca vitripennis; assembly: GCF_021130785.1. Classification (NCBI taxonomy): domain Eukaryota; kingdom Metazoa; phylum Arthropoda; class Insecta; order Hemiptera; family Cicadellidae; genus Homalodisca; species Homalodisca vitripennis. The sequence continues at coordinate 99,805,650 of NC_060207.1, forward strand.
ATCTAATAAATTGGAGAATGTGTGCTTGTAAAACGCAAATAGTCAATTCGGACTCAGCACCTCAAAATAAGGATTATATAAAACAATACATAAACTTTGAGCTGTGGGATAGGTTTAAAATACCTTAAAATAAGTTTATTGATTTAAAATCAATGTATTTAGCCTTAAAAGTCATTTATATATCCAAATGACCGTATACGGTGTTCAATTGGTTTCATTTTTAGTTACGTCACTTCTACCTGCTGATTAAGTAAACTGATTTCTGATCTATTTATGGCCGTCTATATCAAAGATAGCTTTCAAATGATATAACTTAAATTATTAAAATTAGGTATGAAAGCCCACCTCTAATAACTCTATATGGAAATTGAAAACATGACTGCCCATTGGGATTCAGTGGTAGTCAGTCTTCGAACCAAGAATTTGTTCGATGTGAGTCTGGCGTGTGTTTAATCTGTAATTATTGTGTATTATTCAACTTAATAAAATCTCACGAAAATTTCGTAATATTTTATACTGTTCGTTAATTTGTACAGTTTACTCAGCTTTTGACAGAAAATCACGTAAGCCACAAGCGTTCGACCATATAATGCAGTGAAAGCGTGTGAGTTATGCAATTGTTTTATAAGTCTATATAGTATTTGGTTTTTAATGTTGGCCAAATTACACCTTTGACATATGAGTTTTAGTGCACAGAGATAGAAATTATTCATCTCGACTGTGTGGATATTGCGGATTATAAGTATCCACAAAACAGTACAAATTTATCAATCTGGCGCTATTACCTACATCTTATTTGTGGTACAAACAAATAAAAGGCGGTCTCATTGTGTTATTTAGGTTGTAAGGTTGTCATATCACAGTTAAACTGTTTGACATGCAGATATGAAAATTTCAGTAATGCCTTAAACTTAATTTATAGTTGAATGTTCACCGATCTAGAGCGTTAACGGTCATTAACTAAGGATTGCCTCTTCATTTGTGCCGTAAATTGGTTTATCTAAGATTTAATAAAAAGTGTTTACTAGTTTTATTTTTGTATTCTTTTACGTACTCATTGCGGTATGTATTTGCATATTTATCCTACTCGCATACTATTAAGTCATCTAACATACGTTCAATTGTCTATGTGTTTGTAGAAACGATTGGAATTGGAAAGGAAATATTTTTAGATAGTCACCTAAGTAAAAAACAAACCTGGTAAAATGTTGCTCGATTTCGAGCAACGGACACACTAATATAACTATTATTTACTTTAAAATACCGTTTGTTTCATGTTCCTGTTTTAAACAGAAACAAATCTAAAAGTTATTTTATTGTTTTATATCATATATTGCGAATATTCTTTTCTCTTAATAATAATAATAACATAGTATAGGATGCACCTTAAAAAATGCTATATTTTACGTTGCTAAATTATTTAAAACGGATATATTGAATTACTTTTAAAGTATGTTTTGTTTATACATTTGGCTATGTGTGACAGAAAAGTAATGTATTGAAATTCAAAAAACGCAACTACATGAAACCTTCTGAGTCACCTAAAAAAGACAACTTGTACTTCTTTTTAGGGGACAAATTGAACAAACTCTAGGTATTTATCAGTCAAAAGCCTTTGATATAAACAAGTTTTACCTGTTAAAAATATAGTACAAAATTCTTTCTAAAATACACTACAATATGTGGAAAATATTCTTGTTTCACAAATAGGGTGTCGAGTATTTTTGAATAAAGTAAATTGGTAATATTTACTGTTTGACGGGTACATAAATAACAATGTAGTGCTGTACTGTAGTTCTGCAATATACATAAAGTCACTGAACATAAATAATGTATAACTTTCTGAACACAAAACCCAATTGTATTAAACGTGTATATTGACCAACATTACAAACCATATACGTATTACCACAATCATAACTATTATTACTATAACAATAGCAGTACACCACGTACACGTGTGGACTAATGGTGCGGTCGTTGTACTTATTGCTTGTACTATTTTCTACCTAAAACGTGATAGAATTGACTGAAATATAAGGATTTTATAAACCATTCACACAGGGATACAACATTCAAAGATTGGTAAATATATTTTTTCATTGCGTACTCCTCCAAACATTCAAATCAAACTTGTTCAGTGAAATATGGCTTGGAATCATTAGAGTTATTCTTAATCACGATGAAACTTCAGGCCATCGAAGGATTCTGCTGTTATCTGCAAGAGCATGGAAGAAACTCTCATTTCCTAACAAAAGAGGCCACAAAGTTCCAGGATCGGTTTTATGTAATATTCAAAAGTATGTCTCTTAAAATATTTAGTAGACAGTGAAAGTTTTTAATCATAATTGTAGAAAAGCCATTTTATATTTGAACCTATGTTTTTTTCGTTGCTTTTTACCAGATTTTCAAGGCCTTCTAGTGGACTGGTGCTGTAAGAGAAAGGGGAATGTCCTTTTCCAATGATCAATCAATTCATCCCTTGCGAGTACAATTATACAGCATGTGTTACTATCTAACTATAACTGGACTGAACTATACATATTCACGGAAAGAAACCCTACATAGTGAAATGGTAATGAAATTCTTAAAATTCTGAATTTTAATAATACGCATTTTAGCACGCATGTGTTTTTGGTATAATATTGGTATTGCAGCACGCAAAGCACGAATGGTTTGAGTATCTCAATGATCACTTGATCTGTGTGTGATATTTTGTTACGTTAATTATGATGGAAATACAATATTCTAATACTGGATTTAATTACAAAAATTTCTTTTTTAAGCGCTTTAAAAGTCTGTTATGTTAAAACTGTGGTGCAGAAAGGAAGTAAATGAACGAGACTATTTATAGCTGTTTCTTTAAAACAAGTATGAAAACAATTGTGGGAATATTTATGTGACTGGCTACTCACTACCAGCCGCCTGGTCAGGACAGGAAATAAATGATCCATACTCATTGCCCACTCCTGCACGTTGTTCCCTTTCCCTCTGGCAGTTCTTGGAATTTTGACGAGTAAAAACAAGCATACAGTGGTCCGATCAACGAAATTCGCCTTACAGGTAAATTACATATATACTGAGATTGAATAATCCACGTAGTCTTTGTAAATTCTAAAATTACATGTTTCTATGTGGTCATTGACTATGTGCGTAACTTTGGACACAGTAGGAATATTTTAACGCAAATTCCTGCAGATATAGAAAATTAATATTGTATTAATACGACTAATAATGAATAGATAGTCGTCCTGTATGTTGTTACTAATCTTCATTTAATAAACTCATTAATTGTGTACATACTGACTAACTGTATATTTTGTAATAATAACGAACCTATATGCTTCTTCAAAGTTATCATATTTAGCATCCGGTATACAACCAAGATAACAACAACTGTACTGCATATATAAAATGAGTCCAGCTGAAGTGGTATCATGAGATATTTCGTTATGTAAGTATAAAACAAGTTTCGATTTTTTATATACGAGTATTTTCTTTGTGATTCCTTAATATATACAGTTTTAAAATGCAGTAATTATAGACTGTGAAAGGTTATATATTTCAATTTATATAACAATGTTATACAGGTACAGAAACGTCGAGTATAAATAAAAAGGCAAACACAGTTTTTTTTAACAAAGGAAGAATCTTTAATAAATCAAAGAAGAACGGTAAAGCACGGGCATGTGTTCGGTTTGTTAACGCCGATCTCGTTTTTGGCAATGCTTCCCAAAAACACGGATAATGGTGAAGATTGCATTTAGTTCAGTAAAGAGGTTTCACTCTTTAATCCTACGACGGATGTCATTTATCAACAAACTAGGTGTTGAGGTCGGATCTGTCTGACTACAAATTCACTTTAATAAAAGCGTCTTTTTGTCATATACAAATTTGATAATGGCTAAGAATATAGAGCTTTTATAAGATGCTCTTTGATTTCAGCAGCAAGACACCTACGGTCTTATGGGTATAAAAGAACGTTCACAAGAACTGCAGAAGGCAATCTAAACATCCAGAACTCTTGTAGCTGATGGTTTTAAAAGGAGTCAGTATATTAGTTATCATTTATCAATCGATACCAATAGTTTCAGTAGATTAATTGATTTCATTCTACAGAATGGTCAACAAAAATTAATTCAGTGTTAATCAATTACTGATACATGTATAGAGTTGCTGCAAATGAAAAGGTTTGTTACAACTAATAACAATGTTGCAGTTGTCATTAAGTAGCGATAGAATGAAATTCTATCAGACATAGAATTGATTTGATTTAATCTTACAGCCATTATCAAAACTTTTATACTCTGAATAAATATCTATAAAATACGAGAGAGAGAGAGAGAGAGAGAGAGAGAGAGAGAGAGAGAGAGAGAGAGAGAGAGAGAGAGGTATAATATCCCACTTCCAACCGCTTAACGTCATTAATGCATGACACTAACAATCAATTAGTATATTTCAGTGTACATCTGATTCTAATGTTTGTTATTAACGGTTCTTTTTTATTCCATGTCGACCTAAAAGTTTTAGTTGTATTTCAAGCCTTGTAGCTTTCTTCATCTCTAATAATAAATAACCAATACATCTATCCCAACCCTAGTAATGTTATTAATGTTAAAATACCTTTATTTGTTTGTTTTGCTTTCACGCGTAAACTCATAAACCGATTGTACTGAAATTTTATTAGGAAATTCTTAGGGTCCTTCGTATGAATATAGGCCTATTCTTATCTTGGAAATTCCTTCGGGCTACTCCCTAATGGTCTTTAAGTTAGCGAAAATTCCCACTTTGGTCTCTAAAATTGTAGAATATGAATTGAAAAATCATGTTAAATGTAATCAATTCTGTTTTGTAAATATTGTTTCATGACAGGACAATTATATGTTTATTAATTTAACCAACATTTTATTTTATATCGTAATTCCAACTTAGCTGAGACTAAACAGCTGTTGAGACTTTAAAATTTCTTTGATTTTTCAGCTTCGTCAAGGAGACTGAAATATGTATTAACGTTTCAATTTTATAGTATAAGTGCATGATTAATAGTGTAATGCAGACAGAAAAACATACCCTATAACTATTTACTTAAAGCCAGTGACGAATTAAAAACATAATGAATGCTTATTTTAAAGTTTGTTTTTGGAAATACTATTAAAACACTGTTATAAGGGCCACCTTAATGAGGAAAACTTTGAAGTTTTATGAGCAAGAATGTCTAGATACTCATTACTGGTTGGCTCCTTTGACGTTGTGATGTGGCATTTTTACGTCAACGTGCTTTAACCAGCCAGTCTTTTCCACACTACAGTCCGAAAAACAAGACATTTACAACTCAAAACCTAAAATAAGTTATAAACTTCCTAAGGATATCTTCCTTGTATCGGGAGTAGATGTGTTTTGGCCGTAGTAGACTTCTCAGTCTTAAGTATGTATCAATACTTTCTTCATCTTGGCAACAAGGCAAGCGCAACTATGGCACTGGAAATATTGTGACGACGGGGGCCCTTTTCCCGCCGTCTGATGTGGAGAGGGAGAGGTCAACACGGAACACCTGGATGTTGTTCAGTCGAGGAGGTGTCGTCTATGGGTAGAGACATTGCGTGTGGTGAGAGCAGACCGGGGACGTGCGGTTGGCGCGGCACGAGCGGCGGCGATGCTACGGACGGTTAGATAGGTTTAGGTGATAGAATGTGATGAATAAATGATGTTGTTTTAAGAAGAGTGAGTAGTTATTTGTTTACGTACCTCGTCCACGGCCAAGCAGAGTGTATGGAGCAGCCCCAAGGACTAACAGGGTGAGTTATAGTAGAAATAACTTGATCACACAGTACGTGACAAATTTTGGTGGAGGCGCCGGGTAGTCCTGAGGCGTGATAGCCTGAGACGGACTTGACTTTGAAAAATTGTAGTAAGATTTTAAGTGAAAAAAAAAAAAAATAATAAAAAATAATTTGAGTCCTTTTGTTGAGTATTCTGGAAATTTAGTATAATAGCAAGTGGTAAACCGTAAGTGATGCTAATTTAAGTATGTTTTAGTTATTATTTAATACCTAGTTTCAGTACTTGTTATTTTATAAAAAGCATTCAATTGATATATTCTGTCTGTCGTAAGGCCGCCGGTTTAATTTTTCCATATTTGAAGCTAAACAATTTGGAGAAGAAATGTTGGATTGTTGGCCTGATGTAATGTTGGTGAAAGAAGATCTAAGGGACGTGTGAAGTGTGAAGTGAATATATTATAGTAATGAAGTGATTATTTAAATAGATTGCTGCAATAATCAGTGATTGTATACTAATTATTTGTACGTGATTAATGTGACGGGATTATAGTTTAGTATGAATTTGGATGTTATTGTAAAAATTTATTAGTGTTTTAGCAAGGTTCTAATTGTTTTAGATAATGTGATCAGTGAACTGTGAGAAAAATACTGTTGTGGATTATTATTATTGTGTCTTATTAGTTATAAGTGTGACAGTGAACGGTAATAGTTGTAGCTAGTGAGAGATATACTTTACTTACTGCTTATGAACGGGACCCCAGTTCACTTTAGTGTAGTGACGAGGAGTAGAAGCAGGCAGGATTCACAGTCGCAGAGTAGTTCCCCAGTTTCTGAGTTTGAAAACTTAGCTCAGAAGACTGAATTAAGCCCTCTTCTTGAGGAATCTTTAGACGACAGCCTCGAAGAGTTGAGGGTAAAACGAGCAAGAGTATCGGTCGGTGCAAGAGAGTAGTGAAGAAATAGAGCCATTAAGAAATAGAGTAGTAGCCATGGCTGAAGCTAGAGGACCTATTATTACTCCCCCAAAGTTTCGTGGTAAGCCCAGAAGAGAATGTAGAGAGTATTTGCAAGCCTATGAGAGAGTAGCGAGAGCTAACGGTTTGGGACGAAGCAAAGAAGTTAGTGGTTTATCCCTTGTTATCTGGAGGGGGCAACCCCTAAAGTGGTATGAAAATTTAGAACAGGCAGAAGAAAATAACTTGACTTGGGATATTGTAAAGCGAAAGATGAAAGAAGCATTACCAGTCAATTGCTTGGGAGGAGCAATTGAATTTAAACTAAGACTTAGGATGCAAGGGAGAGGACGAGCAGGTTGAGGCCTATATCCAGGATGTACTAATCTGTGTAACAAATTAGACCCCAATATGGCTGAAAGAAGCAAAATCAAGCATGTTCTATCTAAGGGGCTTGAAACCATCATTACTTGAAAAGTGATGATGATGAACAACGAAACTTTGGAAAATGTTTTAGCCAACGTAAGAAAAGTACAAACTGCAAGATTTATAGCGGGCCAAAGGGTCGACCAACTCTTGACAGAACCCATAAACCAGAGGAGCGGACCGATATAACCGTACCCCATGCGTCACAACCAAGTAGTAGCTCGTTAGAGAACAAAATTGAAAACCTAATGAGTGAATTCGCTAAGTTTAGTAAGAGTCTTATGGAACAAAGGAAAAAATGAGGAGAAACACACTACTCAACGGAGGGATGTAGGCTACTATGGAGGTCAAAACCAAAGGGTCGTGGTTCATTTCGGGGTTCAAATCGTGGACGAACAGCAGACGGTAGAGTGATTTGTTACAAATGTAACCGTGTGGGACACTTTGCTATAAACTGCAGATCAAATCTAGGTAGAGGACAGGGAAACGACAGAGGGGGGACGCTAGAGGAGGGAGTTAGCGTTCCTACTAATAGAAACTCCCCAAATGAAAGTGAAATCCCAAGTAGCAGGATAGCCACATTATGTGAAACTCATGAACAGGAAGAGTGGAGAGACACATGGAGACAATATAGCGGATCCCCGAGGAGTAGATGGATTCAGGGTGGTTTTCATCAGCGTTATCAGACAGAAGAACGGAAGAAACCCGCTACGTGGCATCAAGGGGTGTCAAGCAATCCAGGATCGATTAGAACTCTAGGGGTTCTTGAAGTTCACGCCCTCGTCGATCAACACGAAAGACCAGTTATATTTGACACCGGCGCATGTGTCAGTTGTATGGACGAAAATCTTGTGAGTCACCGTGCTAGAGTCCAACCAGTAGAGGGAGTAAATATGAAGACGGCCACAGATGAACCTGTATGTATCACTGGAAGAACGGACATAACTATAGAAATCGGCAGATGCGTCTTTAGATTTTCTGTATTTGTAGCCAGAGGAACTAGGAGGTTGCTGCATTCTAGGAAATGATTTTCATCTTAAGTTTAAAACAACCATAAGCTATGCCGAAAGAATGGTGAGGTTAACCAACGTAAGTGGAAGAACTATATCTGCTCCATTTTCCTGTCCGAGAAAAGGATGCGAAGTATCTGAGACCACCCCCAGATGCAACCTGGCTAAACCAGATCCAGTTTGAGGATCTTGAAGAATGTAGCGTAAAAGTTGTGAGTGCCGACACTACTGAAATTTCCCGCAAGAGGCCGAAAGCTGCTGAGAAAATCAAATTTGAAGGTGCTTTAGCAAACTACCGGCTGTATAAGGAGACTTCCATTTTAGTACCACCCTGCCTCACCACATCATTGCCACTAGAAGCCGTCATGGTATCAAATGTTTCAGAAGAAGTGAAAAGAATAAACAAGGGAGAATTATTGGCAGAAGTGTATGAAGCTGAAAGAAATTCCAATTGAAAATAAATCTATTGCAATGAATATTGTGAGTGGAGGTGATGAGGGTTGTATTGAAGAAAAGAAGTTGAATCTTAACCCTCAGATGACATCCGAAGAAAAGGAAAACTATGCTAGATCTGTTGGCGGACTACAGTGACAGATTCTCCTGGGATCCCTCTCAAATTGGAAGAACAACCCGTAAGCGAGCACAAGATAGAGCTTACTAACAGAACTCCAGTGCATCAACCACCCTACCGAGTCTCCCATAGAGAAAGGGAGATACTGAGAGATCAATTGAGGAGATGCTGAGCAAGAACATAATACGTCCTAGTACAAGCGCTTTTGCATCACCTGTTGTCTTGGTAAAAAAAGAAAAATGGAGAGTGGAGATTTTTGTGTTGACTATCGTCGAGTGAACGACCAGCTGAATCCTATACAACACCCTCTTCCACTGATAGATGATATTCTAACATACTTAAATGGTTGTCAATGGTTGTAACGCTAGACTTAACGTCTGGGTTTTGGCAGCTGCCCATAAGAGAAAAGGACAGGCACATAACAGCTTTTGTTACCCCAGATGGTTTTATGGGAGTACGAAGTTACTCCATTTGGGCTCAAAACGAGTCCCGCAGCCTTTCAAAACTGCATGGACAAGGTGTTGGCAGGATTAAAATGGGGTACATGCCTTTTATATCTAGACGATATATTAGTTATGGCTCCAACATTCAAGGAGTTGATAGAAAATTTGAGAAAGGTTCTCCAAAGGCTTAGGGAAGCCTCTATGACACTAAATCCTTCTAAGTGTACCTTTGGGTATCAGGAAGTTAAGGTACTAGGACATACAGTCAGTGCTAAAGGAGTAAGTCCCGATGCTGGAAAAATAAAAGACATACTGAATTTTGAACCACCTAGAAGACTGAGGGCTCTCAGGTCATTTCTGGGGCTTGCCAACTACTACCGTAAATTTGTACCTGACTACTCAAAGATAGCCAGACCTTTAATTGAATTGACCAAGAAGAATAAGTCATTCATATGAGGTACAGAGCAACAAGAAGCATTCCAAACCCTAAAGGAGAAGCTAACAACAGCTCCGATCTTACGACACTACTTCGATCCCAAACTGCCTGTTGAGTTACACACTGACGCTAGCGACATTGGAGTAGGTGCTGTGATCATGCAAAAGGAAAAAGGGGGATGCGTTACCTGTAGCATACGCATCTAGGAGGCTATCAGAAGCAGAGAAAAAATATACGGTCACTGAAAAAGAGTGTATTGGTGTTGTGTGGGCAACACAACATTTTAGGCAGTTTCTATGGGGGCGCAATTTTACAATAGTAGTAGATCACCATGCTTTGTGCTGGTTACACAAGGTGTTGGCAGGATTAAAATGGGGTACATGCCTTTTTATATCTAGACGATATATTAGTTATGGCTCCAACATTCAAGGAGTTGATAGAAAATTTGAGAAAGGTTCTCCAAAGGCTTAGGGAAGCCTCTATGACACTAAATCCTTCTAAGTGTACCTTTGGGTATCAGGAAGTTAAGGTACTAGGACATACAGTCAGTGCTAAAGGAGTAAGTCCCGATGCTGGAAAAATAAAAGACATACTGAATTTTGAACCACTAGAAGACTGAGGGCTCTCAGGTCATTTCTGGGGCTTTGCCAACTACTACCGTAAATTTGTACCTGGACTACTCAAAGATAGCCAGACCTTTAATTGAATTGACCAAGAAGAATAAGTCATTCATATGAGGTACAGAGCAACAAGAAGCATTCCAAACCCTAAAAGGAGAAGCTAACAACAGCTCCGATCTTACGGACACTTCGATCCCAAACTGCCTGTTGAGTTACACACTGACGCTAGCGACATTGGAGTAGGTGCTGTGATCATGCAAAAGGAAAAAGGGGGATGCGTTACCTGTAGCATACGCATCTAGGAGGCTATCAGAAGCAGAGAAAAAAATATACGGTCACTGAAAAAGAGTGTATTGGTGTTGTGTGGGCAACACAACATTTTAGGCAGTTTCTAATGGGGCGCAATTTTACAATAGTAGTAGATCACCATGCTTTGTGCTGGTTACACAAGAACCGGGACTCATCAGGAAGACTGGCAAGATGGGCCCTGAAGCTCATGGAGTTTGACTATGAAAATAAGGCACAAACAAGGACGCCTACATGTAGTTCCTGACACACTTTCAAGGAATGCTTGTGAGGACTATAAGCCAGAAGACGAAGACAAGACAATGGAAATACCCATGTTAGCGCTGAATTGGACAGATCTACCCAAATTACAGGGATGAGGACGAGGAGTGCAGAAGAATCAAGGACACAATGTTAAAACCGGAAGAGTCTACAGCGACAGAAAGAAGAATGGCAAGGAAGTTTTATGCTGGAAGATGGAGTGCTATACAGACGTAATGTTGCTCATATTGGAGAAAAGAAACTGCTAGTAGTACCTGAAAGCATCAGAAGTGAAAATTTTGTATGAATGTCATGACAGCCCTTTGGCAGGTGGACATCTGGGTTTCACCAAGACGTTTCATAAATTGAAGTGCCGGTTCTATTGGCCGAACATGATAAAGGATACTGAGAAGTACGTCAAAACGTGCTTACACTGTCAAACTCGAAAGACAACCAAAATTATCTCCAGCAGGGATGTTACAAACCCATTCCGGTGGGGGTATCCTTTTGAAAGAATTGGGATAGATGTATAGGGTCCGTTTACAAAGACAGACAACGGAAATAAGTACATCATAGTAGCGATGGATTATGCGACAAAGTGGGCTGAGCAAAAGCGACCCCCTCAGCTACTGCAGAAGAGACCGCGAAATTTGTGATCAACAGAATCATTTGTAGGTTTGGATGTCCGAACGAGATCCTTACTGACAGAGGAAAGAATTTTAGGTCGAAACTTAGTGTGTGAAAATTTTTAAACGGACTGGGAATCCGCACGTTATTCACAACAGCTTATCATCCAGCGGGCAATGGCTTAAGTAGAACATTTCAACGGCACACTGGCTCAGATGTTATCTTATTATACAGGGTCTAATCAGAGAGACTGGGATCTTTACGTAAATCTCACATGTTTCAGCTACAACACAAGTCGTCAGGAAACCATAAAAACATAGTCCTTACTATATGCTTTTTGGAATGGAAGCTCGACTACCTGTTGATGTAACTCTACGCAAAAATGGTAAGTAGTGACGTGAAGGCGAGGAAGTTCTGCAAAGAGTTCACCAGTGTCGCAGAGATGTAATAAAAATAGTGGAAAGAAGTCAACAGAAACAGAAGGATCGGTACGACCAGAAGCACCGTTTCGTAGAGTATGAACCCGATGATCTAGTCATGATATGGACACCAGCTCGCAAGAAGGGAAGGACTACCAAGTTACTACATAGGTGGAACGGCCCGTATAAGGTGATATCCAGGCTTTCCGAAGTGAACTATGAAATAGAAATCAAGAAAGGGAACCGGTGTTATTTTGACACAGTTTCACGTGAGTCGACTAAAACGTTTTTTATCCAAGAAACTAGAGATAAAATGAAAAGGATGATGCATGTTCTTTTATGAATGTAATTAGTGTATAAAATTAGTGTTAAAACAAATTTAGGATAGGGTAGCGTGTAACTTATATAATCTATCCTGTGCAAGACAATAACTTTAGACCGTCTGTATATTCATTATAAAAAAAAAAGAGGACTATTTTGTGCTTGCCAGTGTAATATTTGTGTTTGGCTACGAGTAAAAACTGCCCAGCTAAGCGATAATGTGATCATTGCACTGTGAGACAATGCAAGATAGGCAGGGCAAGGTCCAAAATCGGACACTAGTGTGCTAGACAGTGAGCTCACGACGCTCGAGCGGTTAAAAACTAACTGGTGTCCTGTATACGTAATATTTCTTGAAATTTTAGTTAACCAGCGTTATATTTATAAGTTGATAATTTAGGTGTGCTAATATTAGATAAAATGTGTTAAAACTTGATTGTTAGTTTAATTTGTTTGTGACTACAGTAACAGTGTGCCACGTGACAGAGAGCTATGGATACGCTACCGAAGGTAATGACACTTGTTAGTATGATCATTGTAATTTTTGGTAATGTTTTATTTTGTAGAGGCGAGTCAGGATGGCCAAACTCCAATATCAGTTGTTACAGGTGTCTACTGGAAAGAGATTAAAGTCGGCAGAGATATATGAAGCGTCCGTCCCGTTAGTTTACAAGACAGCGTGGCCAGGAGTAGACATAGCTTATTTAAGTCGTCCCAAAGGAGTAGGATTTTGTAATGGTGTTTATGAATGATCCAGAATGTATGTTATTTTCTTGGGCCGCAGTGGTTAATAAGGAGATTGGAGCACGAGTCACATGGTGAACAGAAGTTTGAGTGAGACAGCTGATAATTTTGAATTATTTTCAGGGTCGAAAACGTGATAAGCGCAGTCTTCATTTTATAGGTAATTTTGCTCATTGGTGTTGTGGAGTTATAACCAAGAAGCAGCTACGACCTTTGTATGCTAATCAAGAGAGAATGAATGTATTTGAGCAGGAACTTCACAATGAACTTCAAGAGGCGTATGCAGAAATGGATAATCTAACAATTAAATATGAAGTCTTACAGTCAGGAAGTCAGTCGCACATTTTCTCAAGTAATAGGTGTGGGAGTTAACATAACAAAAGATGATTGATCGATTTAGAACCAAGGTGTATGTCGCTGATCAAAAGAATAATCATAAAACATACAGTCTGTTACAGCTCAACGCATTACACTCTATTCGGCAGTTGCAAGTGTTTACAACTAGTTAACCAGATTGGAAATTTTAAGTCAATGCAGAGAACAAAAGATTCCGAACTCGATTATTTCTTTGTCAAAATTTCAAGGAGATCTTATTTGAAATTAGCGGGCCTCAATCAAGGACGACAATTACGAGTTAGTAATTGCTCCGGAGGAAGTGACAAAATATTTAAAATTAGAAATAGCTGACTGTATGATTTCAGGTTCAACAATAATTGTAAATGTAAAGGTGCCCATTAAAAAAGCGGGGAGCGCGCTGGAAACTGTTTGAATTAATGGCTGTACCTTTTGCATGGAAAAATTCTACTTGTAAATATTCATCATGATGTGACCTATCTGGCAGCCGACAACGAGCGTCTGATTGTCGATACAAGGGTCAGCAACTCATGATTGTCAGCCGTACATAAATTCTCTATGTTTTATTCCTAGGAATGCCGGAGATGCTGTCTCGGGTTCGCTATGTCCCAGAGCTATGTTTAGAGGAGCGACGATACAGGAACTCAGTAAAGTTTGTGCCTTTTCGTGTGCGCAGGGCAAAGCGCCCGATAGTGAACAGATTAGGAGAGGAGATGTTTGTACTTACACACGTTTTCAGGGCAGTTAAAGTTGGAATGTCGTCATGGGTCAAATTTAACCTTAAATATTCCGGAAGATAGACGACCCGGTGCTCTCCAAATTAAGGTCGCTTGTGATTGTAAATTAATGTTAAATGAAGAAGTAATTGTTTTTGAAAACTACCCTTGTTATAAGAAAATATCTGTTTCAGAAATAGTCCATATAGTTCCTGCTCTTTGGTCCAAATTGAAAAACTTTGAAGGTTTCTTCCAGAAACACGTATTCCTCCAGTACTTTTACCACCCTGGACGAGTGTTTGGACGAGAGTTGGCCGACTGACTGAGGTGCCCCATTGGAACATGACGTACGCTAGGACACAGGTGGAAAACCAAGCCACCGCTGATAGTAACAGGCCACAACGAAGGGATTTGGCCAATTGTGTATACTGTAATTCATGCTGTATATTTTTCACTGGTAACGATTATTGTTGTGAGAAATCCACACTTTGTGGGTTTGTATAATTTAAATATAGTTAGAGGAGAACCTATAGAGATATTTGTTACAGAGAAAACCTATAGGGAAGCTGTATACATTACTTTGTTAATTCTTGTTTTTATTTTGTGCTGGGTACTTGTGAGATGGTGCTGTCGATGGAGGAATAAGCAGAGCAAAGAGGAAGTGTCTATGAAGGGACATCGGGAGATCCAGGACAATGATGGCTTACCCCGAAGCATGCCGCTAGCCGAGATAGATGGGCGAGAGCTGCGAATTACCTTGGAATGGTGGGATATGAACAGTCCGAGTGATAAGTAACCACCCATGTTTAATTGGATACATAATGAGGAAACTATGGAAAGTTTATGTTACAAAGTGATTGATTGTTTGATGAATTTCTTTATAATAAACAAAAGGGAGTTTCATTTCTCTGTTAATGATCATCCAGAGTAAAAACATTAATATGATATAAGGTTTTGTTGCATAATTAGATATACTACAGCGATGTACTAATATAATTAGGTACAGTGAATGACGTTTTGTACTTCAGACGTAATATAATATTTTAATGTTTTTGTTAAAATCATGTAATGATAAGTGTGAGATAAATCTATGCCAATTATAACCGTGAAGTTGCCTAGGATAAGGTGTGTCTAATAAGATAGTTACAGGGACACGAGACGGGCGGTGCCCGGACCGTGTGCGCACAGAGCTGATCTGTGCAGGGTCACGTCAGGTCTCTGAGATGACATTGAACCTGTGTCGTATGACTGCGGTATGAATTGATGAATGAGTGGTGCCACCAAATGAGCAAAATGAGTGAAAAGAATGATATGTTATAAAATATGAATGTTATCAAGAATTAAATAGGTAGAATGATTAATGTTAGTATAATGTTACAAGTGAAATAATGTTGGATGTTTATGTAACAATACAATATGAAAATGTTAGAGTAGGGGTATATCAATAGTGGTATACCTATTTTAAAACTAAAGTAAGGGCTGAGTAAGAGTTTAAAAGTGTATTTCACATTCGCTAAGAAATGGGGCCCCTTGAAACCGTGTTTAATGATAATAGAATAATGACCATTATAAAATGATGTACCGTAGTAACTAACACAGTTGGTATTTTATATAATATAACATGTAACAACTATTAAGATGTAAAAGAATGTTTAGTTTAGATAATGATTATTAAATGTGTAATATACCACTTCATTTTCTGATTTGCATAAATGTCAGGTTGTTATGTTCATGTTTTAAATGTTAACCTTTAACTATATCGAGGTATTTTAGATAAGGTACGGTATCCCTGACTAAATCAATTGTGTATATAAAAAAGATAATTAGTTTATTTGTAGAATTGATAAATGTAGTTTAAGTAATAAGGTGCCATGGGCTTACTTTGATTAAAATGTATGTTAAAATATTAGTGGGTAATACATGATTTGGGTAATAAATATTTGTATAATTGTCATATACTTGTTATATAGAATTAGTGATAAAAAAAAATGAGAACAAATGTGAATGCTTTATTTGTTGATGATTTTGTCTAGTTAGTAGGGATAATTTCGTCTTAAACAAGTAACTTAAGATTAGAAGAGCTCTAGTAGTTGGAACACGCTTGCAACAAGGTCGCAGGCCGCTGACCCCGAGGGTCAGGCCACTGCGTCGGAAGGCCTCTGCTGACCACAGCTACTTATATCACGTAGCCATCTGGAGGTGCACTGTTCCAGCTCAAAAACTTTGTACTCCATTGCATGGAGATTACTTAAGTAGTAGGTATAAACCGATCCAAATGGTATCAAATCCCGGACACATATGTAATTAAATTATTTGGGAAAAATAGAGAGTGTTAGTGTTAGTAATAAATTGGAGATTCCCTTAGTTTTAGTAGTTGTAATTTTCTAATTTGAATAAATATAATAAGCAATTTATATTTTAGAAGTAATAAAAAAAAAAAAAAAAAAAAAAAAAAAAAAGGGTGTTAGTACTCCGCAAACTTGTATATTTATATGGCAAATAATGATATGTAAGGGATGTTTTATTGGTAACTTTTACATTTTTTTAGTTAGGTTAGCGTAGGCTCTATAACAGATTCCCCACGGCTATTATTTCAATTTTGGATGTTTTAAATTTGAGCGATATTCATATTTGTGTGTGTCTTAACTCCTTTTAAATTTAGGTTAATAATATCCAGGTGAAACAAATTAGAAGGGAAAACAAAATATTGTAAGTCCTTTTGATGTACTTAGATAGGGAAATCGTTTTCGTGGCATTCGTCTCCCGTTCGTTCGCGTCCCATACTGAACTGGGAAGCTTAGAACTGTGAACATTCCAGTGTGAAGAATGTGCGTTAGAAATTAAGAAGAGGACTAATACTTTTGGGGTCACACGCCAAAGGAGACGTGTCATGGACATAATGCTGTGCCCAGCAGTGAAGCTACGGTTACCATCAACTGAACATTAAACACTAGACCTTAGAGGTGAAAACAGTGACGAGCTCATAAGAGGAATGTGAGGAACGGAAGGAGGGCGCAGTCACGTCAAGGGCCGACTCCAGGATGGCGTTCCTGGTGCAGCTACTCCGAGACCCGATGGGGATGCCTAAGCAGAGATTCATAACCGTAGCTTCCCTTTAAGAAGGGGGAGTGTGACGACGGGGCCCTTTTCCCGCCGTCTGATGTGGAGAGGGAGAGGTCAACACGGAACACCTGATGTTGTTTCAGTCGAGGAGGTGTCGTCTATGGGTAGAGACATTGCGTGTGGTGAGAGCAGACCGGGGACGTGCGTGGCGCGGCACGAGCGGCGGCGATGCTACGGACGGTTAGATAGGTTTAGGTGATAGAATGTGATGAATAAATGATGTTGTTTTAAGACGAGTGAGTTGTTATTTGTTACGTACCTCGTCACGGCCAAGCAGAGTGTATGGAGCAGCCCCAAGGACTAACAGGGTGAGTTATAGTAGAAATAACTTGATCACACAGTACGTGACAATATATTTGACCGGAAGTAGATCACATAAGTTCGACTAAGCGTTTTCTTTACCAAAATAGGTTTTTAGACTACGTATATATCTTTTTGATCGCTGCAAGAAGGCATACTCAGATATGGCATCGGAAATATTTCATTTGAACCAGAAATGCTTTTTAAAAATGCAAAAGTTTATATATGAGTTAGTCCCTTAATTTCTGATCGTCTATCCAAGAACACTCAAATCGTATGCCTAATTGAAAAATATCAAAAGGGACCATCACACATCATAAGTACTTTGACTAAGTAGGCTAAGTAACAAATCTTCGAAATTCACGTCATTATTTTACTGTCAACTTTCATAATTATTTTCGCCAATAAACCTATATTATAGGTACAATTACCAAAATCAATGAATGGTCATCCTTGTATGAAATATTAATTGTTATGTAATGTCTAACCTTTCAACCTCAATGTGTTATCCAGCTACTCGATAGACAAATAATGCCAGCAGTAAAGAAGGCACATTATTACAGCTCTAAAGACTTCCAAGCTGAAGGTAATTAATTTCAATGAATGAAACCCTGTATTTATTGTCACATAAATCATTTTGCTATGACAATTTTCTAAACAGATTAAAATGGTAAACAGGTTATCTTTAGATAAGGCACAAACTATTTTCACAGTTTAATGATATCATCACAAAGTCCATGGTGGCTTATAACTTGAACCTGCGGGTACCGAGATATTATACGAAATATTAGGTTTGGCCCAGCTATATTATAAGTGGATGAGAGACAGTTAAATTTTATATTTATAACATGACAATTGTTCATTTTTTGTGCAGGAGATGATTTAGAGTTTTGAAAAAATATATTTTATAACCTGATTTCTCATTGTTTTTTAGACGTAGAGTTGCTTTTTATCTTCTAGTAAGGTGACGTTTTGGTTTTATTCTAAATAGAAACCTAAACAAACCTATCCACGTCTTCTAACAGTAGACTTTATTATGCTATTCCTATGAAAATTCTTAATTCGTGCAGTTTTTATGAGCAACGGTAACAACTGATACTGCTAATGTTACACTGGAACGTGTATTTTCACCATAAAATTAATTTTGCAATGTTTTAGAAATAAAAGGTTTAATTTTTCCTTAATACTGATATATTAAGAATAATATTATTATTATTAATTATGTAATACCTATAAATGTCTCAAGAATGTAAAATCAATTCATAATAACCATAATATTATCCCTGTGTCGTTGCTTCTAAGATGTCACACTCATGAAAGGTTTTATCAACGCATCACGCTAATTCGTTTACGTAATTACTTGTTTAACTTTTTTAATTTTTCATTAACAAAATTATATTATATGTTTACCCAACCATTGTTTGTTAGTAAACTGTTGGTCAATCTAAAGCACAAAATAGCATCAGTATATACACTATCAGTAAAGTACTGTTTGAAAAAGGAAATATGCTAGCAAATTAATTATAAAACACTAGTAAATAGAATAAATTTCTTTTCTACTGTAGCTTAAGATAATTACTTGCTTAAGTAATAAATATTTCGTTAAAATTTATATTTTAAAATTTGAAATCATTCATTATCATTTGTGATTTATTTATTTACTTATTTATTAAAACACAACTGTAATCATTCTTCTAATAATAAAAAGGAAACACTATTTATTGAACATTTTACTTTAATTTAATTCAACTGTAAAACTAATAAGTTACATTTTCGTTCTGGGATTACTTTAGCTTAAGAACTTACACTTAAAAATATAACAGAAATCGGTCGAAATTATTAATAATAAAATAATAATATATATTATATATATATATATATATATATATATATATAGTATTTTAGCAGATTATGTCATAGATATATTACTATGATATTTTTTGCCATTATTTTAAACGTATTTTAGACAGATTAAAAAAATAATCATTTGCTATTAAGTTGCACATTATAGAATACTGTTTTTTTTTTATTTCTTAAAATGTTATATATTTGAGGGAAATAAACACTTAAATATTTATGTTGAAAGTTTCTCTTGTAAATGTATTTCACAAAAATGTAATTTTATGTTTGAGTGATGAAATACATTTTTAAAATTGTACTAAATGTTAATTAGTTAAAACGGTCTACGTTTTTCTATAGAGAACTACAATATATAATTATGATGTAGATTTGTAATGATGATAACAATCCATATGTGTTTACCATACATTTTATAGAGTAAAATATGGCGTTATATTTCAAATAACTTGGTAAAGACAATGATACCTTTTACGTCCCCTTATACAATTAGGTTCTATTTTTTCCTTTAGACATCATAAGATAGCAGATGAACAATGACAGCAAATTATTCAAGCCAATATAAGTCAAGTTCAATATTTGTCACAGTTTTATCGTTTATAAAAACAACATTTGACTACTTTTCAATACTTACTTAAAATACTGATAACTGGCTCTGTTTAAACATTACTGTTAAACAAACTGAGAAAAAAACCATAGCAGATATATTCTGTTTTAAGGAGTTTCTAAAAAATTCTGTAAAAGTTTCTTTTTTTAGAAACCAACTACAGAGACTTGGATTTTTCATTTAATTAGTCTAGTTTAGTGATAAATCATTCCTCAAAATACAGGCTTGTAAACTTTGTACATCACTATTAGTTTAAGCTAAAAATAATACTGGTCAAAGAATTTGTATAAAATATTGAGTATGCTCTTAAAGTAAATTTGTTGAATTTAGCCTAACCCTTTCAATCTATGATAAGATTTCCAACACGAGTAAAGTTCGAAACTCACCAATGTTTTGAGATTTTTACTTAACCCTTTAGCCTGTGGCTAGAATTGAATAAACGCAATTTCCTAAGACAAATGTAGTATTTTTTATTACGTTATCGTGATGTTTGTTATCCTGGACCCCACTTTCAAGCCTTCCAGATGAGAACATTATGTTTCCCTAGCAAATAAAACCCAAAGTTCTGTCACAACTTACAGGGAAAAATGTATTTCACTTATTACACTATGAAGTATCTCGCTTACAGCTCCTTTAACGTATTTTCTGTTAAACTTTTAAACTCCCATCATCTCTATATTAAATTAGAAAGAGAATAACACATAATTATCCTACGTGCTACTGACTGATCTGAAATTAGAAATTGTTCAGGTAAGGAGCTTCCCTTTTCCAAAATATTAATCAGGAACTATATACCTACTTATGAATTTCGATATGCTTGTTCGCAATTCCGCTAGGCGATTGAAACATGGATCCGGCAAATGACTCATTAACCCGTCGCCGAGGGAGAGGAGATATTTCTAGCTGGTCCCATGTTTGGAGTTATTAACACGGTTATATACCGTGGCATATTATAGTATTTATAGAAATAAAACACGGAAACAGATGTTTGTAAGACGTTCGGTAGAATAGATATAATATAATCTAGAAACTGTTAACATTGTAACGATTTAATGGAAATTTTAACATAGATACTTCGTAAGTAATTGCCTCAACTGCTTGATGGACTAAGATTTCTTGTGAACTCCACATGTTTCGTATGTCCAGTTCATTCAATTCGAGTCAACAACTTATATACTCGTACTTATAACATAATAAATTTAATAACACACAACGAGAGGAAGAGTGTATTTGAGTGTCTAGAGCGTGGTACTTGTCACGTGTCCGACCATTCACGTCACACATGCATCACAATTGAACGGAACCAGTTGTCTAGGTAAAATATGGTAACTGGAAACTTTTCATATAGCGTTTTAAAACATTTACGTTTAAACCTTTTAAGATGCTGCCATTTAAAAAATGAAGCTTCTAAACTTTGTATAGATATGCGTATATTAAACCAAAGCTAGCTAAATGTAGATAAAACACAGGTAACAATTGTCTCAGGCAATAAAATTGGTAGAGAATCTTTATAGAAGGCTTAAGGTTTGTTTATTCAAACGTCTAAAGACTTGCCAACTGAACTTTTGCTCGAGCTTTTCAATTACCTCTTAAGAGTCGATTGTATTCCTAATGTAAACAGTTGCAGGTATTTTCACCCTAGGACTTTAGTATCCTCTTTGTATCTGAAGTAAAGCACTCATTGAAGAAACTAAAATACTACAAACAAATAACAGTAATATTTATCAATTGCTTATGAACTTAACTATTATTTCAGACTATTAAACAGTGTTATTGTATTAAACATTACCCAAGAAAGATCGTTTAGTATGTACCGTATGACTATAACACATGGGGGTGGTGACTTCTAAGGTCGAAGTAATAAATACTAGAATTACAAAGTTTACTTATAAGTCCAATTTAATTTACTAAACTTACAAGCACCACTTTTAGATGTTAAAGGAAATGTATGTAATGCCACTTTGCTGCCAATTATAATATAATAACTAAAAACGTATATCTTCTAGGTGGGCCTAAGATATCCAATGTTCTCTGAAATTATGCCTACGATGTTTTACTTTATCAGACATTAAGATTCTACTTCCCTTCGCAATGTGTAGACTCACAACCCGGGTGTCGGCGTCTTGGCACGAGACAATGGCGCTGTAGTCTAAGAAGGGTTATGTCTAGTCGGTGGTTACTAGACGATGAGTAGAAGTTAAGAAACTGGTAGCCATCTACTCAAATAATATGTGCCCTGTGAGCCGTGAGACACGTGGGACACGTAAACTCGCCTAAAACAAATTCGCGACGGTATTAGCCATTTAATGATACAATTTACTATTTATAAAAACGTGTTCGCCATAAGGATGACGCCACAACTTTTATCTATCTCAATCAAGCAAAAAAGATCTTCAAGGGTACGTCACTTTACTATTTACAACTTTACGTTACATTCATTTTTATACGTTTGGCATCAAAGGGCTAATTTAATAATACGAAAAGATAAATTTTACTTACGGACAAAGCGCGCGAGGTCTGCTCGGTCACATAGTTGGGCTGCTACAAAGGGTTAGAAGAAAATATTCATACGCGTGCCAATTAGGTAGTTCCTCCGCCCAATAATTTTGTTCCGGAACATTTGTGCGCGGACTGTACCAAAAGGTCAAAAACCTTAGACCCCAAAACGGCTATTCCTTTGATCAAGAGGAACCATTGTTCCGATTATCAAGTCTCTGGTACCTTTTTATCAAACGTTATCACACAGACGGGTAAACGGACATACAGTTTCACCCCAAAATGAAACCAGTTCTTTCCTTGACAAAATCGAACCTAACTATCTAGTTTCAGTGCTCTAGGACTCTTCTATCTAGAGTTATGTCACAGACGGTCATGTAAACAAACGGACAGATAAACGGACAGACAAACGAACTGTCGTCTGATCTTGCAACCATAAATTCAATAGATTTCCACCTTGGGCAAAGAGGAATCTATGTACCAAGTCTGTAAAACCTTTGTATCTAGAATTATCGCATAGACAGACAGAGAGATGATTTTGATCAAATTTTTTACGAAGAAAATAAATAATATAAACCATTATTTTGACTTATAGTAGATCAAAGTTTACCTATCACTTAAATAAACTCTGCATATGCGATATAATCAATAGTTATCATTATTTAATAAATTAAATTGCGCTGCTGCTGGTCTACTATACACTTCATCACAAAGTTTACTCAATAAAACTGTTGACCTACATTACTGTGAAGTTTCCAAGTTTGGCGCATATTTTGCAATTAGTGTTACTGCAGAGGACCTCTTACATTCTAAAACTTCTATACTCACAAACCCTACACTTGAAATATAGTACATAAGTGGTGAAAAGCTACGATGCATTACGCACTTTTAGATTTAAAACATATTTTTGTAATAAATGTTTCATTGACCTTGGTTTTGCGAAACGTGTACTTAGAATGTTGCCAAACATTATTTGAATGTTTTTTTTTATTTTAATCATATTTTTAATGATTTTTATAAATTTGATAATTTTATCTTAATGGTGCACAAATTAATATCGGATTGAATACTTATTTTGTAGAAATGAGCCCTACCATTCATGGCAGATAATCTTTTATTTATGAATTGTCCAGTAACATATCATAAAACTTTCTGAACTATGTATATATGAAATGTCATTCTTCTGTATATGAATAATGACATGTATAAAATATTATTGGTGCAAACACAGAGAGAGACCCCTCACTAACATAGAAACATTCAAGGGTAATAACACTTGCACCATAATAGTAACGTTTATATGGCAATAGGATGTAGTCTGGAAACATAGAGAGACAAACAGAGTTATGGTGTTAAAATAAACTTTATTTATAATAAAGGTTGTAAAATATACATCATCACTTTGAATGATTTTGAGTCTTGTATAATGGTAACGTTGTATGATCTGAAGACTTACTTTATATTGTTACGTTTTAGGATAAGAAAACTTCTTGTGTTACGGTAAATTTGATTTTTTATAGTATTGTTATATCATTTCTAATGTAAGAAACAAGTAATGTAAATCAATTGTAATATTGTATTTATCTATTATAGAAAATCGAATATTTTTTAGACTTGCACTACAATAGTAATAATAGCAATAAGACTTGTAAAAAAAATAGTTGTTCTTAGGACCGTTTATTAATGGATTATTGAAACAATATTTATTACAACGAAGTCTTGTGTAACAAATTAGATTATTAAAGCGCCATCACAAATAGAATACAAATGCATCAGTTTTGTGTATATATATATATATATATATATATATATATATATATATTTGTGTATATATTTATATTTGTATATATATATATACAAATTGTATATTTATATCTTATATATATAAAAATCTTGAGTCACGATGTATGTTGCCAATAAACTCCAAAACGACTGAACCAATTTCAATCAAATTTCACATGTATCCGTAATTTAGTCTAACTTAGAAGATAGGATAGTTATTATCTGAATTATTCGCTTATGTCGTGAATATAAACGAATAAAATGAAGAAAAGTTTTCAAAGCGCCTGCACATTATAACCTGCAATTACGAGATAGATACGTATATTAAACAGTGAAACACTATTTGAAGGCGCTAAGTTATGATGTATAATTGTCTAAACTAAATTTTTGGTTGAACTTAAAGGTTGAGTGGTAGACCACTTTGTAATAAAATACATTATGCATGTACAATACATTTTTGACATATTTTCTTGATCGTGACATCAAGGTAAAATCTACATCGGGGTTGGAAATATAATTTACTTCAACCAGAAATGCTCATACGCGGGCAAAACTTACGAAAAGCGTGCGAAGCCGCGGGAAACAGCTAGTATATATATATTTAGTTTATGAAGATGTGTCTGTTACGGGTGTCTCTTTCCTAGTTACCTGATTCAGGCAGGTAAATGATATATCCACTTTGGGATCGTCTTCACACAGTCTTCGTCACCCGTTATGTTATTTCAACCTAGTATAATATTAAAAACTATTTAATGGGAAACGTTTTTATTACAGTCCTTTGTTTGAGGTTAAGTTAATAATAAGAGTACTCATTAACAATATTCCTTCAGGCACTGAAAATATACGTCTTACATTCCAAAGAAAACGTCTAATATAATAATAAATAGATGTTAATATTATCTTTATATTCATATTGTAAAAGTAAATATGTGACAACTTATTGTTATTTTCACGTGATCTAAATTGCAGTACATTTGTAAAATATGGAATTTATATTATAAACTTTTATTTTTTGAGTTTGAGGTTTTCTATATCGTAGTTATGTGATCACTAACCATTAAACTGTAACTAGTTATTCGTTTCACTAATATATATATATATATATATATATATATATATATATATATATATATATATATATATATATATTTTCATTTAATACAGCATCTTTTTGTTTTACCGACGCCTTAATTTGTTCAAGTTATAAATAACTTTGGCAGTGCGTGATTTTAAAATGTTTTTAAGACTTCTTTGTGTAGTATGCAAAGGTCTGAATTACGCATAATATTAATTGGCCACAATATTTTGGTAACAAATTAAGCCTAAGTGAAAATCATAGGATGCCACATATACATTTGATATAAAGAGGTAAATAAAAGGCGAATCTGCGTTAAACCACGTACTGACAATATCTTAGTGTCCCTGGCTATTAGGATTTTATTCTAATGATCATATCGGTACTCATTATTAAAGACAGTCATTCTGCATATAAACTATCTTTAATTAATGCTTTGGTCATTTCCATCTATTATATTATTTTAGTTATTCTACTGGTGAATGAAAGGGTAAGGGAACAACGTTCGAGAAGGCAATGAGGATGGATCATTTATTTCCTGTCCTGACCAGGCGACTGGTGGTGAATAGTCAGTTCCAAACATACAACCAACATTGTTTCTTTAGCTATTTATATACGGTGTGTTTTCTACCACCAATTTAAATTGAAGTACCGCATTTCCATATATTTCAAAAGTTATAAAAAGTCAAACTAAGGAACTCTTTTGCATAAAGTACCAAAATAATTCCTTTGCACCAAACAGTAATAACCTATTACAATTATGTAACTAACGTTTTATTTAATACACAAAAATTAGTTGAATAAAAATATTCTTTGAAAAATCCACCATACGTATCAGAATAATTTTAATGGTTTGATGGTCTCAATACAAAACTAATGACGATTGTCAATTTGATGAGAAGTTCACTTTGTAAACAGATGTTTCCCAATTCCTTTTTCCGTCACAGTTTCTGCGAGTATAGATATTTTATTACACACAATTATATAGTTGTAATCGTATCATCAAATGAGTGAGGGACTTGCCGATATTTTACATTTCTAT
Organism: Homalodisca vitripennis; assembly: GCF_021130785.1. Lineage (NCBI taxonomy): Eukaryota > Metazoa > Arthropoda > Insecta > Hemiptera > Cicadellidae > Homalodisca > Homalodisca vitripennis. Next base: position 99,831,898 of record NC_060207.1, read on the forward strand.
GTACACTTCCCAAAGAGTAGACGAATGAAATTACTGTTGTATTTGAGAACAGGTATATTTCACATATCTTTAGGTGTTGATATAATTTTGTATTGTATTCAAATGAGATAACTCGTAGGTTTCAACGAGGATGAAATTTTGAACAAATTTATCTCAGCTCTTCGAACAAGTTAGTACTATGTAGATTATAGATTTTTCCGGTGCCAATTTGGGAGCGAAATAATGAGACTAACGATACTTTACTCTCGATTGAATATTTTTGTTAAGCTTGATAAATGGTTTTTTAATTATTTCATAAAAATATATTTCTATATTATTTTTTAAAACACTGGTAGTCGTATCGATAAAATAATACAAAATAAACGTTATAATCTTTTTTTGGCAAAGCCCCCATTTCATCCATACATTCGTCATTAAACTACCTGTTTAAATATCTCCTCTTTCCCAAAGGAAATCTAAACTGTCCATAATGTCATGTTTGTCAGGTATAGAAATGTGTAATACAATCATGATAAGTATTTTTATATTCAAAACTTTAATTAGTATATACAAAAATGTATATTAAATCTCTTTCAAGTTGTTTACTGACTATCAATATGATTACCATCTATCGAGTACAAAAGAAATGCATTGTTGCGCTAAATCATTATTTTGCTGTATACTATTTCATCTTATATATGTCCTATTTATACGTGACTATAATCATCAGTGAATAGAAATATAATACTCCAGATAGGTTAAATAATTTGTGTTCATGAATTGAAAAGTACTATTTATATTCGTAACTACATCAAACAATTGAAATACACAACAATATATTATCAGTTGTAATGTGACTATCAAGTAATCATATGATCAACTTTATCAATTAAGAAACACAGTCTGAGGTGAACTCCTTGTATTTGCTCGCAGGATAAAGGCGATGTCGTGAATAAAGGCATAAATATTTACAGTTTTACGGATACGTGAAAAAGAATGTAGAGTTGCACTTATTTTCAGTAACATACACACAGTCAACATAAATAATTTACATTTTCCTGCACTGAAAACCAACGCCATGAAATGTACTATTGACCAACATTACGAACCGCACACGCCATTAACACAGTGTTATGTCATATTACTGCTGTAACAACTGTAATACTTCACACGTGTGCACTTCGTGATACGATCCAGTTGCTTATGGCCGCTGTAATATTCTGAATAACGCTGTCAGAGCTATTGATATCTTAAGTATTCACACAAAATGTATTGATATATTAAATGAATATATTGTGATCGGACTTTATTTATAATAATAATGTTTTGTGATGTATATTATACTCCATCCAGTGTACTCCATTCCTATCCGTCGAATCAGTGAATTTCAGGATTACACCCAGTATTCTCATAAGCGTACAGCGGTTATAAACAATTGTAATACATTCTTTCAGTTCAAAATTATATTTCTCCTACAAAAATCTTTGTTTTACCGACGTCTTCAAAATGTGTAAAACTTTTTCTGTGTGTAATTTTTAAGTTTTTTGAAGATTTCCCTGGATAGTATTAAAAGGTCTGAATGTGCAATTATATAAATTGGGTACATATTTTGTAAAAAAAACTAACTTCAAGCAACACATAAATATGATGTCACTAGATAAACGTAAGAATCGGAATCAATGTTAAACAGCATGATAGTATCTCACTGTTTCTGGCTACGAAGTTATTTTACTAATTAAATAAACCCATATAAATATGTGTCGCTATTCAATATTCCGCACAATAAACTACACAAGCACTATTCAGATTATTCTTTCTTATTACGGTATATCAATAATTCATCGCAAATTAAGGTTTTGGTTGGTTTCCATCCATAAAGTGTTTTAATGCCACTGGTGAAGAATGGCAAAAGGGTAAGAAACAATTGCAATATGGCAATAAGGATAGATTATTATTTCCTATACTATCCAGGCGGCTAGTAATGATTAGTCAGTCTTAAAATACAGCCAACATTTCTCCTACAGCTATTTACACTTGGTGTGTTTGTAGTATAACTTTAAATCAGAGTTATATCCACCTCTCACGTGTTTTAAACTACCGCATTAAAAAACTGAATCAATTGAATAAAACACCAAGAGAATCTGCCTACACATAACTCATAGTAACTTCTCTTGTCGTGAATTAATTGTTTCATAAGTGTTGAACTTAGAACATATAGGGCGTGTCATTAAATTTTCGTTACAAATATACTGACTATGATACAGAATAACTTCCGCGGTTACAAACTTTCAGCACAAAGCTAATGACGAATCTCAAGTTTGAATTAAGATATGCATGTTGTAAGGTGATTCCAAATTCCGTCTTAGTTTTCCAAATAGAGTCTCTGCGGTACGATAATGAGATTGCACCACACGAAATTTCACACACGTAGACGACCAAAGGTATAGCATAGAGTTGCTAGTACTGAAAAACTTTGTTTTGGATATTATCAGGATGTTTACCTCAACTAATTATTTTAAGAATCCAAAGACTGACGCCATAAAGCGTATGTTTATCTACAATTCCATATGATGTTTAAAATTATTTTAGTCTTTATAATTATTATAAAATACGTACTTACTCTCGTGAATTGGAATATAATAGTCTATTCTACTCATCCACAGTGTAGCGCTTATTTTATTTCATTTGCATCAGTTGTTTTCAATAATCTGTCAATTGTTCTAATGCATCTGTAAAGTTACCTGTGCAACTGATTCCTACTTAACACAAGGAGGAGATTCCTAAAAAAAACAACTAAGACTAGTTTCAAACAAACAAAATATTGTTTAGAATTAACTAATGAATTAATCATGTAATGATTATTTGTTAAGCTGTGTCTTTATTTAATTCAAGAATTATTGGTAGCGTTATCAGTTGTGTAATTGGTTTTGTTTACACTGTTAAATCCTCATTATGTCGTTTAAAAATTCCAAAAGTTTTTAAGTGTTGGTTGCTACAAGTGTTATCTATTAGTATTTTAAAAAGGACAATATATTGAATACAGATAGATCACAAATTTTGTTTTAGTTTTTATTAATCGAGCTTACTAATAAGAACTCACTTATAATGTTTATTCATTTAGTAAGTCTTTAATAAAAAGTTCGGAACATATCACGTCCAAATGAATTGTATTTTGACACAACAGCTGATTCTCATAGGAAAACCATTTCAGCAAAAAAGAACCGTGTATTTCCAGACCTTGCAATCTACTTTCGGTCAAAAACTCATGCAAATGTAGGTATCAGAAACATACATCAGTCAAAAAAGGTTTACTTCCGACTCTTGCGATTTCTATAGGTCTGAGCTATTTCTGGTGCCATAGTTGACTTGTCTAACTGCGCTGATAAAAACATTATACATGCATACCTAGGACCGAGAAGCCTACTACTGTAAAAACGTAGGTTTTTTTTGTTACAGAAAAACTTTCGTTTTTCGGACTGGAGTCTGAGTAAGAATGACTCATTGAAGAATGTTAGTGCTAATTCCTCTGTTTTCTTTAAGACACTGTGAAAATACTCATAATTTCAAATGCTAGTATTACAATATCAGTGTTTTAAGATTATTTCCAAAAAATAAGCTTAAACTATAACTTAAACTTTAAGGTTTAAAGTATTTCAAATGCATAAGAAGTTTGACTTCGTCATTACTGCAATATGGGTTAAAGGTTATAGGGTAGCTTTGTCTTCGTTATCTGCACTACATTACTGATCAAGCACTGTGCGCTTAATGTTTTATAAAATTAGAATACAAACAAATGTGTCAGTTTTTTATAACTTAAGCTACGAGGTCAAAACATTTGTAAAAGTGTCAACAGCTGATTAGTGTCAGTTAAATTTATGTTATGAAACATATTATCAATATTTTTCGACATTCCTAGAAACTGTTTCGATCTTTCTGTTCATTATAAATCTTTCCTAAAAATATTTAGAAATTATTTTTTTATTTATAAAACTTTTTTAATTATATTGTAATAGACTAATATGTTTCGATGGACTACTCTTATCAAGCGGTAACTGTTAAAAAGTATCAAATTATACAATTTAACCTGCTTTACATACACACTTATAGTGAATAAAATGTCCTATGATTGTAGTCAGTTAATTTACAAATTATGTGATTGCCTCACAGCCATCATGGATTTCCATGAAACCAATGTAATAATGTACGCCAGCTCAGCCAAATCTCAAGAAGTGACGTGTAACTTATCAATCTCAATTTTGCCCACATACTAATGAAGCCTAATGCTAAATTTCTAATCTGTACGTCAGTTCGTTCTAGAAATATCTTGAAAACTGGCATATAGGCAGGCAGACGTAAATTAAATCTCTCTCACCTCTGGGGTGGTAGACTTTGCTAATGCTCATTCAATGAATTTTTCTTTTGGAAAGACAATTATATGGACGATTGAATCAATTCCCCTTCACATTTTTGTGAGTACGTAATGTGAATCCTCCTATACATATAACAGGATAAGAAAACGTCATATGGTAGCTGATAAACACTGACAGTAGGGCAATCAATCCAATACAAGTCAAGTTCAATATTTGCCAATGTAATATTGTTTATTGGAAACGACATTATTGTGTGTTCCAATAGAGTGCTTTTATAAATAACGACACTAAGAGAAGAGTCTGGGAAACCACTTTTCACTTCACTTTCAAACATGTTATGAAAAAACTCAGTTTAAAAAGTTCTTAAGTATTCATCAATACTTTTTTTAGACTTACATTCAGTGGGAGGCTCAGTGAATTGAATAAATGAGCAGGATGTTTCCAAAAATTACCAATAGTTGCAGATCCAAATTTATTTGAAATAAATCTGAGAAAATCTTTATCAAACCTGCATTGTTTTATTGAAATTTACCTGTTATATAAATAAATATCATTGGAAACATAAATCATATTTAATATTGAATTTGAACTGTACTTGATAAGCAATATTGCGAATATTTTTATTTTGAAATCACTTCACTGTTGTTGATTAATGTCTTTAACAAGACAACATAATCAGGTTACGCTGAAGGAATCAAGAGTATGCAAGTCTCGCTGTGAATTCTTACGTTTGTTTTAACCACGGAGCCTTTTATTATCCAGAGCGCTTGACTAAGCTGCACGTTGTGAATCCATTGCTGGATCTGGAGAGATCTTTATCTCCTTTCTTTTACAGGATCAAATCCTTGTATTAAATTTAAATTCCATCAGATTCAATAAACATTTAGTAAGATTTGCTATGTTTTGAGGAGTATAGAGAGACAGATCGGAGATTTAAATTATTTTAAATCCACTTAATACATTTTAAAATTAAGTAATTGTATTACTTTTCTTTATATTTTGTTGTGTAAACAATTACAGTTTTTATGTTTAAGCATAAACTGACAAACTCGGTAAACATACCTGTCTAATATGATTGGCAAAACATATTAATACTGCGTGAATTAAAAATAATTTATTAAAAGAATAATATGTAATGTCATCTGTAAAAATTTAAAGAATATTTTTTTTAATGAATTTCTTTGTTTGTGTACTAAAAGGAAAATGCTACTTTTTGATAAAATAAGTCTGATTTCTGTCTAAACTTACGATAAGTCTTAGTAACTTATTTATCTAGAGGGTTGATATTCAACATGAGAATATAAACTAACTATTTATAAATCACTACTTAAAGTAGTGCACATCGGTACATTGAGAGTTCTGATTTATTTTTGTAAAAAAGATTTTCGGTACACAGTCTTATGTGTAACCATGGACCGTGAGAAAAACACAAGGAGAAAAACGCAAAATAGAATATTTGTAAACAGTCTTATGACGATCATACGAAATATTTTTTTAAACTTATAAGTTAAAAAACGATAGGCTGATATATCGAGTGTAAAAACACACATTTTATATTCTTGGATTGTACTGACGATATTAAAGCATTTTACGTTTTCTTATAAGGAATTTAATAATTAAATCGAATACGCTTAAACATAAAATATTTAGTTTCTTTGTAATTTTCCCTATGTTTTATTGTGATTTTATTTCCTCATATATTCAATCCTTTCAAAGCAATGGTGGTTTTAATCAGACTAATATGAATTCTTAATTCCATGAAACCTATCTGATAAATCAATCAGCAAATCATGGCACAGTGTTCTATTCGTCTGAAGAGGTGACCTATATCCGCTCCTCTTCGTAAAAATGTTTCTACTGCCACACACCCGCTGCAGATTGCACTTACTGTGATGCACGTAAATGAGAAGTTATACGTGGTTATACTTAGCCTTCTACTACCTTACACTATTCTACTATTTTCTGTGTATTGCACAAAACACGCGTATATAAATCTCCTTACGGTTGTTATTGTCCAGTTAATTAAACAGGTTAGTATAATCGAGTAAAAGTATGGTTGCTAAATAGAGACTCACTTTGCGAAATATATACACGTAAAATAACCTAGAGTAGGCGAGTGTCCGGGACGTGAAAATATTTAGTCTGAAAAAATCATCTTTACCTTTATATTAGGAACTGCCAGTTTTATTAATTGATTTAACTTGTATTTAATTGAAAATATGAAACATCTGTTATTCGATGTCGATCTTAATCAAATCTTGTCCGCTGTATGCCGAACGCGAAGCCTCCCAAGGCTGACACGAGGTGTGGAGTGCATTAAACTATATTTAAGAAATATATATATATATCTTCAATTAATCAATATTATCCATGAAATTTAAAGAACTGTTATGTTAAGGTTCTGGAGATGGGATTTTTTTTTATTAGCTGATAATAAATGAAAAATTTTAACTGGTTTCTCTTTTATTGTAATTGCTGAGACATATTCGAAGTTTTGAGTGGTCACCAAATTTTAAACGTTAAGATAACAAAAGATAAACAAAAGATAACCGGATAAGATAACAAAAAATGTCTGAATGAACAAAGTAATATTTTAGTTATGAGTCCTTACGTTTACTATTATTCATTTCTGCACCAACTATAGTAAGTACTCATTTTACGTTTTCAAATATACAGATACAAGCGACACGAAAACTATGCATAGAGCAGTTTATTTTACTTTAAATTCTCTGATATAACAAAAAATACTAAACAGAAGTTTAACTTGTAGGACTTACATACCTGTACCAGTTTATTGTTTACAAATGAGTACAATTTTAAAGAAATCCAAATCTAATGAGTACGTTAATTTGTCCAAATACTGTTATCGTAAGACTATAAACTAAAGATTATCATTATACATGATAAATAATTTATTATCTTTTAAAAGCTACTACATCAAATTATTCTTCAATTTAAGTAAACTTTAATCTACGCATAGCGGGGTTATAATGTAAGATAACAATAAATATTTCTTCTGACAGCTTATACCGTAAAACGATGACATAGATTTTGCAATTACGCTGTCTTGCAGGAATAATGAACGTAAAATAAAAGTTGTAAGTTTTTAACATTAGTGATTAACCGTTCATTAAACAGGAATTATAACTAGTATGAGCTAATGTTGCAACGCACAATATATAATTTGGAGCCAGCTGAACGTCAGGAGCCAAGAGCCCACTCTTGTAAATGTATGCCAGGGCCAGGGTTACAAGCAGGCCTGACACTGACGTGGACGACAGGATTGATGATTTGCCATTGTTGTTTTCTCTTTCATCAATTTACATTCTCTCTCTCTACTCTTTCCCTCCCAATCCTTCTTTACTCACTTCTACTTCCTGTCGTTTTGCTTCACTTGCCTCCAAGTTATATTTGTTTGCCAATCAAGCAGCTTGAAAATGTGTACGAGTAAATATAATATTAATACTATTGGTAACAAACAATGAGATGTTTTAAACATGAACATTTCTATACTTACTAAATAGTTCTACCGTTTTCATTATTTTTCGAACTCTTAAGGATGAGTTGAAATATTTAATAAGTGCACATCATTGTGTAAGTCGAAATGTCCAAAAGAGATTAACTTGGAACTGATGAGGTATGTTTTAAAATGCACGTTCCATTGTTTCTGTTATTCAAGAAATATCGGTAAATTAATTTAACATTTTTGTGGTTTTAATTTTAAATATTAGAGTCAAACTACAATTTCCTTGTTTCGGATAACCATACAATATAAATTAAAAATTGATCATCAATTCAACTTTTTGTTGCAAAAATTTTGCAATATGGAAATAAAAACAATTATAACGCACAAAAAACCAGATACCTGAAAAACCGTGAAAATATTAGTTGATTACAGCCGTCTCTCATGGTCCCTATTAATTGTTTGTTTCTTACCATCCATCATTATTTAACTAAAGCATTAACTAACAATATCTTGAGGATGAGGTAAAACTATTCTTTCACCTCCCGCAGTTAGTAGTTTCCATAGATAAATCAGTAATTATTTGTAATAAGAACTGTATACAATATAAGAGTTAACTACAAAGTGTTATATCCTCCACAGTTTTATTCCATACACATGCAATCCTAAAATATATATGTGAGTCTCGTAACACTTTAAGCCCGAGGCGTTTATAGTACACTGTAAAAAATTGAAATTTCCTTACAAAGAATCTTCACGTGGTGCTTAGAGTTATATATGTAAATCATAACATATATTGGCGGTAATTAAAAGTAGAAAGTGTACAAAGTTCAAACAAGTGAACATAGCATTATTAGAATAATGGGTTTGTAGTATTATCCAATATTCAGAACAATATTGGATGAACATACTTGAAAAGGAAAGAGTTGCGATGTATAACAGATATTGTTTTGGTAGATACAATGAGTCTATATTGTATTTAACTTTTTTTATTTTTGGATTTTATGTCTGTGGATTTGGTGTATTATTACGATGATACTCATTGAAATAACAAACTTCCACAACACGTTAATATGTGATTTAGTTTGTCCGCAAGAGTTATTCAAGAATATCCATTGACAGGAGGGTTACGACGGTTTATAATCATGATTACGGTTTTACGTAAGTTCCTAACAAGATTAGTTAACTTAAGTTCAGAATCAAAAATGACAAGCATCTATGTTGGTAAGTTTATTCACTGGGTAAATACGTAACAGTAAACTCCATTCCTTGGAATAAAAATCACAATGTAAACGAAATAACGCGTATGTATACAAGAAAGATTAAGTTATACGGCTTAAAAATAATTTTGTGACGCTCGTGTTGAGCAATTTATTTTAAATTGTGACGGTAGGAAGTTACTTTTAACATTGATGGATGTTGCTGTTGCTGGCGTAATTGAGACAAAGCGAAAATGTTTCAAAGGCAGACAAATGGAACATTCGTTACTGTTCCGCGACACAACAATCACGCCCCGAAACTGTTAAACACACTTCGCGTTACACGGTTTGCTAAGTAATTATGTCTGGTTACATTGCTAAAAATCACAGCACTTCATCCGTACACTTAGGCTTCGATTGAATTAGTTTTACGTGATGGTGAATATAAATATGACTAAGTCAAACTAAATAGTTAGTGTTTTTACAGATCTTCATATACCGTAGGAATAGATAGGCCCTATCTACCTAACATATGCTGCGGATCTTTTTATTAAACTACCAGTTGGCCCTATTGTTTAATGTACGTAACTACAAATAGCAAAGCTAAACATCTGCAAGTATAGATGGGAAAAAATATTACGTTTTTGTTAATACCTCTGCGCTAATTATAAAATAGTTTTCGTTGTACCCGTGATTTTATATTTTGTTTCAAAATAAGGTTTTACAGAGTGAAAGGACCGACCTTATTGATATAAATTTGATAGTTGTCTTAATACACTTATCGTGACCCGATACAGGATAAGAAAATCACTTTTTATACGTAGATTTTTTTCTGAAGATCACTTGTCATAATGAGTATTTTCAAACTTTGATCTACACAGTTGTGCGTTTATCGGCTTTTATATTCTTATCTTATGAGCTATCTTGGTATTTAGATATTTTACATATATTATTTATTTATTCTATCGTCCTTTTCGTCCTCTACCTTCAAAAATTGTGCAGCCCCATTACTTAAGATTGAAGGTTTTTTGCTCCCAAGATTTCTCTCGATTACTACGATGATTATCTTATCTCTTTTCCAAATCTATACCTTCTTCTATCTATAATCTATACGTTCTAGAATCCAACATTTTATTTATCTCTATTTTAACCATATTAGAGATGGATTAGTTAATAGACAACTAGATTAGTGTTGATAATATAATAGTAAACAATAGCGTTCAATAGTGATAACCATTAAATGTTCAAACGTTGATGATGAAACGCAATTCTGACCAGCCCAACGAACTAATCGCTTTTCCAATAACAAAAATCTACCATACGTTTGAACGGTAGACCACAGTAGACCTATCTTGCTCAATATAGTTGCATTATTAACTACTAAATGTGCCAGTACCACGGCTATAAGTTACCACGTTGTCGATGTTCATTCTCTCAATAGACTGAGATATATGTTTGATTGTTTAGACCGGAAATTAGTACAAAAAAACTAAAGTTACATACTAATACTTAAAACTAAGTATTGTATTTATTTAACTTACTAATAAAGACAATTAAAAAAAAATTAACACTAGGAAAATACAACTTTAAAATAATCACATATATTCGTTTCCAACAACCATATTTTTACACCGAATTGCATTAATAATCAGCTGTATATATGTAAATTCGAGTGCCTATCAACTTTGTCACTCTGTCTGGGTATTTGTAGTTTTTAAAAGTATATATGCTATATAAAGTGGATTTTAAAATAAATAAAGTATCCAAAAATGTCAAATTTGGAAAAAAAATCATTTTATAAATATTTATGTTAAGTTTTTTGGCCAGCATGGTATGCCATTTTGGTTCATTATGGCGGCTATTTTAAGTTTGAAAAATCCAAAACTAACTTTCTGGATCTAGGGAAAATAAATGTTTAGGAATTCTAAGGATTTTTTTAAACATTTTTTTAATAAACACGCTTTTCTATCTCAAACTTTTTAAGGTATTAACTGATAACAAGTAAATCCCATAAGAATTTTTCCACCGGAACAGAACTGGTTATAGAAGTGCTAGAACAAATTAATTATTTTTACAAACAGTGATCTAATAAATAACTGTAAGCCAAGCCGATAGGAAGGATTGTTACACTATTTTGTTTTAATATGACGAACTTTAAAATTAAAAGGTAATGCCTCGGTTATCCATGCATTCAGAGAAAAAGTATTCTAATAAATAGAATATTTTCTAAATATTGTTTTTTTTTTAGTTAATGATTTTATCTGTATCCTACAAGAAATAAAATATTATTTTACCTCTCACAAAATTATATCTCCCAACTACTTTATCCATAAAAGCTAATATAAGAGCCCACATAGTAGTTTTAAAAAACACTTTAAATGTCGTTCATGGAAACTTCAGTCAGTATTGTACTTGACAGTACAGTCAGCTTCATAAGTTTACTAGCCATAAAACAGTTAATGTTCAGTCCCAATAGTTACGTCCCAGTTACAGTAAGGACTGTACTTGTAATCCCTGAGGGATTAAAGGGAGCTCTTTACTGGATAATATCACTAGTAATAAACCTCAGATTTTTATTACTGCTATAAATAGCAGGTTCTGTAGAACTGGTTCAATTGTAAGTTCATTACAAGGTAACAGAGTTTTTAAAGTCTTAGTACGTCCTATTATTTTTATATCCAAGTACAATGTTTTCAAATAGTGAGTGCATGAAAGTGATAGGTAGTTCCTAAGGGTAATATTTTGACAAATTAAACTGATTTCCTTTGGTCAAAACATTATTTTAGTAAGACGGCTCAAAATCTGGAAAAAGTTTGAAAATGGTAGGAGATCACCGAGTTAAAACTACATCAGGCACAAGCAAATGTTGGGACCAGATGGTGGTTTTATAGAGACTGGAAAAGTCATTGCCAGCCGTCACGTTGTCTGCAGCACTTACTGTATATTATAAACAACACATGTCTCAGTATAAGTCTGGTTGTCCTCCAGTCAGTCATTCATAAAGACAGATAAGAAGGATTATAATTTATTTGAAGCATATTACAGTCGGGTGGATCTAATTAGTTATCATTTTATTAAACCACAAGAAATGTTGTGACTGCCAATTTGATTTTGTTGCTTCGTTGTGAGATTAATATACTCCTTCAGCAGCGCTCATTCATATGATGTCTCATACATATGGTGCTTCGTGGTGGATGTAAAATCATGTAGTGAAACAGCAATAATTATAAGCATTTCTCTTCATGATACTGACCATAGAGATCCTCAAGGGCATCGTTTAACTAGAAAAGAGTTCCCTATTAATAAAATATGATACAAACATGTTTTATGGCCAGATAAAGAGATTAGGTAACGACGGAATGATCAGTAACTGATTTTAAGGAGACTAGAAGACATTTCGAGATATAACATACGTTCCTGGTGACAATGCATATACAGTCCAAAAAGATTGATATGTTGGTAGAAGAACGTTAACTGATTATTTATGCAGGTCATACTAGGAGATCTACTTGTCTAGCCCGATATTCACAATGAACCTCTCGACTGGTTCCGACGAAATATTGAGACCCGGAGTTGCAGGACTGGGCATCATCTGGAGATGGAGATATATCCCAATGATTTCAGAGATCCATGGATATGCCATGGCATAAGGATGAGAGTCTGGAGAATAGTGATCATACAAAGAGAATATGTGCTGTGCTGTCCGGAGTAAGGAACTAGAGTTCGTATACAAGCTACAACTTAACAATATAGCGAAATCCCGTCGGATTTACTTGGCAAAAGTCACTTGATACAAGAATAAATTATTACAAGGCATTGCTAACATGAGTTTCGTTAATACAAGCGAACACACGCTCCATTGGAGCCAAAAAGGTGAGCATCACCTCGTCCCGTCAAACGTTTTCCCTATACAGGATGTATAATCTCTGGATTAAGATTATCTTTTTTATTGAGTTTAAATCTTTCGTTCCACATAAAATAGGGAGACTAGAATGGGTTAGACGTATTACCCGTTGCCACTGACTTCAACGATGCCTACTGATAGTGCTCGGTTAGTTCATCAAGGTGAGGCATTCCAATGACGTCCCTCAACTATGTCTGTAGCGTGCATTTCTTTAATCACTTGATATTAAAATTATCTCATCAATTGGATTATATTTTTACTTATATATGGATCTACCAGTAAAGTTATACAAAATGGCTAGTATTTTATTGCACTATTATAGATGTTCATTAATATAATATAATATTATATGGCATTATTATATATTACAACTATATATTCGAATATATTAATTAGATAACTATTTAATTGAAATCGCTTTTATCTAGTTTTATTGCAAACAACTCGTTTGCCAGTATTTCTAAAAAGAAGTGTTGTGGAGGAAGGAATATCTCCGACACTGAAAATTACAACACTTTTAATACACATATAATATTAGGCAAACAAAATAACTGGATGCAGAGAAATATGCCATAGAAGAACATAGTTGCAAAATCAAACCTATTCAATATAATTCAGCAAAAACGACTTGTAATATTTCCATATTTTAATTTCAGAATAGTAAAGCAAACCTTAAAAATAAGTAAAACAAAAAACTTAAAGAACTTCAGAAGAACAAGTAAAATAACCAATAGCATAGAAGAGAGGAACGGATAAAATAACGCTAAAAGCATTAAATAAAAGACATTGGTTGGTCTTCAGTCAACCTCAGTACAGAGTTATGGATCTGTGAGCTTCAATTTCATACGTTTTGACAGAGGATACCTCTCTGCAGCGAAGCGGAAATATATTTATATTTTAATTTTGTTACAATATTTCAGTGCACCTGAAAACTGTAATTGATTGTGGAAGATGTATATTATAAGGCAACAGATTATTCAAGCAATAAATTTGACTGTTGAAGTTTGTTATGAATTCCTATGGATTTGTTCATTATCTGGCGAAATCAGATTATTGTAAATTAATTTTGAGCTATTTTTAAATACTGCAGCTTTACTTATTCGTTCCTTTTGCAAACATTCTTATTCTCCCTTGAAATGTATAAATTAATATTTATTATTATTCATTTTACACCCGCCTGTGTAATACGAATAATTCCTAAAGTTATGTACAATATATAAAGTACATCTTAAAAGTCTCACAGGAATTAATAGTACTTCCTGTGTAAACGGAGTCATCCATTCACGTTCGACCTTAGGTCTCATTGTATCATCTTAGCGGTGATTTGAGGCATAATTTAAAATTATCAAGGCTCAAATAAAATTTCAGATTCAATATAAATAGTTATTTTATATTTTTGAGAAATAAATCCAACTATATGAGCCCTTGTGAACAAACTATTTAGATTTTTTTACGTCAAATCAGTGTCAAAACAACGGATAATGACAAATTAAATACAAATAAAGAGATATGAAAATAGAAAAGAGGAACTTGTACCGAGAATCAAGAACAAACCATATCGCTGGTGTGCTTGTAATTCTACTTGTAGTTGTATCAGATCTCAAGTTAACACAATGTGAGAGGAGCCCACCTTGTAATTAAGTCTGTAACTTGTGGTTACACGGTCAGGTTTCCTACACACAATACTTTATTTGTTCTCAAAAAGTAAGAAGAAATAATACAGTATTGTATTACCATCAAGACTATATTGATATTTCTTGTTATAAAGCTAGTTGTTTCCCATTATGTAAAGGTATAGACAGGCCATGTAATATGTAGCCCTGACGTTGAAGAGATAAACCGTATCATAATGAGCCCATAATGAGATTTATTGGATGCCTGCTCAACGTTTCATGAAAATTGATTGTGTAAGATTAAACGGCTTTCCTAAAAATAGTCTAAATTCTCTATTAGCACTAGAATACACCAAATATAACATAATTTTTAGTAATTTTGTAGCACCATGATTCAAGGAAGTAGCACCATGATCTTTTAAGGCAGTGACACATTTAGTGATGAGTGAATATAGAAGATCTTAAGTAAAGTAAAAACATACATACAACCAGAGCTTGCGAATATGATAGCTAATGTAATTTCTAACTGAACCAAATCCAATACAAGATGCTTGTACTCAGTCATGACCACCAGTTCTCATATGTTTATATAAAGCCTTTAATGCCTTTAATATCCTAAGTAAGGTCGACACTCGTCTTAGACTCCCTCCACTCTATCTATGGAAGCAACACGCTGACCTAGTGTAATGTTTTAAAATAGTATATTGACTTCTTAACTGGAGGAATAACCTGTCACATATTTACTTAGCTCTCCTCGGGGAAATCGGACCAGAACTTATTTTGACAGGCGTGTTCTACCGACCGACTACACTCACCAAGATGGTCTTCATACACTGCTGAAGCTCGCTCGCCACTGGAAATGTTGGGGTTTCTCTATGAATCAGTTGTCTTCGTATGTGTTGTTTATAATTTTTTGTTAATATTTTCTCTTATTTAATTATCCATAGGTACATTTTTTATGCTGCTTGTGATTTGTATGGTTTTTATATAGTTGTGGTAATGTTACTAGCCTTATAATGTTACTAGTTATTTGCTTGTGCAGTTAGCACACTGAAATATCTTTCTCATATTTTGTGTAAGGTTAGTTCTTGTAGCAGATCTCAAGTTAACACAATGTGAGAGGAGGCCACCTTGTAATTAAATCTGTAACTTGTGGTTACACGGTCCCAAACGATTTTTAATTATATTTTTGTACTGCTACTGTCATAAACAGTGAACTTATCATAGGCTTGTCTTATTGCCTCTGTTTTATCTACAATTTATACATTTCGTCACCTTGTGAGTACTTTTCACGTATACATGACATTTTTAATATTGGTGCAAACTGTTCATCAAAATGTACATAACTGTCTTGTATTTTTATCTTGGATATTACACACAATAGACCGAATTATAGTTTCCAACCATACAAACTAACTTTTGAACTTTCGATCATATATGTCGGTCCGGAAAATGTTTTATAAGAATGTAATTTCACACATTTGCTGACACGATAGGAACTTAAATTAAACCTGTCAAGTAACATTATAAAATCTGTTTATTAAAGGGCCATGTTTATAAACTATATACGCGGGTGGCCTACGCAATTTAATGGTAGAGTGCAGTTGCAGTTTTGACCAGCGGTTACTCACTCTCCGAACGTCCATGTTGGTGTCGGTGACAAATGCTGCCAATCTGTTATCAGATACTCAGTAAGTCCAAATAGAAATGGATGCTGCTGTGATTTATAAGTGTATCGTATGTTCTTATTTCCCCTTAAGGGGAGTTGAAGGTCGAAGGGTCAAAAAATAAAAAATAAATCTTTTTAGCTAAATTTGTTCTCTGTATCTTTCTGTACATTTTGATACCAAACATGGCTTATAAAAGTTGTTCTAAGTATTTTTTATTTAATTTTATAAAATAGTCTGCATAGCCAATTTGCGACCAGTTCAGCTTTCACCAACTTCTCTATTGACGATAAATATTTCTGTATTTGTTTGTTTTTTGCATAGTACTCAAAGTGAAGAGTAAAGGTTGAAGAAAAATCAATGTTGGCAACACTTACTGCATATTATTTGTTGTCTATTGCTGTTTTTCTTGTCTGCTTAGACTAACCTAGTATTGTTTACTGTTGTTTTCTGGTTTGTAAGATGGTAAATCTATAAAAGGAGTAGGTAGACTTACAGATAAAGTTATTGATAAATTTCAGTCATATTATGGCAATGCAATTAGAGCTAATGTAAATAGTTTGGATAAAATGAAACGTTCTGTATGGTCCATATATTTCCATTACATCTCTATGGATGAACACCCGAGCCATCAGCTATGTCCACCTGCACCGGAAACTGGCGCAAGTACAATAAAGCTGTTTATGAAAAAAAAAAAGACTTCAAGCATAAAAATACAGTTCCTGTTGCAGTAATGGAAGTTATAAAACCTATTTTTCAATCATTGGCTGATCCTAGTCTCCTTAAAAAAATGCCTACATGGAAAAACCCAAAAACGTTAACGAGTCTTTCAACAATATAGTCTGGAGTAGAATACCTAAGAATGTATTTTGTTGGAAGAAAAACTTTAGAAATAGGGGTATTTGATGCAATCTTGACATTCAATGATGGAAACTTAGGTAGATTAAATGTTTTTGAAAGAACTTGGGATTGTTAACTACGGTATAAACACTGTTGTGGCGCTGAAAAAAGCTGATGAGGTTCGACTTCAAAAGGCTCAACGGGCAGCACAGGATGCAACCAAAGAAATCCAGAATTGCTAAAAGGAAGAAAGAAACTTGAAGAAGAAGAAGGAGCATCCTCTCAATACTGCCCAGGTGGATTTTAAGGTAAAATATTCACAATAATAAAGCTGATTTTTTTACATTTATGTCGTTTTCCGAAAAGTTGCATTTTTTTAGTTTTAGGAACCATTATCTCAGGTACTAGTAGAGTTATTGCTTTGAAATTTTTACTGACTGTTTGTATATATGTAATGTACAAGATAAACTACAATGAATAAAATTCTTCAACTAGAAAAAAAATATATATATTAAAAAAATTTTTGAAAAAAATTTGCGATTGAAAAAAAATTTATAATTTTCAAGTTGTATTAACCTATCAAGCTAATTGTAGTTTATTTTACTTATTATGATTCAACAATCAAAGCATAAAAAAAATTTCGTGCTGTTAGTTGCTATGGTTACCCCAGATATGTGTTTCATAAAATTCTTACTTTTAACATGGGCGGGAATGGGGCCTTCAACTCCCCTTAACCCTTTCCGGGCCAGGCGGCAATATATTGCACGTCGGTGACATGCGCGAAAAGCGCCAGGCGGCAATATATTGCCGCCTTGATATTCGTCGTTTTCTTAAATAAATACTACGTCAAATGATTACAGTTTTATGTTTTTGTTTTATTCCCTGGTATATTTTTAGATAATTAATATGAATGTAATTTTTATTTTGGAGGTCTATGCATTTTTATTTTCGTAATTGTCACGTGACATTATCAGCTGACTCGATCTATTGTTGTTAATTCTTTTATGCTTTAGTGTAATCGTACTATTGTATGCTGGATTCTCCTTTATTATTTTATTTTGTGGGTTGTAAATATTAGTAGTGTTAGTAGTTACGTGCTTAGCTATTGTGTGTAGTAGTTACAATGACTGACAATTTGCGATCTCATGGAATAAAAATTGTAAGTAGCATATTTGTAAATAGAAAAAGTGTAAATAAATTTCAATAAAATTGTGTCAATATTTCTTGGTAAATAGTGTTTTTAACTGTATTGAAACTGTTTATGGATCCTAAAATCATCTGTTTACCGGAGTACATCCATAATGTGAATATTTATTTTACGTTTCTTGCAATGTAAGAGTCAGTTGCTGTATCACTTGTTGCGAAGTACAATTATGCGTATTTATTCAAAAATGTGTCATAAAAAATTTTATTTATGAGAGAAATAACACAAAATTTTGTATGGTTGTTCCTTTCTATATGTAAAAATATAATAAAAATAGCTTACCACGTTAATTATTTTTCCTTTTTTAATTATTTACAAAAAGAAAATAAAAAAAAAAAAATTTTATGTAATCTATTTAAAACGCTATTTTTTTTAAATTTTAAATTACTTAAAACTACATTTATATATTTCTTGTTGATAGTATATATCTATACGAGTAATTTGGTGCAACTTTTAGGTCATTCTCTAATTGTTATGAAAAGTTATAAATTTTAATCTTAGAGACTGCAAAATCGCCAATTTTAGCCTGGCACTTTTGACTAGTCACAGGGGATATGATATGTGAAAAAATTTTGCAACATCTCATATTTGGTCCTGGCCCTGAAAGGGTTAAAACGCTTCGTGGTTATGTATAGGTTATGTGAAACAGCTGCTGTTGAAACAGTTAATTATCGAAACCCGTAAGTTTTTCACTTAAGAATAAATATAGTGAACTGATTTGTTAAATTATTGATTTTTTAACATAACTTGCTCATATATTTTTGTGGACACTGTGTGTGTGATTTAATTCAAAATCACTACAACCAGTATGTGTAAAAATATATTTGTATCACCACCTGTTTTAACAAAAGCGGCTTCAATTGCTGATGATATTTAACTTCAAGAAGAATTAAACTAATAACTGTTATAACGCCTTCTCCTTTCCATAATCTCATACATACACCGCATGGATTAATTAATGTATTCAATATGCTGCACATTTGGGTTGGACTAAGCCTTCAAAGCAGTGGAATATATATATTTATTTAAATCTAATAATATAATGAGACTTTCTGGTCATTTGTCCAAAATACACACAATTTATTTCAAGTTCAGGCGACAAATTAAAATACTCAGCCTTTCATCGATGAATGAATCACTAAAACTTGGCTGAAAACAAACATTTTTAATATGAGAAATCACAACATTACAATTTAAAAGCGCATACAAAACAACAAAATAAACTAAAATTCAAATTTGGTTAATAAAAGTTATCATATACTTTTTAATAGTATTTTATAAAAGTTGTTATATAAACATGTAGCTTAGTATAATAAACATTGTATAAACTATGGTCTATACAACAAAGAAGTGACAAATGCTATTTTAGCATGTAGAACATTTGTCAGCATGCGTGGTAGAAGTTAAAAAGGTTTGAATTATTTCATTAACTGCGTATCTCAGTCGCAAATCTCAAACAGTCCAGTGAGTTCTTGGCCGTTGCCCAACTGGTTGTTCAGCGGAAACCAAGTTTTTAAAGTTTGAACATCAACTCTGTGTTCAGCCTAGTGTATTAAATTAAATTAGTTAAATTCCTCAATTTAAATTTTTTGCAACTGAATAAATATATAATTGCATATTATAAGTATGAGTCAATCCACTGTTCTTTATGCTGTTCCAAATGGAAAAGTTGAAATTGTTCAGGTATTTTTTCATTGTCATCCAAAAGGTGTCAGCGACTTTTCAAACTGAAACAGATGCCGAATCCAGTTTGCATTGAAAAAGGAGGCTATAAGAAAACGGAAAAAAATTTACCAAAGATGATGAGGCTGTTGTTTGTGACCACATAAATTAATTCCAAGGGAAGTTAGCTTAGTTAGTTAAGAATATATTTCCCAGATTTAAAAATTCATAGATTGCACCGCGCTTTTAAAGTAAAATATCCGGATAGCTCGGTGACTTATCGTTATTACTATTTACTATACAGAATTTCTATAAAAGTTGTCTTTTCATCCACCTAGATCTGACACCTGTCCAACTTTGGCTGTTAGCATGCCAAATTGCAACATCATAAGGTGTGGCTAAAGCAGAGTTTCAAAATAAACTTCAAACTTCACCACTTGAAGCCGAAAAAGCCAGGAAAGATATGAAACACGATTTAACTGAGGATCAAAAACTAATAGCTCTAGCGTAACGCACTTGATTTGGAAAAGGTTTTACTATTACCAACCTTGACTCATACAAAGCTACAAGAAGTGGCACTTAGATACGTTTTTACTTAAACAATTAATTTATCAAAAATTTTAATAGCTAGTTTAAAAAAACTGTTTCTAATTTTATTATCAATTACTACCAAATTCATCTTAAAAAAAAATTGTTAATATCATAGCATAGAGTATGTGTTATTAAAAAATTGTAACAAATAAAAATAAAAATCTGCATATTATACATTTACCTTAGGAAAACGAAACTAGGAGGTATTAGTTTTAGACGATATAATCCTGTTAGAGTTAATCTTGTTAGCTCATTAAAGTTTATGTTTTTTATTACTATCGAACGGGATTAACAATTTAGTAACTAACCTAAAATTAAAACATTGACTAACGTTAGACATGTCAATAAACCACCATTTAAACCACCAATACACCTAGTTTGAGTCACAGGTTCAACAACCGTACTACGACATGTAATTACTAATGGAGCTAGTAGACTGCAAGTAATAAACTATTCAACCAATTAATTACTATTCAGTATAGAAGTATACATTTAGCAGTAAATATCTATATGTGGTTCACGTGAACGTAATTCTATTCAATTTCTATTTCCAGTTCATTCAAAACCGATTCTATCCAATTTCGGAATAGCGTACAGAGTTTATTGAAAACGTTTCAGTGAATGAAAATGAGATAAAACGGTACGTAATAAACTTCAATTTAACGAATGACAATTATGAGAGACTGAAACGAGGACAGGATTAAAGTAGAACAGTTAAATATGCTAGGACACCAAACTTATATCTAAATCTATATTAGCAACAATACATTTATTGTAATTATAAGCAAATTCAACTTATTACAACGGTCATCATGATGACACCTAAAGAAATCTTTCCACTTTCAATCATGGTCCTAAATGTCAAAACAATAAAACCATACGTCAGTTATCCAATAAAATTCATTTTGTCACTGTTTCCATGTACTGAGAGTTCTTAAAATATATATATGAAATTTGATTGAAATTTGAAATCTTCCTGACATTATTTGTAGGTTGTTCAAAGGTATACTTATTAAAGTAAAAAGAGAAAAATTCAACATTATGTATTTGGCGTAGTAAGTTCTCATATTATTTATGTAACAGAACTTAAAAAAAAACGTGGCCTGCCACAATGCCATTTGCTTTTGATTCTTGTTGAGAGGTCGCAGTTCACAGAATCGGCTCAAACTGAGGCAAATCAATCAGCTCAAAATCGGCTGGGCAATGAGGTGTGTGGTGGAGTCGACTCTCCTGCGATCGACTGTTACAACTCTGAATGTTGATATAAGTTTCAACAAGGTTGGAGTCATTTTTGAGAGCCAGAGTTTAATTGAGGTGGTTGGGTCCTGTTATGGTATTTGTAAATACCATTATTCTCTTTTTTGTTTATCTTATATTTATTGTCGTTTGTCTTGGATTTATTATTGTTACAATTGCTATATATAAATTTATTATTATTACGGTTATTTTTGTTATCTTGCTTTTGTTATAGTTATATCATTGTTATACCATTTTATGTATTATATTAATATGCTAATTTCAGCTGTTACATGATTATTGTAATTTCACTCATGTCTACTTATTACAACTCGTACTGTATTAAGAATTATGTGTCACTACTGTTTATCTTTATCTTGAGTCAATGTAAAACTGAAAAATGGTTATTCCGAGGGAATTTAAATAAATAAATAACTTATTAATCAATTAATTGCAATCTAAGTTTTGCGTACAGTTGAACTTAACACTACAGTTATATCTGCAATAGAAACTAAATGAGTTGATAGTTGATATTTAAATCAACTATCAGCAACACTCGATTTTGAACATTGTGTTTATTTTGTAAGCATAACTATGAGATGTATTAATAAAATATACTGCTTATAAAATATGCTAAAAATGCCACTCATCAATGAATTTTAAGAAGAAATGTATAATTAAATATTAATATTTTCATCATCAATCTTATACTCATTTAATTGTTTTAAATTTTTATTTGCCATTTTTGTTTCGAAGAGGAAGAATGAGGTTTCAGTATTTATTATGTTTATCAGACAACTAATAACGATATAAACCATTAAAATATTCTTACTGAAGTAAAATTTCATTATTACAATGAGTTTTACCATGGCAACTAATTAAAAGTGCCGATTCGCCTTGTAAACATGGAAATAATCATTATCTACATCCCTATGTATGATCCCTTGGAATGATCTTTTCAGTGTATTTATTTAAAATTACATTTCTCAATGCCTGATTAAAGCAATGTTATTTATGATTATAACCTTTAAAAATTGTTATATGTTACATTCTATTTTATAGGGATATTTTACGTTCGTTTCGAGCAGCACGGGGCACCAAAGATGGCGTAGCAGCCCACACTTATAGCCGGATGTATTCTTAGTCTGATCCTCTTGAATTTTGATATGTTGCTTGATAATTTTAATTAGTTTCCGTCGTGAAACTCAATGCGTTATTTAAAACTTATATCATTCAGAATATTTTAAAGATGGTTTAGATCGTTATCGCTGGAGCCCCTAGACTCAATTTAATCAATATGCAAAACTTAATATCATAGAAATAAGAATACACGAAAAGCTTTCTTAACTGCATGATAAGAAAATTTATTTTTTTCCTTAACAGAATTTCAACTTTTGCTCCGATTAGTAAAGAGATAGTTAAATATTAAAATTTGAAATATTAATTACATTTTCAGATTCTCTGCTTAGGCCTATAACTGCGTTCATGATAGCTTGTAAGGTTTCGAGATGACGGGCTATCAAATTAATACAAATAATGTTTTAAAAATACTTGCCAGTTAGTCTATATTGCATCAACTGTATATGAATGAACCCTAAAACTAATCTTAGTTCATTTCCCCAATCAACCTTTACATACAGTATATTCTGTTGTTCCATACTGTATTGATGTACTATTTATTTTTCTCTCCCTCAAGCATCTTGTAAAAAACATTAAGAGTTAGATATATTCTATATGTTAAAGAGTGCAGTATCTTTACGTATATACATGAAATAAGACAGAGCATGAAATTAAAAATTGGAAGCAAATGAATATAAATTTTATATTTATTAAAATGCTGCGGCTACAAACTGTTTCTCCTCTTGCGAGCAGCACTTAACCTTACCGCCACACAAACACGTCGTTAGGGCACTAACGAGAGGGTGGTTTTTGCTTCTCTGTCATTTTACTGATGAATCATTTGACAATGTTAAACCACGTCAGAAAAATGTATTCTTCACATTTTTTTAGTCGTACAGACTTTGTGTACTTTTTATTCAATTCTACTTTTTGCTCTACTTAACTTTAATTGAAATTTTTGACAATGCTTTTGTCACTTTATAGGCGTATTGAATAAAATTCCAGGAATATTTTTGTCCAAGACACTGCTTCAAGCTAGCTAATATATTTTGCAACACTCCACCAACACAGTCAGACAAATATTCATCGTGAAAATTATAATACTTATAAATTAGCACGTAGGACGCAATTATCCAGAATGTATTCCTTATCTTAATTTTAATTTGGTTAGTATAATTTTATTTGGCTGTTAAATGTGAAATTTTTATTACTCTTGCTAAGTATCTGAACCGTTTGACGCGTATTTTGATTCATCACACTTAATTTGCATATTTAAACCCTTAAAAAGGAAATAAACAAATATGAATATTACATGACAGCTCTATGGAGTAATTATAGTTGTTCGGTCAGCGCGTGGGAGATATCTCTCTACTGATTTCAGCACAATAATTAATACGTTTTATGCATCAATCTTTTTATAGAATGGTAAATCTGGTTATTGACTTTTTAATACATATAAAGTTCATACTGAAATTAATTAGTTGTTTTGAAATATTTTAATTCTTGAAATTGAGAGTTTTTTCCATCACATTACAAATCTGTTTGTTTATTTGAATATGTATGACTTATTGATCAATAACACGACATATACAAAACTACAATCTAAATGATCTGCACAATGTAAAAAAAATCTGAAATTTCATTTATGCTTACGTGTCGTAACATGTTCCTATGGATGCACTCATTTCAAGTCTGTAGTTAGTTTCATTCTCAAGATGTCCTGCGGACAGATAAACAGACAGACAATCTATCGAAAAAGAAGTTTACACGAAAATTACGCATCGTAAAACTCAGTGACTTTTTGCAAAATTTATGCTCTGTATATGAAATCTTTCTTAACATATCATTTCAAATTATACATTCATATTATTGTACATTAATTAGGGTTTTAAACCAGTGTTCAACAAATAAAATTTCACACAGATGATGTTGTATATGTTGGGGTAACTAGGCCACACGTGTTAATACGTTATATTGCTTAGAAATTTATTTAATCTGATATTTTCTCGTTGCCATTACGATAAGACCAAATTAAAAAAATTACTAGTGCTCAGCCAAATTGCATGAAGTAACATGTACTATCACTGAACTCATTGTTTTTTTCATGTATAAATGAAGATTAATGCACAATTTCAAGTCGTAGGTAAATGTCGTTATGTTTCCAAAATAACGTGTGGACAAACAAACAGATAGATATACAGAAATGAATTTTTCCCGCCTCACTAGTTGTAGTCTTCAATAAAGTTCAGCCAATAAGGAGAGTAGAGCAGCCTTATAGCAAGCGTTATACTAACGAACAATGTAGAGACTATTAAAGATGGGTTTTGTATGACATTCATAAACATAACCAACCCGAGCCTGGTACGTATCAGTAAACATCATATTGTTACTGAGCGCTGTGCGGTCCCGGGAGTCTGCTATAACATTTTTATTTGCAGAGCCACTAGGAATATAACTTCCCCCACAGTTCTGCATGCTACGTTATTTGTGTAGCGAGTGTTCCAGTTTAAAATTATATTTAAATACGTGCTCTTAAATCATTTATTTTAAAAAATCATTCTTTAGAATAACCCAAAAATATTACACAGTCCAATTTTATAAACATTTTGAATATAGTATAATGTATATATAATGAATATATATATTATTTAATGTATTGTTATTAGTTGAATGTTTATTACGTACAGTATTACATGCACTTTCAGGTTAAGTTGGTAAAGCGATAGTTGTACTCAAAAAAGCTAATTCGAACTATTTAAAGAGGTTTAAATTAAATGTTTCATTATAGTTCGATTAAGGAATTACAAAATATAGATATACTTATTCCACCAGCTACTATGGCAAGGAAAAGTTCTTTATTCGTGTTGTTTTTGGTATATATTTATTTGAAAGCTGATTATTTAAGTAACAGTATTTTAAATTATACATTATTCTTTATTTTAAAGGAGCAGATATCAATTTGCATTGTATAAGTACACAACCTACTTTATGTTGAAAGTTATAGTGACATTTCCCCTTCAGAAGGAATCGACCGCTAGCCGCACTGCAATAGGATAATTAAATTAAAAAATAATAAATTAAAAAGTATGTGTTTTTCTTAATTATATTTGTTTGGGTAAACATAAGATGTAAAACAAGCCAATATATGTAATTTTAAATTGTCGTAAGTCGTATACAGACCAACTAATTAGGACAGACTAAGAATATAACTAAGTTATAAACTATGCTTTAATGTTGCTCCCGTGCACTTTTGTATTAATAGTAAACTTCACATACTCAGAATCACTGTACTCAGTGTTTTATTTAATTTTATAATTACAATGTTGACTATGTACAGATAGAGTAGCTAGATTGACCTATAATTGTGTTGGGGAGGTTAATGCATGTGTAATGGACGACTAACCGGAACTGTAACATAACTGAGTTGGTATAACTCATCTCTATCAACTGTGCTTTACTAATTCTCCTCTACTGTCTTGTATTAATAGAAACTAGCAGATGCCCTAACTTTCTGTATTTCTACACATAACGTAGCCACAGTGGGAATGGTTTATTCAATATGAATGTTGAGTTTAGCTTCATTTCACCTTCATCTTAGTGTAGCAGTGTCAGATACCAGACGCTGCAACTAAGGTTTGGTTGTCCTACCGCGCTTTATAAATCGCGTCATGAACATTGTAGTGCACTTATTGTGCACCTGATGAGATAATGAGAATGGTAATTCACCAGGACTATATTTTACGGGTATATTTTGTATTATAAATGTCTCTGATGACGGAATATATGTAAATTGATCGTTGTGAGCTTGTATATTATCGACATTCTTTCATCTCTTTGGACGAACATAGAAGAATCAGATCCCAGGAGCCAAGTCTGTACCAGCGTCAGTTTCCAGATGCTGCACTAAGATGAAGGTAAACTGGAGATAAAGTCAACATTCATATTGCTGTTCTTATCTTATGAACTTTTACAATTAAAATTTTGGTTCCATACAGGTAAATCAGCTGTATGGTACCTATAAGTATGGTGGGGAGGTTAATGCATGTGTACTGGTCGACACACCAGAATCGTGATATGATAACTGAGATGGTATAACTCATGCCTACCGACCGGGCTTTACTATTTCTCATTAATGTTTTGTTTAATATTAATAGTAATCAGCAGATACCTCAACTTGCTGTACTCGCTGTATTATTTATTTTTCTAAATGTAATACTGGATGCGTACGTGTAGAGCAGCTAGATGGACCTGTAATTGTGTTGGGGAGGTTAATGCATGTGTAATGGTCGACAAACCAGAATCGTGACATGATAACTGAGTTGCTGTAACTCGTGTCCTCAAACTGTGCTTTACTCTTTCTCCTTTACTGTTATGTATGATAATAAATACTTCACAGAGAACATCAGGTACAACGATAAAATGTATTTAGTTATAACGCTAAGTAAATTATGTGCAGGCCTTTGTGTACGAGTTTAAATCCTATATTTTAACTGAACTAAAACAATCTAAAGCCAATATTGTTTCATTAAACGTTTCCTTAAAAATAATGTGTTTAAAAACTATACTATTTAAAGTGGCAAAAATATTGGTGTTGATTTTTGTATGACCCTTGAGTTATTGCAGAATTATACAGAAACCAAATAACGAACCCTTGCCGTTAATGAATGAATCAGTGCTCGATGAACTTTACTTGAACTCACATAAACCATTTCGGTTCAAATAATATTGTTCCTCAGGTACAGACAGAAAATAGATTTAGATACATTGTATGCTATTATTACTGATATATTAACATACTGTTTTAAGAAAATTTGGCACCTATTATTCTAAAACGTTACCACATAACTAAAAGTGTTTAGAACAATGAATTTTTGTTAAAAATTGATAATTTAGAAAATATTAAACATTGTTTTTATATTACGTATAAAATTTTAATCGCCACATATTGCGAAATAACCAAAAGAAATACCTTACAAATGTGAAGTTACACACTTATGTGAACTTATGTGTGTGCCTTATACACTATTTACAAACTCTTAACTCATTCTTGAAGGAATATTTAGCCAGAATAGTTGTAACAAATTCGGTTTGATTTTGTCAACCGTCACTCAGTTATCACTGCCATCCGTCCAAGGCAATGTATACATTATATAACCGTCTTGGAATCTTACTGATAACAACTAATTAATAAACATTTAAAACTTATAGGACAAATATATTTTATATAACGTCATATTTAAAAAAATAATATTCCACAATTATCAATACACGAGAAAATCATTTACCATAACAAATGGTTTAGTAATTGCCGTATTAATACAGTTAAACCACAAAAGTAAATAAAGTTCAATTGTTGAAAAGTTAAGTAAAATGAAAACAAACTCATTGTTCTTGCTTCAATTTTTAAATTCTTATACGAATTTAAGTTTCTAAATTAATGATTCACTTCATCTAAACTATACAACACTAGAGATAAAACTCAAGCAAGTAAGCAACCGCCAATTAAAAAAGTTTTTATTCTATGAGGATGCTACCGGCGAGCAACTTAGAACCATTCTCAAACACTTCATACACGGCTTGGTGGGGATCAATCAAGTAATTATTCAGTTCTCTTCTATTGAGACATAGTCACAGTAACATAAGAGTAACCGCTGTATCATAAAAGTAATTCCTAAAAATATTTTCCTGCTGCGGATATAAATGATAATATTACCAATATAATTTGTAGATTGAGGATTTCTTCTCACTCTGTTAAACTTATAAAGGCAATCAAAGCTTATCAATAAATGCCTAATATATCCTCTACAAATTCACATCTAAAGGAAACATCTGATGTGAGTCCTTAAAATCATACGTTTTATATCTTTGTAATACACGACAATGGAAAATAGATCTTTTAAATTATGTTAAATTTATTTTATATACTTACGCTAAAGTGCTGTATAAATATTGAATGATAATAGTAAATCAACCGATAGAATGGAGTGTCAAAGAACAAAATACAACGTTACAAAAGTCTTTTCCTAACTTAGCCTACCGTATTTTTTCCCTGTACATTTGGCCTTTTGAGCAAGGGAATACAGTTATCCTCTAGACCAAGTTTCAAGTCTCTACGACATTTATGTCACAAGGTATGCCACAGATGGACAAATAACGAGTCGAAGGCCCTGAATGGTAAATTAATTACAAGTCAATAGTACTTTAACTTGACAATATAAACCATAGAAATAAACTTTTTATTATTTAGCATGGCCAAATCTTTTTTTTTCATTTTTTGCAGTTGTGGATGTCGTAATGATATAGCAATGAACTTACTGTACTGAAAAATTATAATAACATATTTCCGGAAATATAATTTACTGAATTTTTCAAGGAAGTTTAAGAAGTAACAACATCGTGTATTTCCTACAACAATATTGCCCGTTACAGTATCGTTACACACTTCGTCGTATTTTAAAACTATTTCACGTAATTTCTCATGTATAAGACTCCTGTTGATGATGAACGATGGTTCCGTACATTGTGACTCATACAATAACAGAGTACACATTACACATCTGTGGTCGCTGGTTATATGAGTACTTTTGATCATATGTATGACTCGATGAGAAGATAAGCGGAGGGCTGACGTAACAGTGGTGCAGTGAACTTTGAAATAAGTTAGTAAAAAGTGTAATTACTCTGTATATAGGTATTTCTCAACCCATATACATATTTTATGCAATTGTTACAATCCAACTGGCAAGTACAACACATAGGCCTACTGCTATACTGCTGGTATAGACTCACCCCTATTCTGCCGAGGAGCAGGGCGTCCATCTCACTCTCCGGGATGGCGGCGGCCACCCTGGCTGATACCGTGGGGATCATGGGTGGTGGCGAGGATGCCCGGTCGCTCATAGTGCTTACTGATACCATGATGGATGATGGCTCACTGATCACTGTCTATCACAAAATTTACTTTCAACGGAACACAGTTCCAGATAACCACGCACACCTCCTCCGGCACTCTTTGAAAGACTTGTAAACTCTGGAAGTATATTTATAGTTCCCAGCTTTAAAAATACAATATTGTTTATTAATTAATTATAATATTCTCTACAACAAAACTTTAAAATATTTATTAATTTTTAAAGTATGAACTGTCATTGGATTTTTGGTAAAAATCCCAATTTCTTTTTAAAACTCAATTTACTTTTATTCACATTTTACTTGTTCACTTTATAAGGTTCAGTTTCTCAAAGTACTGAGTCTGGAATAAATATATTTTATATAAGAATTGTTGAATTGAAACTCACTAAATCTACAACAACTATTAAGGAGATTCTGAGCATTTAAATATATTTAAACATTACATAACAACATGTCCCTGTATTAATGAAAGACTGGTTAGTTTCATAATATGTGACAATCTCGTTTATTTTTGTTAACAATGTTTTCAGTTCTCATGAATGATACCAACAAAACAAACTTAAAACAAAGAAGGCGAAGTTTTTAAAGGTGAACAAATGAAACACCCGTGTAACTGAACACAATAGTCATGTAAAACTTGGAAAATTGGAATGGGTTTTTTTTTTATTTTTAGTGCTTCATACGGCTAGTTATTTTTAGTTCTTTTGTTTTTTCAAAAAATGTAATGCACAAAAATTTAGTGCTAAGGTAAAACGTATTGAAGTTTATATAAAATATTATTTTTGTTTTAAATATTCATTACTAAAGATATAAAAAGATAAGTTAAAGAAGTAACTATGCAGTTTAACACCGAATACTTCAATAAACAATACGCTTTATCTCTAATATATCTTATCTTTAAAAACCTTAAAGATCTTTAAAGATTCTCTGGAAATGATTTAAGTCAATTATTAAAAATTAAACTGTTAATCAAGCCACTTGGATATAATGAACGGTAACTGATATTATCCTTATTAATAATTAAGAGAGTTTTATTCGCGTGCTTCCGAGTAATGCTCGTAATCAGAGCTAATTAAGATCCTTACTGCATCTTTTATTTAAATTTAGAAACACTTTAATAGTAAATCAGGTGTAATGATAGCTTACTAGTGGACTTACTGATTCTTCATTAAAAACTTTAACCATATTAAAAATTGAAAATGAAAATAAAACACTTGTTGGACGACATTATATGGCAGATCCATGACTTAAGAAACAGTATCTACTTTCGTTATGTTTCTCAGATTTCAATTTCCAAAATACGAGATAAAACACGTAAATATTTATTATAAAAAGTAGCAATTCACAACCTAATGACGAACTCATTTGAGATTTAATTTTTTCACTCTTTTTCACATATACCTCATATTTATTACATGATACGCGAAAAAGAAGGTAGATACTAACTCTCAAAATGCCGTGTACATGTAACGATTATATATATATATATATATATATATATATATATATACATATATACATATATATCAGTCCGTCGTAATCCTGATTATTTTCAAGTCACCCATCGTCTGTAATAAACCCTTAATAAAGGAAAGAGCTGCTGTCTTGATTCTGTTTCTAGCGATATACTCTAAAAGAACTCTTTCATCAAGTTTTCCGGACAAAAGTGGTCTCTTGACGGAACCAATTACGAACTTAATTCCTCTTCGAAGAGATTGAAAGTTTTCCTTGAGTGTCTTTTACCTACACTCCTGGAAACCAATTAAAATTTAAAAATTCACTACGTAGTCATAATTTTTAAGCCAGGTAACAAAAAAATCCTTCATTGCGCGATAGTTGAATATACTACAATCTAGTTTTAATTTGATTCCCTATGTCACTATTTATCGTCCTCTCAATAGGTATAAATTTAGAAACAAGACCTACTAACTTTCCGAATTCCACCAAACTCAACAAGTCATATATTGTGAATCAGATTTCAAATGTATTTTAGCAAAAGTCTTACAACATTAGGACAAAAAGTTTTATTTATTTTGGTTTGGGCATTTTGTTAAACATAAAAAACTGTTCAATTCGGTGCGACTGTGTAAAACATTTTTGTTTGTTGAAACAAATGTTTTTTGGTTTAAAACTCAATATTCAACAAATTCAAAACACATTTTAGTAATCGTTTTTGCCCTCTAAATGTTAGGTATAATGCTAATCTGCCTTTTCGTTTTGTATTTTGACAGATAAGAGCCATCTATAGTAAATCGATTCTGAGAGTTGTCCCATGAAAATAATTTTGCGCCCATAATTCTCATCATGGTTTTTGTAGAAGGTTTCTCATTTTAAATATATAATTAATATGCATAATACGCTTTTTAATTTTTTTCTAAAGTGTATACTTTGTTAATAACAAAACAATGAAATAAAAGAAGGTTTGGAATATGTTTACTGAATAAGTTATAACTTCTGAATAAGCCTCGTACTAAATAAATGTTGATAAGCAATTAATTGGTCTTACTCAAATATAATATAACAATGACTGCAACTACATCAGTACGTGTTATAATGATGCAAATTGGTAATATCCTAACGAGAACTAAACTTTGAATACTGCAGATAGTTGGTTTGCCGGACCAACACTGAGTAGATATCATACAACAAATCCACCATCTCATCTGAAATACATGTTGGGGTAGAGGTGGTCTGGTATGAATGGACTAAGAAGGCAGTGCGGTGCCCGGTACCTCACTACACACCACTCTCAACCTATCTCTCTCTCTCTCTCTCTCTCTCTCGACTTGTAGAGATCATTACCTACAGGCCAAGTCTCTCCACCAATACCTCCTCTCGTGTCTTCACTTCAGAAATTTTCTGATACAACTCTAGTGTCGTAAGTTCTATTGTACTCAAATAAATCACCAATATTCTTATCACCAATTCACGGGAATGGATTATTTCTATAATATTTATGATTTTGTTTGGTTAACATTCGTACAACATGTACTACGATATTAATAAAACAAATGACAGATTGGTGTTTTAGTTAATGAGTTCATATACATATTATTTCTTTAAATTACGTGTCTTAGTTATATGTCAAATACTTTACGAAAAATGTAGGAAATAAAAGCCTTCATTGTATATACTAGTGACAAAAATGGGATTCATTTAAATTATATCCCTAAATCTTCAATACATGTTGAGCTTAATTATCAATCCTAGGTTTGATCCACACAAGTATTAAAATCTACCTATGATTATCTATAAAAGTCTAGGCTGATTAAGATTAGTTATAGTTTTAGTTTAGTTATAAAAACTGTCTTAAATTTGTCATACTTTTTCAACAAATGAGGAATGATTCTTCACCAAATGTAATCCTTGTTCAATAGATTTCTCTTCGTTTTATATAGAACTAACAACATTATTACATATGGGGATGTCATAAGTTTCTTATCTAGAAAATGTGTGTTTACTTCATAAATTCAATGAAAGAATTTTCTCTCAACATAA
Source organism: Homalodisca vitripennis (assembly GCF_021130785.1). Taxonomy (NCBI): domain Eukaryota; kingdom Metazoa; phylum Arthropoda; class Insecta; order Hemiptera; family Cicadellidae; genus Homalodisca; species Homalodisca vitripennis. The sequence goes on from NC_060207.1 coordinate 99,865,155, forward strand.
ATCCTATTACACTTTTATATTACAGGTTAAGAAGGTTTTATATTACATAAGAACGAAAAAAACCAATCATAATTATTAATGTGGTAACCGAAAGGAATTCATGAAAGCACAGTTAGAGGCATAAGGGGTATTTTCACAACTCTAAAAATGAATCCTGAAAATAGTATAGGTTTATTTTGAGACAATCGGTATTTTTTTAGTTTCCTGCGTACCAATATCTACAGAACATTTGTTTAAGAAATTTGAAATAACAAATCCAAGGGTTAACGTATTGCGACAGTTTTATTCATTAAGTGTTTACAATTCCTTGTTGAACATTTTATTATGAAAGATTTACATATTTTTTAATTCGTTTTAAGTCATTCACACATTCAACAGGTAGAGCATCATATTGTTCTGTAACAGAATAATGGACTCCATTATCATTAGAGGTAGTTTGCGTATCCCCAGCATGACAAGAATGGATGGCAGTATTCTGCCTCTATATATAATGATCCCCACCCTGGTACCCTGCACTACTACAACAGAATGAAGATGGAGTTGCGAACATATTGTTCACCTTCATTTACACAAACTTTGAGATCTGTATACGCTTTGCATTATAGTTCTAGTGGTTATTTGTAAATGTGCAGTATTACACGCGATTGATTGGTTGTTTTGTTTAACTTTCTTTTAGAACTTTCTTTACCAGTTTTGAACGTAGCATTTTCAAATATCAAAAATACTCAAAATATCGTAAATACTCAAAATAAGTAAATATTCCAAATTTGTAGAAAAATAAATGTAAATTTTTTACGAAACTCTAGTAGTCATTGAGTTGTAAAGTGGCATCAATAATATTATAAATGGTAGTGGAATTACGGGAACACCTTGAATATTAATGTAAAAATGAAAGTAGTATTTGCCACGTATTCTGAAGCTGAATATTCTTGATTATATTACAAATATTATTACGCAGCGTCATATTTATATGAAGTAGGTTCTTAATTTGCATGTCTTCTTTTTTGTATTGGGAAGTTTAATTCCTAAATTTTATCATAATAAATTAGACAATATGTAAATTAATAATATTTAGTTTCTACAATAAACATTGTGTATTCTTAGCTTTTTGATCAGAAACAAAACAGATATTCGAACAGTACACGTCAAAATTTACGTCAGAAACCTACGTATATTTTCCTAACGATATACAATTTCATTTATTGAAGATTTCAATTTTGTTATTTATAAACGTTTGGAAGAGAATACATCTATATTACATGATATATTTTTCTGAATTAAGATTCCAGAATTTATAGAAGGTTTTGCCTAACGGGATGGTATTTTATTTGCATAGGTAAAAAGAATAAAACGACAAAGAAGAGGACGTTGTTTGTGGTACGCGAAGCACGGTTCTAATCTGAGCTTACCGCGAAGTCTGTGAGTGAGGCCTGGGTTTAAGACTTTCTTCCTGTAAACCTATTATGTTTAATTCCTCCGTATTGTTTATGTAAAAATTATTATTAGTCATTTTGTGAAAAGTAGTAATAAAATTGTAAATAACAATACATTTATGACATACATAGCAACCATGTCATAATTTAATGTCTGGATACTTAAAGTAATATATAAATAAAGTATGCTATTTGGTGACAACATAATGAGAAGTGTATATATATATATATATATATATATATATATATGTATGTATATATATATATATATGTATATATATATATATATATATATATGGTAATGGCTCTGTGGTGTAATGGTAGCATATTCACCCGGCAAGTGAGAGATCCGGGTTCGAGTCCCGGCGGAGCAAGCACTTTTTGTGATTCAATGTTTATTGAAATTAAATTATATATATATATATATATATAATTTAATTTAATATATATATTTCTTAATTTATAGCAACAAAACTATGATTTAAATTATTTAGGGTTAATTGCAACACAGGGCCTCTAAATTCCCCTTTTTATATCATGATTGTGATATAAATAAAGTCATTTTATTGATTGATTAAATAAATATTAATATATTGTGACCAAACATTAATCAAGTTAAATCATAGAAAACAGCATAGCCAGTTAAATATAAATATCTACATTAAAAAAATTAATTAATACAACAAAATCTCTTTTTATTTGTTGATATTTTAGCTAAATAAAAAAATCTTCAAGTTAATTAATATTTGATATTTTTAACTTATTATTTTGTTTTATTAATTATGGATACTTAGTAGTATGTGTGCTATGTTATTTACAACACAAACATTAGTTTATACGTTACGCGGGAGTTTCTGTGTTATTTAAATACTATAAAAAAAATTATTGTGAAATTAAATTAAGAATAGAGATCAGTAGTTATATAATTATTTTTTTACTTACCTTCAGTAGTTAGCATGGAATTGGACTACAGTATGATACAGAAATTATTTTCTCTATTTAGTATATAACTTTGAATTCAATTATGGGTGCATAAAGAGGCCAAATAATAATGATTTCAGTTTGTCTGAATAATAGCTACAGGCCAGAATAAGTTACCATAGGTTTTGATTGGTCAAATAACGAGTAAGCGTGATTCGGGCAGTAGTTACCTTGGTTAGCCCAATCAATACTAGCTACTAATTGGCTACTCACTGTCAAGATACAGCATTGTTGAAATAAAAGCAAAACCCACAGAGTTCTCTTGTACATTTGATTTTATTCATGGCCAGATTCAGTCTAGTTTTCAATTTAAATGTTCATAAACATTGGTGAAAGATTATCATAAAAGTGTGATGTACCATTTTATTAGAAATTAGTTGCACATATTAAATGAAAATGAAAGTCCGCGTAGCACAATCTTCGGGAGAGACGTTTCCTAAACAATATTATTTTTATTTGGCACTAAAGCTAGCAGAACCTGGATTAACATCTATAATACATTTAACAATATTGATTCAAGCCCTAAATCAAGCAATTGATATAATATAATATAGGGTGCATATAAATTCACCCTAACAACGTGGAAATAATTTTTTTTTCTTCTAATAAAAATATAAGTCCTATTGTGCAGTTTTTGCGAAAACAATCCACTACACGTCATTTGTCAGATATGTATCATTTACATAATAGATATAAAGCTCCTGGAATACAAACATTATATATGAACTATAATTATTCCAGGTCTTGCTCAAATAATGGATTTTAAGCACAAATCTTGCATTAGTAATTGTGTAACTTAAATATGGGCCAGAATTTACTAGCTATAAAATATTTAAATTAATTAGCTTTTATTTTAATTTTTCATATACGCATTTACATATCTTTGGTACAGAACGCCACGGACCTGTTTGGAAAGAAATTGTGTGTAATAAGCCATTTCTGCACATAATGGTTATTCCTTACAAGTTTTTATTTGCAGTAATTCGTCACAATGAGTCTATGAATCCAGAAAAAAAACATTCATATTTAAATTTTAAACAAATAAATATATTAGGCAGAAAACAAGTAAAATATATTATATATATATGGCAGTACACAAAACTGTGACAAACGAACTTCAGATTCTCTCAGGAGTGAACGGGCGTGAGGGATTATGAGCTTTCTGTTATAATAAACTCATTACGTCAGAATTCATTTGGCCTTCAAAACGGGAGGTGGTTAGACCAGTGTTTCCATCAAGTTTACAAGCGTAAAATGTAAATTGAACGCTTCGCTGATCACATGTGAGTATTGATTTAACACATATAAAATAATGTTCATAGAAAAAATGCTTTTGGTGACAATAAAATAATTGTATGTATTTTTAGATACTAAAATAGTAATAAAATAGTAAAAGTTTTTAATTTGTCCCAAACATAATTAGCTACTTTTTGCTTGTCTAATATAGTATTTTTTATGTAGTTGCATAATCTTAATATATTTTTAATATTAAAATCGTATTACACATTATTACTTGAAGTGTGTTAATGGCCTTACCAAATTTTTACTAAGTATTCTACTAATTTGAAAAGTCATCTAAAATCCTGCTAAGTAAAGTAATAGTATTCATCTATACAGGGCCTTTAAACGTTAAATTAACTCAAGCAGCTTTGCTATAATTACATCAATCAATAAAATATTATTTGGCTGTTTATCCATTAGAAGGCCCTAATTCTGATGTTATGATTAGTTCATTGATGTGAAACAAAATTTAATCCTTACAAAAGCCTTGTTTACATTAATAAAATATAAACCACTAAATTGGGCACTATATAATGGATTTTATTGAAGCAATATACACATGTTTTACTTATGAAACGCTTGCTAGGAATTTGTTGTACAAATTTTAAAATTATTAATGTACCGTTCGCGATTTTTTGGAACTTTTATTTGAAACATTGTGCTTGGGCCAATGTGCCTTCATTCATAGTGCTTCTGTCGAAAAACTGTCAGATCAGACCACGGAAATTTAAAAAAAATAAGATTATGAAATTTTTACTTTGGTCAGTTTACAAACTGCATAGTGACCAAAATTAAAATTTCCAGAACGATGGTTTTGACAAATTATATTTTACTGCGTGTATCTCAATATGAAGCTTTGTTATCTAAACATTCAACCTGACAGTAAAAAGGGCGTAAAAACGCAGTACTATAATAAAGGTCTGAAAAACAATGCATATTTTACGTTATGTTTTATGTGAAACTACGAAATAGTCTGAACTTAAATAAAATCAGAATTTTTAAATTTGTTATCAATACTGGTGATATATTAATGTTTCAGCTAAGTATTACTCAAAATCTCTCTTCAAATCTATACTAAGTGATACCGTTATAGTTATTCCATGACAATATTAAACTCATTAAATACGTGTAACGTGCCAGCCTGATTGTATTAATAACGCATCGATTACCACTTGACCTAACAACACTGGGATGAGAACTCAAGTATCAAGGGCAGCTTTCATTGCATTCATCGAGGTAACGTCCAAACGTGGTTTTTCAGGACTGGTACAGCTAGAAGCACAGTACTCTTATCAATTAGTAAAACTAAATTAAAATATATCTAAATTAAATATTCTTCTGTAATGAAAGTTTAAATAAAACTTAAACATCTTGACACTACTTACGGTATATGTAATATGTTAAAATATAAACTAGCAAACGTTACTCAGTGAAGTATATCAACTATTGTTTGATGTGTATACTATTTATTACTCAACGCAATCTTTTAAAAACATATTATGTCATACTATCAGACTATTTTTTCTTTTTAAAACAAAGCTTATTATATTACGAACATACTTAGTAGGAATAAATACATGGTATTCTTCACCTTATATACATACTTGTAAAGCATTTGCATGATATAACAAAAGTTTGTTTTTATTTGTGTTTTAAAATGCACAATACGGTATTACTAACTTAACATTCTGAGAAGAACCTGCTGGGTACCGATCTAACTCTTTTTAATTAGAATCTTCTCATCTCTTAAGTGTTTAATTAATGTAAATACAGTTAACAAAAATATAGAACTGAATAATTTAATTTAGAAGGTAGATATATATTCTGGTTATAGTCTAGTCATGACAGTTCTAATATAATTAAAAAAACATGAAAATAAATATAATTGGAGAACCTATATTTCTCAATATTAATTGTAGACGGAATAAAAATATATTTGAAGTGTTAGATTTGGCTACACTCTTTCAAAATTGATTTATATCGTTTTCTAAAACACCACTTCATAGATTTAAATAAATGCAGTTATCACGTTTGCAATAATTTAAGTTGTATTGTAATTCATAATTTGTGTAGGGAGAGTGTAAAAAAATAATGTTGTTCTTGATTTACAATTATCATAATCCTGATGTAAAATATTGATTGTACTCGATGTTCAAATTAAAATTAATTATTACACATATCAATATTTATTACATAGGATAGAATAAAGTTTTCTCGATATCACAACTTCTACATATTATACAATAGTCGTTTTATATATTTATAATATATATATATATATATATATATATATATATATATATATAATTTAAGAATTTCTTTTATATTAAATTAATTACATATTTTAGTTTAGTATATAAAGAATTATTGAAATTAAGATTAGACGCAAAATACAAACTTTAACTGAAGGTTGTAAACAAGGGGTGTATTACGTTGTTTATTAAAATAAAATATACATTTAGTTTTATAATTATAGTATATTACATGGTGCATTTCTAATAATTTTTAAATACATTATGTCAATGATATCATTAACTGTACATTATGAAAGTGTGTTAATGGGATGTGAATATTTTACCACGCTCCTGTAATACTTATCGTACTATTATTATTAGATATATTTAATCTACTCCTTACTATACATTTTACTTTAATATGTATGTTTTGAGTTAGCGTTGTTTCTTACGTAAATTTCTTCTAATAATTAAATTTATTTATTAATAGTTGTATACTTAATACCTTTAATCCTGTATAATATTACTGTACATGCAATATTTTTAGATTTTAACACATTAAATACTTGTCCAGACTGAATATGTATATGCTTAGGTAATCTTCTATGGATCGAATATCACTATACTATAGTTGTATGTAAAATGTGATATGTAAGACTTTAAAGCTGCACATGTATTATCTTGTCACAGATTATCACAGTTGCACCACCACCACGTCATCCTTGAGCACTATCACTTATCACTTATGGGGATCACACTTACTTATCACCTTTATCACGTGACCCGACCCTTATCAGTGACGCGAGCGGTTGCCATGGGGACGCGGAGTAGAGTGACGGTGTTCAACCCTTCACCCAGTGCTGCCAACCACTCGTCGTGTCCCACTGTTACCAACTCAAATCACATTATTTAAATATGTTCATGTCCGATAAAAGAATTTGTTTTCCTTTTGGCGAAACAGGGAGTTCCGGCTTATTTTTATCATTACGTCTGTATAGCCTATAGGATCTGGTATTACTGTTCTCCCTTTGGTTTTATAAATTTAGGATAGTCCTGTACTTACAGTCAACTATTTAGCTGGACCATGCAGGACTCCTACAGGTACCGTCAACTCCTAAAAAGTCTTTTTCCAATTTACAGGAGTTTGGTATGTGGAGCCGTTTACACCCTTGAAAATTATTACTGAAACAATTAAACACGTGTCATTTCGTGTGTATGTAAAAGTAAATGTGTATATTCAAATTGTTTTCATCCAGATGGATATATCATACTCTTGTAGGATATATACTCCTAAGGTATAAAGATCAATTACTAAAGTTAATTATAAATAATACTATATAGCCAAAAAATATCGTAATCCGTCTCCGAAATTTGTTTGAGACTAATAATATTATTTCAATATTAAAATATCCAATGATATAAAACAATCCAACAAAGTAGTGGATTATATTCAAAAGCACTGTCTAATACTAAAACAATATTTATCAATTTAGCTTTGTTCACTCTACGAACCCTTTCATTCTTACTTAACTACAAAATTATTTATTTGCGTTAGTTTATATATACACACACAAAAAAAACACACACACACACATATAATAAATATGTATATGTATATTATGGTACGTATAAGGTAGGAGTACGCCTCACCATTTGTAGCGTAACAGGTTTTGCTGCGGTTGCATGCAAAATTTCAAGTCTTTAGCTTATTTTATCCTCAAGATGTCTTGCAGACATATTCATAAACAGACATTCACACAGAAAAACATATTTACATAAATTTGAATGAGAAAGGAAAATCTTTTCTGCGAAATATAGCCTTCAAACACACTCAGCCAAATATCACTGTGTAAAATTCGTTGTTAATGTAGAAATGATGTTTCGAGCACAGTTTCAAGCCTACAGATGAAACCTTTCTCGAAATATCTTCCTACATAATAGTCACAATTTTGTCCAACGAGTTACACTTCACAGCCTTTTTCAAATAATGAACGTTCTGATGAGCTAGGGAGGGTACTACAACCAAAATAAATAAATCAGAATGCGCTGAAATCAAATCTTGTCGCCAACCTTCCTCATTGACTTTCTCATACGATTGTATTCTATTTTGTATAAAATGTATGTGTTCTATTACTTTCTCGTTTTCATGGTTACCCTTAATACAAATTAAAAATATTCGCTAACAATGAGCCATACATAAAATATATTTTTATATATATTTGAATCAAAATAGAGAAATTGTGTCAGCTTACTGAATGATAGGCTTAAAATATGCTAAGCCAAATGCCATGTGGTGATATGCACCATAATTTTCAAGTTTGTAAATTAGTTCGATTTTGAGACATCGTGCGGAGAGACGCAGAGAAAGTAATTTCTCCAGTACCACAAGTAATAGCTTCACTAACACTCGGTCAATAATTTTGTCAATTGGTTCTTATTGAGGTCATGTTTCTGTAAATTTACGATGCCGTTAGTAAACAAATAGATTCAGTGCACTGCACTTAAAGAAAATAACCTCATAAGTTGCTCTCCTCCAGGTTCTCACTAAACGCATTAAGTTTATACGACTAAGTACATTTGAAATAATTGTTAAATTTTATAAATTTAGTTAATATTTAGTAGTGAGCAGTTTATACTAGTACACACAGGCCCATTTCTAAAAATATAGAATGACTTTGAAAAGAAGGAACTTCATAGTTTTAAATAATACCCTATAAAAAATTCGATGTACAAATGTCAAAACAATTTCTAGACATACGTTTTAATATTATCACTTAATATTATGGTTTTCTTATCTCTGCATTCTTTTTATTTGTATAAAAGAAAGTATCCTTTTTTGCTCAACCCATCGAGTAGTATTTATTTGTCCAAATACAACTGTGGAATGACAGCAAACCATCGTGGAATCATGTTATTATGGAATAATCTTCTATATATGCATGTAATATGAGAGGAGTAACCCAACTTGTACCCTGTATGTGGCAGAGAGATGGAAAGAAGAGCACAAATAATACATGAAATTATTATTTAGTAATGAAAAGAGCCGGAAATCGTACATCCATCTTTTTATAAGTAGTTTAATTATCATTTTTAATGCTGAAAGAGCTAGTCATCCATTAGCATTAAAATTTAAATTAGTAGTGCGTTTTTATAAATTAAAAAAAAAGGTTTTAATACATTTTTACTATAAAAAGTACTTTAATAATGAGACACGATATTTTTAGTCTTTGTCCTAATACGTAATTTTACAAAATATTTGTTTTTTTTTCAAAATCAAATTAAATTAGGCATAAGTAAAAGTTACCTGGTTTTCTATTTTTTAAATATAAATTAAATTTTAAATTTTAAGTTGTCTGATAAAACCTAATTTCCTACAAAACATGGAATAAAAAGAATTAAATTTCGTTTTAAGAGATACTCTAGACATCTTTTGTTTAGAAAACATCAATAAGCAAACTTCATACTCTCTTAAATTATCAAATTTTAATTAAATATTCATAGTGCATATTGTTAAAATCATTTTCATCAAGAGTCTATTTAATTAAACTGACAGCACCACACTTTGCTGAATTCAAAATTAATGTCCCGCATATTTACACGAAATAATGTAAAAGTTTTTCAATTTAATCACAGTTTGTTCACGGTTAACATTATCTTAGTAAAATTGTTACTTTCTTGTCCCCTCTTTAAATTTCTCACATTAACAAGTACTATTCAACGGAAGGTATAAGTGGTTATAGAGACAAAGTCTGTTCAGCAGAATATATTTTTTTAACTAAATCGAGGAATCACGATAACCGATATTGATGTGTTTATTTTTATTTTGCAAAGACTTTCGATATCAAGGCTATACACACATCACAAAAGTCTTGAAATGAAACCTAATTGTAATATTTCTTCTAGACCTCCTGCTTTCAGAAAAATAAAGCATGAGGTCAAAATAAATCGAGAAAATCCTAGTAAAATATTAACAGTATGGTGTTAGTTATATTTACTAATTACATTATAAACTATAAATTCATATTATACGAAGAAGCAATAGCGTAAAAAGCAAAAAAAAAATAAATAAATCACGTGTTTAATTTAGAATATTCTTTTGAGGGATTGGTCATAAGGCCATTCACTTAGATTCTTGTTGGAAAGCTTAAGCAACTGGAAATCGGTAACTGGAGCAACATGTAGACAGGAATCTTTCATAAAGTTAAAAACAAACACTGCAATAATATACTTTTTATTTCTGTGAGGCTTTTAGTGCTCAAGAAACACACCATAAAATCCACATAACTCATGTCTGTAATGTTATGTGGGTCTGATGATATATTGCAAAAGTATATTATTGCAGTATTTCTTTTTTAAATTTATAAATAGCTCTAATAAGAAAGGAGCTTCTATAAGGAATATTTCAGTTATAAAAAATCATTAGTACTATGGTATTTATCCAGCTCATTATCCATGGGTGGGGGAGGGAGTTGTGAGATTAATATTAACACACACCTTTTCTTTCCATTAAGCTCAACAGTTTTGTCTTTATTTATTATTTATTTATCTAAATGGCGATGTTGTCCTAACGTAATGAAAAATTGAAACAAGTTCTTGCCGGACTTAGCTTCCTAAACCACTAAATATTTAAACCATAAAAGTTATTTGAACCATCAGTATCAGATACTCGAGTATATGTATACAGTTCATATGTAACTCTTCGTGAAAGGTAGTAAACTATAAATGTTGTAATCTATCTTCTTTTTTGTTGTTTATGACGATGAGACTGGTAGATGGTGCAAATTATCAATTCTGATTCCTTTTATTAATAAAGTATGAATTACAATAATAATAAATCTTATTCGCTGTGCGTTAGCGAATCCTATCACTCACGAGGATGAAAAAGTTCATGTCTGTCCGCATCTCGAAAACTGTGAAAATCTTGATTTATCGTGAACATATCAACTTTATTATTATCCATGTAAAATAGAACTGTTTTACATCGATGATTTTTATACAAGCAACACTGAATTCGAGGATGGTTCATGTCACTCTATAGGATTTAACTGAGCGTTTGAAAATATTTTTATATTGCACGAAACTTCATTTCTACATAGAAAAGAATGAGTTCTAAAATTGTGCATGTCAAAAATGGAATTTCGCTGAGCGTCTTTTAAGCCTATATTGGCGGACATAATTTCTCTTTTCTGATTCACATGGATTTAAAACTTTCTTTTCAGTATGATTGAATATCTGTGTATCTGCTCTCAAGAAATTACGTGAATATAATGAGCTGTGGATTTTAAATTTTGCATACAGTCTCAGCGAATTCCCTTGCGAGAATTTTCAGTTTAAATAGGCCTTACTTTCATAACTTATAGTGATCATAAAATGTTGAATCACATTTTTGTATAACAAAACCGATTGAAATAAGCAAAGTTACTTAAATAGACCAACAAAATATGTACAGTAAATTTAACATTTACAATACATGTTATATAACTATTAGTCTAGTGCTAACAACACTACAACACCTTGCAGGTGAAACACTTGTAGACCCACTTGAGGGGCTAGAGATTGTTGTATCACTGTCTTTGTCTCTCAAGCTCAATTATGCATGGGCACTCCATTCAAACGTTTTGTTGTCCTTACTTCCACCTTTATTTAAACATTTTGCACAGTAAACGAATATTTGGAAATACTCTCAGTGCAATATTTCAGAATTATGTCATAATATTAATTTCTCTAGAGTCATTAAAAGTAACTAATGTACTAATAGTTCAACTTGTTTTAGTCCACAGGATCTGTTATCAGAACCACAACATTTTGCTAGTTATCTAGCGGATTGAGCTGCAAAATGTGTTTACATAATTGAGTATAAATGGGTTCTAATTAAATAATATTACTGAACACTCCAGTAGGGTAACCTTAACTTGGTCCTCGCATTCGGGAAATACAAAGTCCATAATTGGTTTTTACACTATACAGATATATTTTTTGTATAAATTATTATAAATAGTTGAAATAAGGGCATGACTGATACCTCAGTTACAAAAACGGCCGTGTCTAATGTTGGACGCCTAATATTACCCTGAGAGAGTAAACTTTGTGATAAAATGGCAATGTGTGATTACATATACTTCTAATTTATTACCCACTCCTACCCACTGTCTTATTGTATTTTCAATGTAATAATTTCATTTACACATATTTAAGTAATTAACAGGATATTTTCCCTACATGTTTAACTACATTTTTGCATATATATAAAACCATAAAGTGCTGGCGTTTTAAATAAATTTCGTAACATAAATTAAAAAAATATAATGTAAGTTTAGTATAAACTTTATTTCTTCGTAATGTAAGAAACACTTTAGACGCATTAACCTTATCTGAAATTAATTTTCTTGACCTGCAATGTGACACTGAACGTTTTAGAAGGAAAGGAAAATGTTTAAGCGGTCGTTATTAGGAAAGATATTTCATTGATAAAATTTGATCTCTTTCAAAAACCATTTGGCTGAGAGACTGTCAGATCTATTAACCGCAAACCTATTTAAATACGTTGAAGGGGAGTGCTTGTAGGTGAGTCGACAGAAGAAACAGTCGCGGGGAGGAGGCTGAGTAGGAAGGGGGGTTCAGACGAGACGCAGACTTACTGCCTTTCAAACTAATTTGGCGTGTAAATTGGTTTTGAGGGAACACTTCTCCCTTAACCCGCTTGTTTTCAGTGTCTTTTACCGTAGATTTTGCCAACCCACCTTTATTGACGCGAATTCGTTTTCTCCATCATGAGCTTTTTTAGCTCGCCTCGCTCACTCTGTTTAATTCGGACGGTATTTTGTTGGATAAATCATCGACTCTACAAATGTATATAAAAATACTACATAATGAGTTCATTACGCAGAGTTTTAATACATCGCAAATGCTAATGGTATTTTATGTAAATATTAATTTCCATAAATCTGTTATCACTTAATAACTTTTCTTACACTAGAAAAACGTATGAAACATTATTTGTTTATTGTAATTGTTAAAATACAGTACTCATACTCCACCATAGGGGTACACAGTTGAAAGAGGTGCCTATATTGTTCAATATTTTCCTGTGGTATGTGGAATATTCCATTACTATAATACAGTACTGGTTGCACTAATATAAGTAAATTTTAAGTAATCAGTATTTCTGTATAAATATACATCATACTAAACTATCTCCTCATTTTTGAGACGGTTTGAAGTCTTAAAAAGTAAAATATCGCTAAATTTTATTACATATCCATATAGAGATATGTTTTATTTAACTAATTGAATCATTTGAGACACAGAACGAGCTTTATTTTCTACTTCATCTTACAACTTAAGTGTATTGCAGGAGGCTTTATAAGATTCCTTGCATGGTTTTTATTCATTTCTTTAATTCTTTGTTTGAAGGTTATGTTTGACGATGGAAGGATTGTGAAGGAAACAGGATTTTCTGACATTTGCCATCGTTCAGTGAAACAAGAAATCAGTAACACTACGTTTCGAGATCTGCAATATGATATCTTCTTCAGGTAAAGAACTAACCTAATATATAAGTATGTTATGCAATTACGTATTATGATGGTGTCCACGAAAAGTGCCTTGTAGAGTACGTATTAGCAGGACAGTACGACGTACCTTGTGACTTTCAGTTGCACATTAGATATACTGATTATTGAAAGCAAGTTCAAATCTGGAGGCACAATGCCTTGAGAATATTAGTGAGTAATATAAAAAACTTCAATTTTTTCATAAGGGGGATTTTTATTAAAGACCGTGAGTTTTCGAGGTTACGGATAGATCAATGGGTAGATTAGAAAACCTATTGCACTGATCAGGGACATTTTCTTCACTACTAAGCAGCATATAATCTTTAAGCTAAATATAAAACGAGCGCACTGGTAATAATCAATCTAATAAAAGTGCAGAGTTTCATTACTTGTGTCTGTGAAATTTCACATCACGTAGATTCAATTTTCCAGTTTAACTGACATAACATCCATATCAGTTACATAGTACACCAGTGAGCGGAGCTGGGGGACCTGGTGTCGTATCGTCCTCATAATCACTCCCCTTCTCCCGTCTGGAAACCAACGTCACTGCCGAAATCTCGTAACGTGACTTGGTTCAAAGTGGTCATACAGCCAAAGAGTTCGCGATGAGTAGTAATTAAGTCGTTTTGACATACTGGTTCTCCTTTCATTCATCAAGTATGAAGCTCATCGAGATAGCTCAATAAATTTTACTTATTTGACTTATAGAAATTAAAATTATTGGATTACACACATACTTAAATAAATTATTTATTATTTAAGTTGTAATTAGCTATAAAAATACGGGATTTATGAAAACGTGAGTATTTACTACAAAATTTGTTTGAAAGATACTGACATTTTGTGTCAAACCTAACTAAGTATTTATAAATTACTGTAGTTTATTCTATTCGCTTCATTACTTCTTTAATGAACTGTAAATACAGTTTTATTCTGTTACAACACACACATTTATATGCTTATTATCCAGTCACAAATCTATAAATAACATTATACACTGAGTATAAGCGGTTAACACATTGTTATACAACATACGTTACGAACTTTGAACAATGGAAGTGGTGAACCACGTAAGCATACCAAGTTGAGGCTGGACCGCGGAGTGATGGTTATGTTCCCAGTGATTTTAAATCCTTGCCATGACCTATACTTCATGTCATTAAACCTGTTTTCAAGAACTACCACACTTTATTGACCTTTTAAAAGGTTAAAATATCTGTGGCTTATTTATGAATGAAGTGTTGGATTTCAGTTACTTTATCCTTAAATTGTATCGATGAAATTTCACGGTTAAGGACGTTTTCTATTTTTCAATGAAGGATTTCAAGTAACAAAAACCTCATAAAAAATTATTGAAATTCAATTTTAATTAAACTTGCTCTTCAGAACAGAACAACACTTTAATTGTAGCCTACTTATACGTATCAGCGTTTATCTTTCTTCATAATACCGTACCCATGAAGAGATTCACAAAAAAGAAAAAGTTCACATATGTCCCTACAGATTGTTTGACACGATGTAACATATAATAGCAATAGTTATTTTTACCTTACATGATATAAAGCTACTACTGTATATTCTTTATAAGAATCAATGACAGATATATAAAATAAGCTGTAAAACCGGTCTGTTCTCCTTTTGTGCTGCATGTACGAGTAGACAACGCCTTTTGTAGTCATGGGAGTATCCTTTGGAAGTTTTGTATCCTTAGGTTCTGTCATTGGTTTCGAATATTATAAGTACTACTTATTAAAGATTCGTTGGCTTTATTACGCATCTTGCATTTGTGCCTGTTTATTTGTAGTGAATTTACCTTGTAACTGATTCAATAAAATTTCCAAAAAAAACTGTTATACATAAATACTTTAAAATACAAAATGATTTTAAATAACTTATACTTTAGTACTTGTACTTGTCCCTGAATATGTTTTGTTACTTAGAAAATAATTAGCAGCCTTTCGTCACCGCTGTACGAGTTAACTAATAAGCTCAACGGAAACAAATAAGCTTTGTTTTATATTACAAAGAAACTTGTTTATAGCACAATTCATATAATTTACACACCGATGCATAATTTCAATAAATACTTTTCTGTTGGGGTAATTGTGCAAGATTAAACTTCCAGTGTACGACTTAATATATCATATACATATTTCTACCTCTCACTATTAAAATAACCTATCCGAAGTAAGACAAGGCCTATTTATACAATTAGTGCACACATCAGTTTTGAATCTACACTAGCTTGAAGATAAACACTGTTTTCGTGTAGTTGCTAGATTATTTATGTGGCAGAAATCGATGTCAACTCATCACGGTTATGAGTATAATTAGTTTACCCTTACAGCTAAATCACCCCAGTACCCACCGGTTCTGTGTTAAACTATCCTAGGTTTAATTTAATTATGCAAAATAAAATTTAATAAAATAATGCTTGTTCATTTACATTTCTCTTACTTTGCAAGATCAGTTCGAAAATAAAAATGGACATCTTTCATACCACCTCAAAAACTACATGCCGAATCTAGTTTTTATGGAGATTATAGTTTGACAAAACTCTACGTTCTCTAAGTTCATGAAAATTGTGGAGATGGCCGGAAAACGATAAAATGGCAAAAATATCTTTCCTGATTGTTGACTTACAAAATGAGAGGCCTGTGTTATAAGCCCTGGGAAATGTTAAATAAGTTTGTCGGTTTGAAAATTGTAACTTAGGCATTTTAAAAGTATGTAATCTTCTGATGCCAATTTTTCTTCCAAGTAAGTGATACTTTTACGCAAACTATCAAAACGTAGGACATAGCCTTTAACATCGGATAAGGTTCCAGTCCAATAGAATCATTTAAGAGATCTTATAATGGCCTCTTTTAAGAATCTATTTCTTGTTTTAAGTTGTTTTATGTTGACGCTGCTATCATGATTTTATTTTTTGTGTGTTAATGCTTTCCAAGAAAGAGTTAATAAAAGAGCAGATTTTGCCTTATTTAAGTATTTGCATTGTATGGTGATATTTTTATAAGATTACTTTGTATTGGAATAATAACATTAGTGGGAAAGCCCTTAAAATCGTTGCAAACAACAAACCTTCATATAATATACATATAACAAACTCTAATAGAGCAAAAAAAACATCAGATGATTTCACTCCTAAAACACTATTAACTGTGATGTATAACTTATTAGTAGTTATGAATCAAAATATTGAATATGGAAGGGTACTTGCATTATTATAGTTTCATATTAATATGCACTACAACAAACCGTTATTCTTTCTATCTTTGTATATTAGATTAGTTTTACTAAATCTTACCTGTAACTGAAATTAAGAATGTGTGTTACAAGTAGTACGTACGTCAAAGGTAGTAACAGAGAAGAGGTACTGGGCGCTGTGTCGTATCAGGTTAATTACAATACCACTCCAGCACTGCTGAATATGGCACTGTGCCAATCATTACTGTACTGACCGTCACGTGCTTGCGTAATAGTTATCTCAGCTGGTATTCCATCTTAACTTACTAGTCCAAAGATTTTCTAATGAAGACTGGTGGACTACTAAGCTTAATGATTATTTGACTACATCAATGCAGAAGCTGTTACAAACTTAACGTATTGTTTATTTTTTTATTTAAGGAAATGTTAGCAATCGCAAATAATCAGCAATGTGTAGTTGTAGAAATATGAAGTTCCATTATTTATTATTTATTTCCACATACTAGTGCTGAGTTCTGATTATTTTATGTGAAAACTAACTGCCTATGGGTTGTACATATAATTTGGAATTTGTGATAAGGTAAATTTTGGAGCTAAATGTTCTGTTTGTGACAAGAGAACACATAAATGCCCTTTGATTGAAACAAAGTTTATTAAAAAGAAAGCGTAGTAGGAGTGGGGAGGAATGACAATTTGGTTGCCATTTTTATGTCAAATTTAACTGGGATCCACACCCTCAGCAAAGCGGTACTCTTTCATAGAAAAACATGTACATTTCTCACCGGATGTGATATATAACTGTAACGTGAGAGGTGTAGATCAGCTATACAACAATGTCTCCAACTACAGGATTGCAAATGAGGGGTAATAAATGTACATGCCAATTATATTCTGAGTGCTTGATATTTCAATCAACAATGGTTGGATATTATCAATTGATCAGGGCTTGAACTTGGAAAATTTGGGAATCAGACGTCCAGTAGTGCGGGCTTTACTTAAAAAATATGAAGTACTTCCTTTTATGTCTTATACATTCCCTCAGAGTTCATATTCCAGAGAGTGAAACTTAACGTGGTGATCCAAATATGCACTCAATTGTTCCCTATCAGCCTCGCCGCCACTGTGCTATACGTTAGAGTAAAACTAAGCGATGCATAGTTCCACTTCATGATAGTATTAAGTTAGAAATAAACATTAAAATAATATAATATTTTCTTATTGTACAAAACCAAGCTCTTGTCAATGTCGAAACTATAACAGTTAGTAAAACGTATAACTTTGAATAAAACATGTTATGTGTTCTCTAAATTTTGAAAAAAAAAAATGATTTATACTTTTTACTGAACTAAACTAATGCAATTATCAAAATATTATAATATGAACAAATTTGGAGAATAAATAATTCTACCACAAATGGTTAGTTTGCACAATAATTAAAAACAAGTACAGTTTTAGTTTATTGAACTGATTAGACTCTTTATCAACTACATAGTCTTTATATGTTGTATGTTTGTATACGCTGTATGTTCGTATACGTTGCATGATTGTAAACGTTGTATGGATTTTCACTTTAAACAGACAAACAATTTTCTTTAACATAGGGTTTTTTTCATAAGTATTAATATTAGAATAATAATTTATGATAAGGACATTTTTCAACAATGGCGAATCGCTGTAAATTTGCAAAATAAATCATTTATAACGAGCTATCCTCAAGTCCAGAGAATATATTCTCTGACCTAATTTATGCCTGTTTAAATATTTCTGAAAATGACACACTACATGTGGACTCATAGCCTAAGGAGAGACATTCGGCTTGGACAGGACAAGAGTTCAACTGACAGTCAATAGCTGGAGGTGTCTTTGTTATTGCATAGTTCCCACCTCCGCCCCGCCCACTCTCGTCCCACGCTATCAAGGCCAGTGTTATGTCTTTCTCCTTGTTTAAATCAGGTGTGTCCAGTCTCCTCTTCTGTTTGCATTCACTCCTCTACATTTACATAGTTTACTCTAAATTGGACACGGTTACTTACTCATAGTCTTGAAGTTTTTGCACTTTTTTCCAATTTAACTTTGTGTAGCGAGGTGGTTTTTCATTGTGGAAACATTAATTAACGTGCAAGGTTCCTTAAGAAGTAGGTTTCTATGGACATACCAATTGTACCAAGACACCCCCTCCCAAGTCAAATGTACTCTTATTTATTGAAATACAGTTCTAAAACTTTGGTGCTGCTGTAATGGTTGCTTAAGCATTCTAACAAGCAATGTTTTGTAAACTATCAGTTAAATATTTAATATTGAACCTAAATGAAAATCGTCCTTATTTCAACCAAATGTTCTCAAGGACTTTTGTGAAAACTTTTCCCTTTCTTTCTCCGATAGCTATCATACGTTTTGAAGTCTTTTTGGTACAATCCAGTTAACTTAAGTTTACTCGTAATGTTATTTACATACGGATTAATATAGAAAATGCTGACAACTCTAAAGCAAGGACCTTAGTGCAGCGGCCCCTGACACCCTAGATGGCCGAGATAAGTCAATCAAAGTACGAATAATATATATATATATATATATATATATATATATATATATATATATATATATATATATATATAGTTACTGAGCCTGCCTTACAAGTAATTCTAGGACAGTATTTATCATAAGATTATGTTTCAAGAAAACTACATTGTATTGATTTTTATGTTAAAGACATAACCATATTCTATCAACAAACTGCTTTCAATATCTTTTTGTATGACATCATTACTTTATAGTATATTTAAAATTTAGCACCGCCTTAAAAAGTATTGTATTGACTTATATTTACATTCCTTTTTTCGAACGTACCAATTCTTATTGGAGGTATCAATTCTTTATATCACTTCCAATATTAACGTCAATATGACCATTACCATGAATAACAATATAGCCTATTCCCTAGCATCTGTGATGTAAGTTATGGTCATTGGAAGGAAACTACATCACGGCAAGGTGCTTTTACTGGCTTCTTCGTGTAATTTTTTAATGTGCAACTTCCAGAGCGATTTCTGGTCAGATACTTGTTCAATCCTTAAATAATTACTGTGAGTCTACTCTGAAGCAGCCCTATTTCGTTTAAAAACAGATTAATCAATTCAAAAAGTATAAATTACAAACAAACAAAAACATACTAACATTTAAGCAGGTCAAGTCTTCTAACCTCCTCCTTGTTTAATTCGGTTAAAAATGGAAAAAGATTTCGTGTACATAATAATATCATGTTTTGATGATTGCAAACATTGCTTGAATACATGAGTCAATGGCTTTTGTGTTAAAACTTGTTAAATATCATTTGTTGACATATATCTAGCATTTATATAACATTGATGTCATATTTTTATAATGTTTTTCGGAATAAATTTCCGGTATGCAGGTGTAACTATATTCTAAAGATGCATACACACTATTGGGTTATGTAAATTCTCTGTGTAACTACCTTATGTAGTGTTTTCCTTATAAACTGTAATATAAAATACATACAGTATACACTAAACAGTACCACGTGGTAGGAAACAAGTTTCGCACCAACCCTTGTTTTAATGTACGTATCTCCACAACAATAAAAGCACATCAGAATGAAACGTTAGATAACAAAAGTGGACAGTGATGAAGTGAATGCAGACGAGTGACTGTTGTAATAAAACTGTTACCTTTCCGCAATCTCGTTTAGTAAAATGTTACAGAATACCTCTCTGTAGCCATAAAGGTCTGGTTGACGTGTTTTAATGTTATTAAATGTGTCTTAAACACAATTCAAATACATCTTCATTTTTCAATAAAAATATCTTTTAAGTTGGCAAAATGTCTTTATTTATTTTTGGAATTTATAACGTGCGAGAGCAAGGGCTTAGTGTTTAAGTACCGCAGTGACGTTGATCTACCGACGGCTATTTTTGGAAATATTATTTATTTATTATAATATTACAATACCTTATAAACTATTTAATTCATGTTCTTGAGACAAAAGAAATTAAATAGCAACTTTTTGGTTGTTGTAAGGAAAATGGGCCAGTTTTAGACGTTTTTCATTTTTATTAGAACCTGATTCAGCATTTTCTGAGGCCTGCAGTAAATATCATACTGTTTTATTGAAAAGCTCTATTCATGTGTTGTGTATTCATAATCATGTAATGTCTTATACAATGTCCATTATATTGTATACATTATAGTTATTTTTATGTGATATGTGTTTAGCACGACTAATTAGATCTATTAAAATTGAATGTCTTAAAGTTGTGGTTGGCAAGATTACGAGTGCATCTATAGTTTTGTGTTCGTTTGGGGGGGAGGAGGGCTATGAGGTGAACTCGGTGTCCATTGTAAAAAATATAGAGAACAAAGCTATTTTTTAATTTAACGCAAAATTCAGTGCCACTTTGGTTTTTAAACTATACAGAAAATTCTTTAAGGAAAAACAAACTTTTTACCAGTGTTTCTGTAGACTCTTCAACCAACCTGCAACCAGTGAGTGAGAAATTCACCAAAATACAATCTCACCCACTCAGCTAAGTGTTTGAATGTATGTTTTCTGCCAGTGTATGTATATTGTAATCATGTAAATAGCTCAGTAACACCAATGGGCTGAAATTTTACACATCCTTTGCGTCAGTCAATAAATAAATTCACCATAGTAACGCAAGTGGTGAGGCATTTTCAAAATCAAAAAGGGGTTTGTAAAATGTTCATGTAAGCCATTAATTAAAATAAAACGAATTTTATATAGACTAGGAAATTATAACAAGAGAGGAAATGGGTAATAGGAAGTGAGATTGTTCGCACAATACTTGATGCCATATAATTGAACCAATACCCATGCATAGATTGGATAGACAGACTAATTGATACCACACAGTCCATGCAACTCAAATGGTCATTTTATTTCACATAATACATACAGTTCATATGGGATTTGTCGAAGTCATTGATTATTATTCCCTTAAGAATCAAAGAAATGAGACACAAACCTGAGAAGAACTCTGCACTTGAGAGAACTAGATTCCGTGGCAAACGATCGTGTTCTGAGTACTGACTGAAGAAAACTTTATTCATTTAAAAATGGTTATAATTGTAGTTTTTATGTTACTAGATTATTCAAATTGTGCATGGCTTTGGTCTCACCTAAAGTGAAGACTTTCCTTCATGTTTCAAATTAATTAATTCTTTTTGTACACTACATGGTACACACTACTAGGTGAACAATAAGGCAAGTTTTAGAAAAATATTGTTATGGTTTCTAAGTACATACTTATAAATAATTATTAATTTCATAAGCAATATATCTTTTGTCCAAGGGTTTTCAGGTAGAATAGGTAACAGAACTCTCTTGCCCCCTACTTCCTTTTTTTGTAAAAACTAACTATTTCTGGTAATTATACTTTTTACTTAGAGAAAAAATATTAGTATATTTAATCAGGATATAAATAATATATCTATTACTGTTAGGTTTCGTGAAATCATACCAAATGTGACCATTCGTGATTTCTGTATATTTAAATTTGTGATTTTATCAATCATCGGAAATACAAGGTTTATACAGCTTGCCGTACTTAAAAGTTGGTCTGTAGATTGAACCATCGAATCCTCCAAGTAAGGGTGCGAGAGCAAGGGCTGAGTGTTTAAGTACCGCAGTGACGTCGATCTACCGACGGCTATTACCGGGCCGTCGCCACTCGCCCTCGAGCGACAGCTAATTGGGTAATATCAGCTTCATCTCCGCGTTAACAAGACACGGAAACTACTCCAGAAACTCTTATGTCCCATGTTTTCGAGAACCATTTGAGCACTACTATTTACAAATGAATTTACACTGTTCAGTAATGTATAACCTGTCTTGTAATCTATTAGCACTTGAAAATACATGATGCAGTACGGATTTTATTTAGTTATTTTCCTACAATTACAATACAAACAGAAAATTTAGCAATGTAAAAATAAATGCACAGTTAAAAAATTCACTACCTAAAATATAAATTTTAAAATACTTTCTTATTGTGGGATGAAGGCAAAATCAACAATATGTATAACTCATACTCCAGGATTGCTTATACAAGTGCAAAATCTACGAAATTGCGAGTGAAGCCGCAGGTAAATACTTGTCAATAATAACTGTACCTCACAAGAATATGCAAACACGGTTTATGATTATGAATTGTATAATGACTATGTTTAGTTGTTACTGCAGAATACAACCCTGATATTTTGATTCTCGCCATACACCCATTAAAGTGGTCCAGTACAAAGTTTCGAATAAGACTGGATTTTCAATAGCAGTAAACAACGTTTGTCATACTCTTGTGCACTGTAATGAAGCACGTTATCAATATTGTAAGTGAAGCTCCGCGGGCCAGTACTTATGTACCTCTATATAATATGACATCTGGTAAAACATTGCACAACCATATACATAAACTATCAGTTGGTGTGTTTAAGTACACATAGAATCCTAAATTAGCACTTTCCTCTGCTGTTGTATGGTCCATAGCAATAAGAAGCTCTACAATACGATTACAGTTCAAGTATGAGCGGAAATGTAAAATTGTAGAAAATTATGCAATAAACTGTGATATTAAAAAGTTTGTTAAAGTTTCTACTATATGAAAACACATAGCTTTTCCTTACAATACAAATATATACCATATTCCTGTGGTTAACTACGAACTGGCACACACCACAATTTCCTATAATTTTGCGCAACGGAATGTCTTTTATCATTTTCAAACACTGCTTTGATATAATATTGTGCGGAACTGAAATAACCGGTGTAAAAGAATTTGACACCGAAAACTCCCTTTGAAGCAGTCGGCAGGAAATATACTAGATGAAAGTTCGCTGGACTGTGTTTTTCCACTGATGTACTAATTCCAACTCTAAATATAAATGTAAAGTATTAAAAATATTTTTCATTTTTTAAAGAAACAAACGCTTAGTGTCATTATGAATGTACTTTTAACTGTAAATTTTTCTCAACTATTAAGTATTAGATCTAAAAGACAATGTTGCTATCTGAATTTAACTATACTATTTAAATATTGATATAAAACCCATCTCAGTTACCTTTTGACAGAAGTAGGTTTCTATGATCTGTGATATACAGTGTGGAAGTATGAATACATTCTGTTTAGTTTTTGACATTAAAAGTTGGAGGGCTGGAACTCGGGACACATTTCTAGGAAACTTTTTAGTCACTGTTACAACTTTATCCATTTCCGCAAAATGGGATTTTGGGGGAGAGGGCGGCTCAAAAATTTTAAATGTCCAATTAAGTTGCTCCTGGCTCCAGCAACAAACAACTGCCAGGCACTCTCAACTGTGACATGTTTGGCACTCCTGGCTCGTGTAAGCCTATCTTTAAAGTGGTCGTGCTCGTTTCTGCGTTGACGGATTTTGTTAGAAAAAGTACCTAATCTCTCAAATCTAAAACAACGTTAAAATACTTGTTATTCATTCGAAAATGTAAACAAATATAAATGTTAACAAATTGAAATTAATAAACAATGTTTACGCAGTTCAGTTGATTACATTAGACATGGTCTTTTAATTAATATTTGACAGCTTCAGAGGCCAAGATGAGATTTGTCGCTCCTTTAAATACCAGTGGGTTAGAGCTAAAAGGATTTTCGAAATAAGGATAGACCTGTACTCATTCCAGGTACCATATAATAATGACCATATAAAATATCAGTACAACCGGTTATACTTCACGCGTGAAAGTAAAAAACAAAGTAATTTTGGCTTTTATAATATTAATTAGGATATTGGTATAAGTTTCATTTGACAACAAGCTCCTAAAAGGAAATATATAGTTGCACTGAAAAGCGAGAGTGACACGGAAGCTCAGCCGATGACGCGTTAACATTATTTTGTTTATGTATTATGGTTATTAAAACCAGTAAAATGATTTGTGTAAATCCTAAAAAATGGTTTAGTATTGTTATCTACTATTTTCAATAAAGATTTTCGACTTTTTTTAATTCATATATACTGGTAAAATCTTGTTTACGTGAAACTCGATATTTTAAAATTCAATCTACCACTATTTTTCAATAAGTACAAACATTCTGTCAAGTATAAGTAGGGTTACAGGCAACCTTACGTCAGGTGTAACCGTATGTTCAAAACTATTTAAAAATAGAAATATATTTCTCTAAAACTTACGCAAACAAAGCGTTTATAGATTATATTTCATTGAAATGATTTTTATGTTTTTATGCCCTGAATCAAATTAAAAAATATATTTTAACCATCATGAATTTTAGAAACTTTATAATTAAAGCAGCTGAATCAAAGTAAAAACTCAAAGTAATTTTAAATTTAACCTCTTTGCTTGTGAACAGAAAACTGCAGTCTATTTGTATCTATATAAACTATACGGATATATATATATATATATATACAATAAACATTGAATCGCAAAAAGTACTTGCTCCGCCGGGATTATATATTATATATATATAAACACAGATTGTCATTATAGTTGTAAGGTTTAATCTATAAATATTGCCTTAAAGTAAATACATTTAAAGATATCGAATTCATAAACTACTATTAAATACCAATTATTATTTTATAACAATTTTATAACAGATAGAAGACCTATCTTTAATGGATAATACATATCCATTAAACAAGATAGAAGTAAGCCACACCACATGGCGTAACTGGCGTCGCTGACGTTGCATACAAAATTTCAAATTTATAGATTATTTCATTCTCAAATTGTCCTACAGATATAATCATAAAAAGCAGAAGTTGACACGCAAAATTACGCATCATAGACCTCATTCTAGTAAAAAAGAAGTTTCGTGCAATATTTAATGTCATCATATAAAATGTTTTTCAATTATGCCTTGCTAAATAATTTCAACTATCTATTTAATTGGTGTAGTTAATTGTTTATATAGTAAAAGTGTGCACACCAAGTCACTATAAAATAAGGTTGAATGTGTTGGGATAGTAGCCTACATATGTTAATATGTCAAATGTTTCATCTATTATGGTTGTATTAAGTTCACAGATTTATTGGACTATTTTTTCGTTGCCGCCATAGTTATCTATAAGATCAATGTGAAAATATTCGGCGACTCTTGACCAAATCCTATGGTATGACTTGCACCATCATCGAACTCGGTGTTCCTGATACAGAAATAAAGCCTGATGCACAACATTTTTAACTACTCCATAGGTTTTCGAGATGTGCTGACAGACGGACAGAAATTCATTTTTTCCAAAACCACAAGTTATAACTTTAGCCCAGTAAGTTACTGGATACTGATATTTCATTTTTCAGATAAACTTAACAAATTATTTGCTATAATTTTAAATACAAAATTGTAAAACTAGATTTATTATTCTCTAATAATTTTCTTGATCAACTGTCTAATTTTATCTCATTTATATTCCAAATATGTATTGATCCACAATTTCATCCTGTTGAGTTCCAATAAATATATCTTATAATATAGTTTTATAGATGATAATATGTGATATTTATTATGCTAGTTTGTGTATCAGTCAGTTCCTTTCAATATTATGGTATAATATTAATTTGTGTTACAACAGAAAGTTTATTATAAGTATATATTATAGTGTGATCCTTTAAACACTTTTTACTAAATATCAAATCCTGGGTGTCTCATAATACCTAATATTTTATTTTATAAATAGTTTGCTTGTTGTCTGTTTATTTTAGTATGTTAAATAGATTTTTTGTTTAAAGCTTTTGTTTTCTCTTATATGTTTAAGACTTTTTATGTTTGTGTGGTGGATTGTATATTTTTAATTTCTTATTACAAAAAGGCAACCGATTTTTACTTGTCATTTTTATCCTAGAAGGTTTTTTTTCATGCAATATTTTTTTAAATAATTAACTTTTTTAAATGTATATTATTATCAAATATTACTATTAAACACCTGACTGTAGCAATTAGTTTATTATAGAAAATAATTGGGTAACGGGAAATATCTAAAACAAAATTTTAAACCAATATATAATATCAAACTTAATTTAATTTGATATTTTTATTGATTAGACGTTTCACTCGGATAGTTACACAGATAACGCCGTAAAACTAATAGTTTGGAATTGTTTCAGCCTTAGAGATAAACGTTTAGGACAGCGATCAGAATTCGACCTGTGTTCTCTCGGCCAGAAATAGGCATCTTGTTATGGAGTTGCTTACGTAACAGGCAGGGTCCAGTTCGTGGCTGTTACCTCCCCGGGCCGATATTGAATGAGTTCTGACGTAACTTCAATATGTTGCGTGATCACTCAGCGAATGCATTTGGCTTAATTGCGAAGTAGCAATCCGATATGGTATTTATTGGGCCTTGTTATAAACCTAATTTAGGATTAAATTAAAAGTACCAAGCTCATAGCAATGACATATTTACTGTAATTTATTGGACTGAGAGCGAAATTAACGTTTTAATAGTGAAGTTCGGCAGGGAGAGAGTACAGCAATTATTTGACTGAGTGAAAATGAACTAATTTCTATAGAAAAACTCGACTTCGGTTTGTGTCTTTGTATTGATGTCACTTGTGTTCACATCGTGACGCCTGAAGTAACCGCACGTTGGCGCACTTCTATAGGCTTTCCTAATACATGTATTTTTTTTAATTAACTTAGAAATATTTGAAAAGAAATGATGTCGAAGTATCTTATAGATCCCTTAAGTAGCCGAGATGTATGACGACAATTTATTAAGAACTATGCGCTCTGAAAGAACTAGATTTCACACCGATACGTTATGTATCTTCGCTCAGTAATAGATGAATCGAGTTCTCGACCACGGTGCATGTCATTTAACACCACTCTCATCCGGACGTTAATAAATACCCATATCATTGTTTTTTTCACATTACAAGAAGTTTAAGGTGTCCTGCTCTAATACAAAACATTATATTCCCAAACGTAACTATACTTTTCCATTGAGAGCGTGTAAACGCTTTCATAGCATTCCTGACTCGCATATGAGCATGCACACATCACCTTATAATGGTATTATCAATGAAGTAAAATAATTTACATAATTTTTACTGCATGGATATGTAAGCTATAACATCCAACTCAACTGTATTGAAGCGTAGCAACATTGTTGGAGTGATTGGTTGGTTGTACTTCACAGTGATTAAATCAGTTGGTAATGAATGAAGTACTATGTATGTCACCCATTGTAGGTCAATAGTACATTATCATGACCTCAATGTAGCTTGCAGTATTGGTGAGCTCTCATATTGTCTCACGTCGTGTTGTTAATTCTGAATACTAATGAAGAAATGTTCGTACTATTTTGGTGTAAATATTTCCTTTTACAAGCTGAAAATAATCTGAAATTTGTTCATTGTGATTATTGACAGTTACGGCTAGGCATAAACACGTATGTTTATTTGTGGAATTTGCTGTGAACATTTTTTATACACTTTATGTACAGTCATATTAAAAATTGATGATACCAATGTTTGAAGCTGTAAATACTTCTACGGTGTAATTTAAATCGTATTGCACTTTCATACCGAAACCATTTCGATGAACCCGCTCACTGTATCTATTGAGGTGCGTGCATGATGTGCATGATTTACTGCACAGTCACTGTGATGTTATTGGTACTTTGTTTGTGCTGATGTGATATATGTTTAAACTCTTGATGTAGAATCTTTCTGTGGTTTTATTTATTTATTTGCGTATGCATTGTGTTGGATATTTTTACTTCATGACGAAGCAATTCACTACCACGTTTGTTAGGAAGGAATACATAGCAATAGTACATGACACTTTGATTGTTTAACTATAGCATATAAACTTTATTTTTATGTATAACTCTTATGTATACATGCAATTATGTCTTACGTGTTTTAAAATTTCAAATGCATCAGAGTTACCAGATATTGCAACATGCAGTTTCATTAAAGACTCCTTGCTTACTTTAAAAATGTAAGTTACTATTAAATATCCCAAAAAGGCATACCTATTGTGCAATTTTGTCATTTTAAAATGATTTAAGGCCAATTTCGCCCGTTCCAAGTACTTTTTGAAATTGAATTTAGTAAGAAAAAAACATAGAGAAGTTGTTGAAGCTAATGACATATCTTGTTCCTGAAGAATGATAAACAAAATTAATTAAGGAACTTGTAAATTAATTAGTCTAAAGAAATATAGTTCAAGAACGTTAACGGAAACTTTTAGAATGTAGTTGTCATTTGTCCTTCAGAGTCCAAATTTATTTTCTTACATAGCTCAGCATAATATATCACATGTTATATAATTCCAATGCGTTGACAAAATGTATCTATAGAACTCCCGTGTGAGGAGAAATCATTAGGCTATGATTTATAATAAGTACAGTGCGAGTGGAATTATATGTAAGACCGTTGACACATCTCCGTGGCATATGGCGATCATAATAGGTAGTTCACGCAGAGCGTATGAGCCTGAGAGCAGGGAGTATCTGTCAAAGGTGATTAATATGTCAGATTAACGCGAAACCAACAAAACTGACCTGAAATCATATGCAGTGCAATCAGAGCACACATCCTTTAGAATAGAGAGAGTCTATCAGAAATAATGAATAGGTCAGGTTAACGCGAAACCACCAAAAACTGACCTGAAATCATAGGTAGTGCATGCAGAGCACACATGCCTTAGAATAGAGAGAGTCTAAGAGAAATAATGAATAGGTCAGGTTAACGTGAAACCAACAAAACTGACCTGAAATCATAGGTAGTGCATGCAGAGCACACATGCATTAGAATAGAGAGAGTCTAACAGAAATAATGAATAGGTCAGGTTAACGCGAAACCACCAAAACTGACCTGAAATCATATGCAGTGCATTCAGAGCACACATCCTTTAGAATAGAGAGAGTCTATCAGAAATAATTAATAGGTCAGGTTAACGCGAAACCACCAAAACTGACCTGAAATCATAGGTAGTGCATGCAGAGCACACATGCCTTAGAATAGAGAGAGTCTAAGAGAAATAATGAATAGGTCAGGTTAACGTGAAACCAACAAAACTGACCTGAAATCATAGGTAGTGCATGCAGAGCACACATGCATTAGAATAGAGAGAGTCTAACAGAAATAATGAATAGGTCAGGTTAACGCGAAACCACCAAAACTGACCTGAAATCATATGCAGTGCATTCAGAGCACACATGCCTTAGAATAGAGAGAGTCTAACAGAAATAATGAATATGTCAGATTAACGTGAAACTAACAAAACTGACCTGAAATCATATGCAGTGCATTCAGAGCACACATGCCTTAGAATAGAGAGAGTCTAACAGAAATAATGAATATGTCAGGTTAACGCGAAACCACCAAAACTGACCTGAAATCATATGCAGAGAACACATGCCTTAGAATGCCAGAGAATACGCCAATATACTAATCAAACATTTTTTAATACATTTTTATAATATATCTAGGTTTTTCTATGGAAGATGTCACTTTTATTTTAAAACAAATTTCCTGTACTATTTTAAATTTGTGTTGCTACACTTATTGCTACGTTCGTTTCAATATTTTGCATACACTTCTTTACGTACTAATATTTGATTTAAGTATATTTTACCTAGTGGGTATAATAAACTGATAGGGTACATTATTCGAAGTTTATGCGTGCACAGTTTGGTACTATAAACTTTTATTATTAATGTTTTATATTATAGATTATTTTAATTTATTTATTAAAAGTCTACTATTGAACTTTTATTAATTCTTATAAAAAAAGAATAACATTAACATTCTGAATATTTGTAATATATGTAACATTTTAAGAGTATGATTTTGTAAAAAAATATCAAATAAAAAGATGAAAATAAACAATAATTGTGTTTAATAACACACATTTTGAAATATTAAAAAAATATAACTTTACGAATATTAGTTTTTTATAAAGAATTTACTGCTATTCGTGTATAGTCATTAAGATTACCATGACTACAGTATTTCTATGCTAATGACAATATTATTATTTGAAAATTTATTGTAAACTGTTTAATTTAGTACCATTGATTTAACTGTGACTAATTTAATTTAGTTATTAATCTGCTTATTTGTAATGTTTTCATAAGTTGATACTTCCAATTTTAATCTAACATTAATAATATTACTCTACCATAATATTGTATTCAACTTATGTATTGTTGAAAAATAATCAACTAATGGAAAGCTGCAAGAAGTGGTATTAGTTTTCCTGCCCTTGGTAAACACTCGCTCCTGGCAGAAAGATCAAATATTTGCACGATGAGTTATGAACATTACATTATGGCCAGAGTAAAGAAATCTTAGATGTATATAATAAGGTGCTACGTATAAGATTTAATAAAACAAATTACTCTTGAAACGCACTATTGTTATTTTTTTATTATTCCTCCGGGCTACGCCCCACCGGTCTTTAAAGTAGCGAAATATCCTATCAATCTTTACATTGGAAATATTAACTGAAAGTTCTTATCAAATGTAATGAACTGTTCTGTTAGCAAAACCATATTTATTGTTGTCTCTTTGAAGCAGTCAGCAATAACTATTAACAATATTTTTTTTCACAAATATTAAGTATTAGATATAAAAGACAAAGTTACTATCATCTTTTACTATAAACTTAAAACTCATCTTAGTTGCTTTTTACAGAAGCTTTTCTGATCTCTGATATATATTTTCTTGATCGGGATACAAGATAAAATCAACTATGAAAACAAAAATATTAAGATTGAAGTAAATTTGAATGGGAATAAATACCTTTTCAGTATTTTCTTGATCGTGGAAAGAAGGCAAACTTAGAAATGATTATATAGGTGCAAAACCTATGAAATTGCATGCGAGCCGCGGGTAACTGTAATTACTCTAATGTAATAACTCAATAATATAACTGATAGGCTTACCAATGACTCATTAATAATAAAAATGGTTATTACAGTTGAACCAAGCTAACAAAGAAGTAATTAATTAAGTAACCAAACAACATGTAACATTTTACGGACTGAAGTACGTCTGTAAGTTGAAGTACATGAAGTATATTAAGTACATCTACAAATTGAAGTACATGTGAAGTCCGTGAAGTACATCACAAAAATAACATGCAAAACAAAAAATAAATGTAACAAATGCAATGAATAACAAAAAACAAACATTCAAGTTAATGACCATGATGGTTCTAAGGACTCAAAATCATAATAATGGGAGCTACTATCCACTAATTGAAATAATATTTATATCAGAAATAACACATCATAATATTTTGTTCTAATATAGACCTTATTAGTATTAAATCAAGCGTTTGCGGTATCCCAAACAGCATGTCATATTTGTTCTTTAAAACTGGCCCAATGCATACATTTTAATGAATCGATTTCTTTTGGAGTTTCCATATTTCACTAAGTACATTTTAAAATTGCATTAACGTGAAACGAAATCTAACTTTTTTAATTCTTAAATTTTAACATTTATATTTGATAATTAAATTTACAACACCTAAAATGTTTGTATGGCCGTTATATTCCAATTTATTTAATAGTTTATTTACCCGGCGTTATAAAATCGGCTTCATAGTAACAAATTACGCCAGTGATGTAGAAATGTGTTTTGAATTAAAAATAAGATTGGACTCCTCTAAGTAAGACTGTTGACTTGATAAATGATAGTTATATTAAGAACCTCACGTCAGAAACATGGATAGGATACCTCTCTTGTTGATAACACTGTTATACAAACACATCGTGGTTATCTATCAACACGAAATGTTGGCCGGTTTGACATCGCACTGTATGCACTAGGAGGATGTGAGTTGTATAATCCTGAACTTCATTAGTTGATTACATCGGAGATGCACTGTCAATATTCCACACAGTGATACCAATCTAACAACCAGTTAACTGAACAGGCATTACAGGAAGTACCGGAAATACATGTAAGCGTTTGCTTTATTGCTATTTTAATTTCTTCAATATATTAGAATGTTATTTTTGCAATAAGCTCAAAGTTGATTAAAAACAACATTTGATGAATACGTGTTACTATGTATTAGAATCTTGCCTACATTTCACTATTATTCATGTAAACGTTTTCATCATTTCCATATTGTTCGACAAGACATATGTTAAAAATAATTATATTATACGATTATTGTGTATTACATTATTTAAATATATTATTATATAATATACAAGATTTGTTAAAACAATAATTTCCATAAGTAACTAAAAACTACGACATATAACCTCAGATCAAGATTAAGTAGGTAAATTATGGTAATTTTTGTTTACAAAGAAGATAAAAATATATTACTTAGTCAGCAGTTAAAGCAGATATTTTTTAACCTGTTGGAAAGCTTTTACATACAGTTTCTGAGTTTTTTATTTGTTACATAAAATCTCTACGGAGTTACTGTTACTCAGAAAAGAGGTCTTATACCGTGAATGGACACAATAGCAACCCCCACGCTATCAAGCGGTCAAGAGCTAAAGCTGTATCGATCATTTCATTTGCTGCCATCTAGCAGAGAAACTAAGAATCTGATATCGTAGTTACCTTGCCCACCACTTGGAACTCTGCGTTATACTGCAGTTTTTAATTTACGATTTGTTACAGTGGATTATTAATTGTGAAAATATATGTTGTTATTACGTTCTTAAGTTTTGAGATAAAATAGGATCCTTATAGGCACTAGTTAGGTAGGATTAGAATACAGTATACATACTGTGTTAATACATGAGTTGTACTATACAATCAAGATTTAAGATAAAATAACTATACTATTATTTACAAATCTAATGGTCTCTCTGTGTGTTTATGTTACTCAATCACGTAAAAGCTACTGGACCGGTTGTACTGAAATTTTACATAGATGTTATAAGGGTTCCCAGTTAACATATATGACTATTAATATTTTGAAAATCCTTCCGGGCCATCAATCAATCAATCAATCAAAATGCCTTTATTTACAAGCGTTTCTCAGTACATACACTGTTTTGCAGAACAACTCAAGTCATTTAATGGCCTTAAATACTAAATAACAAAGACTTGTGATTAAAACTAAAAGGAACAACATTGGATTATACTAAATACTAAAACTTATACACTAACAACTTAAATACGTTATTTATCACCACATATGTAGTCCTTAAGTTTTAATTTAAAAGAATTGCAACTGTATTGCTTAAGGCTAAGGGGGAGGTCATTGTACAATTTAGGGCCGAAATACGAAAAACGTTTCCTCCCGACTTCATGCCTGACTTTTCGAAAGTCAAGAAGGTAGCCATGACGGGTACTGCGTTGCGAGACCCCCTCCCGGAACAACAACCGCTCGCTCAGGTACTGCGGTTCCTGGTGTGATAGGACCTTGTGGACCAATGAGCAAGTCAACATCCTGCAGACGGACTCCACTGGTAGCAAGCTGGCAGCATCTCGAAAGGGGGACACGTGATCAAAACGTTTCAAGTTGAAAATTAAACGCACCGCAGAGTTTTGAAGTCTCTGAATACGTTCTACGTCCCCCCGCGAGATGCTGTTACCATAGGCTGGATAGCAGTAATAAATGACGGAAAAAACCATCGACTGCATAAGCTGAAGCTTCGCAAATTCCGGCAGTAGAGATATGAATCTGTATAGACCTCTTAATCTGCCAAGTGCACGTTGTATGACATAAGTGACGTGTTCAGAGAATGTTAAATCGCTATCAAGCATGATGCCGAGCGTTTTCACCCTGTCACTCAAGGTCAAAAACTCCCCATCAAGAGCAATCCCCACACCACTGTCTGTCAAGGCCTGTATTGTGTTGTGTGGTATAGTATGAAGGACAGTGCACTTGCCAACATTGAGCTTTAACCCATTGTCTCTGTAGACAATGGGTTGTACCATTGTAAATGGTCTGTACCATTTACTGATGTTTTCAAGATCAGAGTGCCATGCCCCACTGGTTTTCAAAA
Source organism: Homalodisca vitripennis (assembly GCF_021130785.1). Classification (NCBI taxonomy): domain Eukaryota; kingdom Metazoa; phylum Arthropoda; class Insecta; order Hemiptera; family Cicadellidae; genus Homalodisca; species Homalodisca vitripennis. The sequence continues at coordinate 99,899,814 of NC_060207.1, forward strand.
CTCCATTCTTGGCTTAATCAGTATATATTAAATGTGTTTTTACGTGTCACCTAATGTGTAATGGTTTTATTATCACCTGCGAAATTAAAAAATAATAATAATTTAATTATACCCATTTAAACAGGTGGCACAGGTAGTAATGCTTTTGCTATTCTTCTGTCAAAGTCAGTTACACTTTATGAATGTCATGTTACGTGCAGAATCTTTTTTCTCAGTTGACTTTTACTTGAATTTCATTCAACTACAGTAAAATAACATTGTTGACTACCTCAGAAATGTGTTAACGGAAAAGATAATAGGCTTCGCCTTGCTTTAGACACACTCCATATTGGCTTAAAATAGTTCAATTGTTACTTAAATTGTTTGGAGCTGTTCAAAAAGATTTTATGAAATACTGGAGAGAAATTTGGAAAACTTCACGGGTACTTAAAAAACTGTTTTACTCTCCAAGTTCAGGGTCCCTGAAAACTTATAAAATGTATCAAGAGATCTGAATATCTTGTTGACTGTCATTAATCTCAGGACTGTTCGGTGTAAAAGAATATGCTCATGGTTTTCTTTTTCCAAACAGAAATTACTAGTCGAGCCGCGAGTAACTGCTAGTAAGCAATAAATAAACTAATGAGAAATCTGTAAAAGTGATTTAAAACTTACTATTTTTATTCATACATTTGTAGCTTTTAAACCTTAATAATAATTCTTTCGATTATTATTACGTATGCATGGTAAAAGTAAAATACGTTTAAAGGTATAACGGTTTTTTAAGGATTATTAGCATTAAAACAACTGTTAGCAAAAAATAAGTTAATAATATTTAGTTTCAAAAATATGCATGCAATTAATTATTACCTAGCAACTCTTATTCGGTTTTCTTATACATATTTTAACCCAATTCTTATAAACAAATGTCCTTAAATCTAGTAAGAGCATAGTTTTCCTGTTTTCTGTCTGAGCGTATTCATTTCGTAACAGTATATTTATGTACTATGCATTTGCAAATAGAGAGTAAATATGTAAATTTTGTATTTGACTAAAAATGTACCTTTATCAAAATTTTTAAGCCGCATGTAATTATTTGTCAAGTAATACAATATATTACATTATTTTATGTTAATGTTATTTTGTTTATTTATTAAATATGTTATTATATTGTTTATTATTGTTCACGGACCCTGGCCAAGTTGACATCAGTCCGTAAGGTTGATGGTCATTCACTGCGGTCTACATCTTCAACATTCGTTCTGCCTTCACTAAACATTCTATGCCAACGAAAGACTTGAGCTTTTGACATAACCTCCTCTCTAAAATCCTTATGAAGCTTACCGTAAGTTGTCGTTGCGTTTTCATTTAATTTAACAGGGAAAGAAATGGCATACCGTTGCGCAATATTATGAGGTTCCATTTCCGTGACAAGAGACACAAACACGTGTTAATCTATTACAGCACAACTCACAACTGAGCAGTTGCATCAATGTGCCACTTGGACTAAAATCAGCTTATGGATTAAGGTTAAAGATATTGTACCTGTGCAAGCTTGCAAGCTTACCACATCTTGCAAAGGGAATCAGTCTCATTACTTTACGTCGCACCTCGTATAGTTAATACAGACGTATTTTTTATTTATTTTTTTACCGTATTAGAACAATGCTTGCTTTTTTCTATGAAAAGACATAATATTATTGATTCCTCTGATACTCGAGAATTAAAACCAAATGCACAGATGTGATGAGGAAGGTAGTGATACAATAAAAACGATTAATATGGGACGATGCCACTTACCGACGTCGTTGTCACAGATCAGGCGCTCTGGGCAGTACAGTTGATACCTCATCCACCGTCGCGGCTCCATGAGTCGACTCGGTGTCCAGGGTGGATGGGAGGTGGTGACGCCGCTATCGTTCACAGAGTCACTATTACGGTTGTGGGACAAGTAGTAGAGAGGAATGCATCTGTAAAGCTAAACTACACAAATAAACTGGCTAAAAAAGGGGCAAATCGAGACAACGCCCGCAATTCTTTTAGAGATTCCGCTCCTTACATTCTGGAGGACTCCGACCCACTACCTGACTGACCAGTATACCGAGGACGCTGTATGATCAGACTACGTCACATGACCTTATAATGTCAATCGGCTAATGGGAACAATCACCTGATTTATTGTCTAGGTCTGGAGTACAACTCAGCGCAATTTAGTAATATTTTACAGAGAATTCAAATGCTAACAAAATTATTATTAAGTAATAAAATTGAATCTTACTCTAATGAAATATGATTGTAAATATTATCCAATTGTACTGTTTTGAAACTTTTTATCAAAAAGCATAAAATACTTTTCACCCGCTAAGTAATAGCTACCGCATAAATTTATAATCTTTCCAGCTAATAATGTTGTAAGTGCTTTATAATGTTCAAAAGTATTCTCATTCAGAATCTTAATTCCCAAGTTCATATTAACCCAGGCGCTTATTAACTTGGAATTTTAAATAAGAATTCTAATTTGATTCTCTCCAAAAGGAGTCAAGTACTCTCAGGCTACTGACAGGTCCCCCATCTCCTCACTCTATTAGCGGGTTTCACTTCCTTCTTAATTGCGTTCTTTAAAATTCAGATATTTTCATCTTTCATAACTTCGATTTACCTTCACAAATTAAAGCAGGAATAAATATCGCTGTGCAATGTTTGCTGTGTATAACACAGTTATTCTTATAAGAATAATTATAATATAAATTATGTACCATTCACTTCTTCGATTAATAAGAAATACCATAACTTTTTATGTAAATATTTTATTGCAAAACACGGAATTTTGCATGAAATTGCTGCCTTCTGTTCCACATTTTTCTTATATAATTTTTTTCTTATTAGAAACTGTAAATGTGAGTATTTAACTATGCATATTTCCAACAGTTGAATTGGAGATTAAAACTCTATTACGTGTAACTATCAGAGTAGCTTATGTGCTACAGCAGTTTCCATTACACCCAACTTTAAGACAACTGCATGATCTATATCTTTTCCTAAAAAATTGAAATTTTTCACTGATGAGGACTTGGGATTGGTACGTATCATCTGCGCTACATATTCAAGGGTTTAACTATGGTAGGTCTATGGTAATGTAAGCCAAATAAAGTAATTAATAAACTCTGCCACTGTCAATTTTGATTGCAGTCGAACAGGCTGAGAGTAAAAACCATTCTTAATGGATGACAATTAGTAAGCAAATCAAGGATTTTTAGTAAAACTCAGTTAGTAAAATCTCTCTCCTATATTTCTGTATGTCAGCAGAATATCTCGATAACCAATAAAGCAATAGACTTTAAAATGTATATAAAACCATAGCACATAAACAATATACTACGATGTTCCTCCACGTGATTTGGCTGAGCGTTAGAAAAGCATAACTCAGTGGAATACCTCGAGAAAACATTAAGCTATGTATTTGTAATTTTGTATTAAACTCCATTGTTATATAGGCACGATGAGTTCAATGATCTTTACACGGGATTCCATTATCTGGCCAAAGTGCCGTTAAAGATATGTCTATGGTCTCAAAACAGAGGAAGTCCTGATTCACTCACATAGTTGTGATCACTCACAAGTATGATTGTAGGGTAACTTTTGGTGTAATTTAGGTTTGTTTTTCGGATTTGAGATAAACCATGTTTTCACGATGACGATGACGATGACGAAAACGACGATGTCGTAGAGAAACTTACCAAAGCCTGGCAAGCGACATAGAGTCTGGCGTACTGCTACTTGTGATGAGCCATTTGCCAGGTTACTTCGTATACAAACTTTGTTTACTGTTGAATCGATAGAGCAACTTATTGTAAATAAATCAATTATCAACCAGACTAGTTTTAGAAAAAATAATACTGTAATATAAAATTTAATAATAAAATTATTACAACTAAAATCTATGAATAGGGTTTGAATTTAGCTCCAACTCGTTGCCGACTTTCATTGGATCTCTTCAGAAGAACATCACTCCAGATTCCAAGAGTCAAGTCTGAAACAGCGTCAGATATTAGGCGCTGCAATAAAATGGGGGTGAAATTGAGCTAAATGTAACATTCAAACTGTATCAATCCTTCCCACCATAGCTACGTTATGTGTAGAAAACTAGTTGAATGACTTTGATTTACTTTCATTACGTTTTATATTATGTTTCACAAACATATGATCAGTTAATATCCGCAACCTTATCTTATTTCATCCCACCGTCGGTCTCACTTGCAATCTTTACCGTAAAGAATGTTTATGAATCACAACTCTAGTGACTGCTACCCACAGCAGACTAAAGGTGAGCTTCAATAAGACTTGTTGTCCTTTGTAATATCACACCAGCTACAAAAAACTTCATTACTCCTTCCATTTGTTGATTTAGTATTCTCTTTATGTTACACCTTCATCTCATTTGCTCTTGTTCTTTCTTCATTTTCTCTGTTGAGTTCATCATCTTTAATCCAATATATTTGTATTAACAAGTAAAATGTCATTATTTTTTCGCATTGTGCTTGTGTTTTTGGCATTATGCATTCATATAATATTAAATTTACTTAAAACAATCATTTTTTTTTTTTAATTATATTTAATATCTCACCTATCAATAGCACAGGCCATTATAGCCACCCGATTAATTATTAAATTATAGTTTGTATGTCAATTCATAAAAATGTGATGGATGAAATAAATAGATGATTGAGATAAAACGTAGATTTTTACTTTGTATAAAATACCTAGTTTGAGTATAATTAGGCGTAGTTACCGTTAGGTTTACAGGCAAACCCGAAAAACAGGTCAATCCCCCATAAGTTCTCCAAAAGTTCATTTTCTTATCTTTTGAGTGATTAACATTGTTTAAATTTCTTTTGGGTATACGTAATAGTATTACCAAGGAATTGATATAAATTATATTTCACCTTCGCAGAATATGTAATCAAGATAGGACTAATTCAAAAATATTAAGATTATTCAACAAGAAAAGCTCAAATTTTATTTAAAACAAATTAAACGACATCTAGAAATACCGATTCTGAACTACTCTATGCTAAATTAATACAGTTTGAACAAAATAAAATTATAATTCTTTTTGGACAGTATGTCAGATGGATTCAACTTAGAGACCTTTACTTCAAAAAACCATCAAAATGAAATATAACACAATAGATTACTGCTAAAAAATCTATTACCCCTCACTAAATTGGCTGGAGTAAATAAAAGTTTCTATTATACTATTATACACTTTCTACACTCTTAATCTCCGTTTTAAAATATTATTAATAGACATATAAAATGTTTAATAATTATAAATACATATCAAAATGTTGGAATAGTATTATTTTAATCGTTGGCTACAACAGATTTTTTTCTTAATTACAAGTTTAAAAGTTTTACAGAAAATATTATTTCTTTTGTGAAATAATGAGTTTAGATTTAAATATAACTTTAATACATAGATGTTTTGCTATAAATACTAACTAACTTACCTTGACATATAAGTAAATATATGTTTCATGTTCATTTTTAAACTATCATATAGTGCCAAATTAACATGTATTTGCATTGATTCTTTTATTACAAATAAAATAGAATAATAAAAATATTCGTTTCTGTGCATTAAACTGCAGTATTTATTATCGCTATAGTTAACTTCACTGAATCGTAGTTTCTATACGAGTCATCAATAAACCCTCAAGATAAGGAAAACTGTTTTCTAGCGTTTCTCGTGAAAAATGTTTCTCACATAAGGTAATTTCCCATCAACGCAAATACTTAAGCAAACGGAGCCACACTCGTCATATGTTAAAGAATATAATTCAACAAAACAGAGTTTGCCAATACAAAAATCTCGAAGCCCAAAAGTTATATTATTTTATGGCTTTTTAGTGAATATTTACAGTACTCTTGAAATTTATTTTATAATATACATGAACTTCATTGCTTAAAATAGCCAAGTTTGAAAAACATAGATACAAACAACACAACACACTATCCATGTTTTGCAAATTTGGTGAATAACAGATATTTTAAATAAATTGCAATTAGTCTATAGTTGTTGGCTCAGTACAATCAAAGGCAGTTTACGAATTAAAGAAACTTTATTTTTATGTCCAAGTTTACCATATGAAACATTATTGTACTTATAATAGGACAGAAAAATCAGAACAAAATTAAACATAACACATTTAACAGAAATATTAAAAGTATTGTTAATACTGGTTGTATAAAATTTCAAACATGTACCACTGGAGAAGTAAAAGTATACATCTAAATTTTCATCATCATTGAATTATCAAAAAATAACAATATATCCTATATTTAAAAAATAGTGAAATTGTTCAAAGATTACTGTTGGTCATTACACTTCAATGTATATATTTTGAAATTTAGGAATTTTTTATGTAAACAAGGTATGTAGGCGGTATCGTACAGTAAAATGCTTCCCGAAACCAAATGACCAAGTGTCGTAAATGATGGAACACAGAGAGTTATAAGATTTATTACCATATTATTGACCACATTAGGATTGGCATTTCTATCTTTAGGACCAAGAACAAAGGCAGAATAAACGAATAAGTGCATCGAGCTAGGACTTTTTATAGCAGTTCTAAAAGTGTACTTATAATCAGTTCCTCAAATGGGTCTGACAGTCTACGATGGAACTCTAAATCACCTCACACTTTCATGTTACAACTGTAATCGCGAAATAAAGATCTGACAATGACACAGAATTCGTTCACAGTTCCATCACAACTTGTGTCACCGCTGTCACATGCAGTTTTGATATTAGTGTTTTATATGTCACCACAACGTGACAAATTACTTTCTTTGGAATATGAAACATTATTCGTATGATTCAATCCCGCATAAATACTGAATTATTTGTATTATTTGTACTGTTATTAAAAAAGGTAATTAACATTTTACATAATGTTATTTTTAATATTTTCACGCTGCATTTAATAATATTCTAACATTTCTTTTTGAACAATATATCATGAAATTGATCAATTTCATGGAGTTATACTAGATAAAATCCATAAATAATATAAATATTTATCTAATTAATGTTGTATTGTATAACGTTTCTAAACGGTGACTCAAAACAAGAAAACTCTAGTAAAACGTTTAACATATATCCTACATGTTCCAATATCGTGGAAATGGGAAATAATCCAATTTATACATTTTTTAACATTTTTAAAATATGTAATCATACAAACTAATGTTTTATAAGGTTTAGAATTTTGGTTTTATAACTAGGGTTATTCTAACTATCGCAACAATAGAAATAACGTGGCCTCTACACATATCAACGAAGGGTCTCAAAGTGAAACCCACAGTGCCAATATCTGGCCTACACTTACTGCACAAATCAAGGCGCATAAAATAAACTGACTTCCAGTGTGATAAATAATTATCACTGCACTTTATGTTTCATCATATATGGGAACCTTCAATATACAACGAGACAGTTTCATACATATGGTCATCAACCTCAATTATAGTATAGTCATATTGCCGTCATGTTTTCATGCTTGTTTAAAAAATAGGGTCATCAACTTTGATTATAGTATAGTCATATTTCCTTCATGTTTTCATGCTTGTTTAAAAATGTACATGTTCATACATAAATGAGTTCATTATCATAAGCCTTGCCTCTCACAACGAATTCCATCATGTAGTATCTCTCACGCTAAGTTCTTATCATAAGTTTTGGTTCCCATTCTATATTCAACATCGTTTAAAGAGTTGTAAACAATATTTCTAGGACTACAACATTATACATTTTTCAGAAGGTACTTTGGAAAGTTTGTTATTCATCACCACAGTACAAAATTCCGGAGCAAGAACGATGCTGTTATAAATAGTCTAGGAGCAATAATAATAGTACTCTGCTCAGCGACATAAGGGTTAAATAATTGTTAAAGGATTCATTAATAACCACTCGAATTGTAATAACAATATTATTTCCTAATAATAACTAAATATATAATGTGTCTTTCAGAAAGTAGTCTTGAAAAAGAGCAAGGAGCAACATTTCTGTAAGTTAACTTAAACCCACTAATGAAGTAAAGAGACAAAGACGAAGTTTAGATGGATCAGTCAGCACGAGGAACGTGACTGCCATGTCACATAAGTTGCCAGTACCTGTGACACATCAACATCACATAACACGGCGCGGCGTCAGCTACTTCGCCCCTTATTTCCAGTTAGAGTTACATCACAATAGTTTCTTCCACAATAGTGATGTTCATGTGTATTAGAAAAGAATATGTGTATCCAAGTTGTAAATTCGTGTTTATTCCCTTTAAAAATATTTAATGACAATGGAGTGTAGTAAACACATCATTACTTTTATACAATGTACGATTGTTTTCCAATTTAACCATTGTTTAATCATTATTCCAAAAGTAATGACAGTAAAAAATTCTTATACAGCATTTGGTGTATTTCTTTTAATGAACGACATGCCATGAGTTTTAAAGTAATGATTTAGGCGTAATAAATATTTTTGTAAACCGTTATGAAATCGGTAATGTTTTTGAGATTTTGAAAATACTGTATGGTACTATGCGTTCTGCATGTAAATACTGATTTGGATTTATACTCATTGGACTTGTACTTATTTATAAGTCAGTCAATATTTATTAATGACTGTGTTTACTTGTGAGTCGATGTACAAGCGAGGCAGTCACAACACTGAATTCTAAACATCCTTTGTTCGGCCATAAGTTAAAGTGGAGAAAGCACAATATTTTATTGTGGTAGAGGTTTGAAGTTAGATATTTGGGGTATGAGAGAGGCCGCCGGGATCCAGCTCCTTCAGGGATATTCTTTAGAAAAATGAACTATAGTTTTTTTGTTATTCGTTGTCACCACGAGGCAACACCGCCCTGGGTGCAGTTCGGCGATTTGCGCGTTACCGGTAAATTGACAAAATTCTATAAGTGTTAAAAGTTAAACATTTAAATAGTGGTTTACAAATTTACATTCTCAACATAATGACTCTAAGCTCCATAACGTGACCAGTGCCGAATTTTGTGAACCACCCGGACAAGAATAATAGATAAGATGGTAATTTAGTAGCAACTTTATTTTAATTATTATGTATTATTATAAATTCTAAATTTACATACTCAATTACAATACACTTGTAAATACTGTTTACAAATTTGGGCTTAATTGGATTAGGACCTTCCGAATTATGAATTTTCGAGGTTACAGTTTGGTTGAAAAGCGCAAAAATTGGTATATATTCGTTGTTATCGAAATAAAACTGGACGTTATCAGTTAGTTTTTGGACAACTCTCAAACACAATATATCTATACTTGTTTATGCGAGAGTAGACGTCAAGGTTTAGCTTTGTTCTTCAGTTGTGATTTAAACATAACTATTTTGTCCAATATTTTTTAAAGGTACAATTTAATTTCGTTTCAGTTAAATATACTTTACATAAACTGTATTTGTTTCAGAATATCTTAATTATCCCTTTATAATCTTCCTGGTGATTGGGGATAGAGTGGTTTTAATGTAAACTATACACTCTAACCTAATCTTTGTCCCCCTTTTATTAGTTCAGAAGTACTATAAAATATTTCAAACCTAATATTTCAAATTTTCTCGGTGGAGCCCCAACCTCCGGTCAACAACTTACTGCACTACGATGTTTGAGATTTGATACCAAATCACAGTAGAGCAACCGAGCCCTCCATACACAATCCAAACCAAGGTTCTCTGTAGCCTAGGTGCCTCTGATGAACTATGGAGGAACCTAATATTTAAAATTTTCTCGGTGGAACCCCTACAACAATTTACTGCACTCCGATGTTTGAGATATGATACCAAATCACAGTAGAGCTATCGAGCCCTCCTTACACAATCCAAACCAAGCTTCTCTGTAGCCTAGGTTTCTCACATGAACTATGGAAGGAGTCCGTTTTGAATGTCTTCATCACCGGCTTTATGTGGAACCCTTCAAACGGACGTGGAATTCAGATACCAGGAGTCAATCTGTACCAATGTCAGATTTCAAATACTGTACTAATGGAGCTAAACAAAATATTCATACTGTAAAATATTTTGTTAATATTATATAACATACGGATTAAGATGTTCATTGTTAGGTCTTTCTTCAAAAAAGTTTGGTAAAATTAATAATTTCAAGAAATTAGTAAAACTGAATCAAAACTTTTAAAAATACGATATGACATAACAAAAAATTAAATACTAAAGTAACGATATAGTATTACATACCGGCTTGCAGCTACCATCGCCGATCAGCTGATCATCCCAGTCTCTAACCAATCAGCGACCCTGTCAACGATGTAGCCAATCATACGATCGCTCGGGCGGTCCTAATACCGTTCAGTCTAAGATATCAACCTTTAATCTTTATGTCCGGTGTGTTGAACTGTTTCCGCTGTAATTATTGTGCAGTTCCTTTTTACCAAGCGAATCCTTTATGTGAACTATTAGATATTTTGTTAAAGTAAGTTGTTAATATAATAACCCTCTGTATTATAAAAGTAACACAAAAACATAACAATATTAACTAGAGTAATGACATAACTTGAAAAATGTTAATATTATCAATTAAATTGTATCATTACTCGTTACCTTGTTATCTGTTTATTTATTTATTTTCCAACGGCAGCAGCCAATTTACAAATACAAGCATAGATAGTAGATACAGCGGAAAATAAAATTAATACGAACAGATGAAAAATCTACATAAAGTAACAAAATAGGTATCATACAAAATTTGATAATAAATAATTAGTATTCAAAGATGTAACAAGTTATAAATATCCAAAACATAACAAAAAAATAAAAATAAAGATTAACAAACAACAATAATTATTCAAGTATGGAGCGAACATAAATAAATTGTGCTAATAAATTAAAATATAATATATAACATTTAACAAATAACAGTGAAATTAAATAAATACAACATATAATACAATGAACATGCACTTAACACAGATTAAAGCTAACTACTGTAGGTCTTAATTACTAGTCTCTCACAGAAAGAAGAGAGAAGGCCTGCCGGCGAACCTGGTGAAGTCCATCGAAGAACAGGTCACACCCAGACGCAACCTGATTTCCCAGGCGAATAAACCTTGCGAAAGGACTGTTGAAGTCGAAGTTGGTTGAGTGGTATCTTCGACCCAGCAGATCTCGAAATCTTGTGTTTGCCGGAACTCTGAGGTCGATTTCAGCTAGGAGATCTGGACAGTTCATGCTACCAATTCACTATCTTCCAGAGAAGGACAACATCAGCCACGTCACGTCGCAGGGCAAGAGGTGACAAGTTCAGATTGCTGGACAGTTCCTCCACAGGCACATCAAGATAGGCAAAACCCAGCCGGACACCAATCAAGCGAAGAAAACGCCTTTGTAGAGCCTCCAGTCTCGTCCTATTGCCAACAGTGTAAGGCGACCACACGGGACTTGCATATTCCACAAGCTGTCTCACAAGGAGAACAATACAGAGAGCGAAGAGCAGAAGGGTTGTCGAAGCCTCTGGAGAATCTTGCTATGAAACCAAGCATCTTGTTTGCTTTGCTACTGATGTGGTCTATATGTCCAGAAAATCCCATGTCGCTGGCAAATATAACGCCTAGGTCTTTTATACACTGGGGACCGTGGAATGGATGTACCAGAAATGGGAGTATACGTATATGACTACGGGGATTTGATGCGGTGATAAGTTATACAAGAGCACTTACTGGGATTTACAGACATGTTATTCCTGACACACCAATCCTCAATTCCGGAAAGGCTATTTTGAATTTCTTGAGAGTCTTCTGGTGTAGACACAGCGATGAAAATCTTCAGGTCGTCAGCAAATTGTAAAGCCTTTACAGTTAATTTGTCTAGTAGGTCATTGACAAAAACATTGAAGAGGCAAGGTCCCAGCAAAGAACCTTGTGGAACTCCTGAAGAAGGTGAGAACTGAGTGGAAGTGGCGGAACCAATCCTCACGACCAGAGGACGTTTTTGAAGATAACTAGAAATCCATGACAAAAAGAGGTTCAGCCACTCCGTAACCCAGCAACTTAGACACAAGAATTGTGTGGTCGACCTTGTCGAAGGCTTTTGCCATATCGATGTAGGCTGTATCAACTTGGTAGTTTTTGCGAAAAGCAGACAAAACATATTCTTGAAAGAGCAGGAGGTTGGAGACAGTAGACTTGCCCTTCATAAAACCATGTTGGGAAGGATGGATTATTTGGATAGAAAAGGATTCAGTCTATCTACCACGATACTTTCAAAAACTTTGCCAATTGCCGGCAGAATAGTGATTGGACGGTAGTTCCGTATGTCGCTGGGATCATTTGCTTTATGTAAAGGAATGATGAAGCCCAACTTTAAAGAGCTAGGGAAGATTCCTTTGTTTAAGTGATTCATTGAACAACACTGTGAGGGGTTCAGCTAAGAGAGATCGGCGAGTGATGAAGCATAGATGGCGGTATATTTTCAATTCCAGCTCCCTTTGTAGTGTCCAGATTCTTAAGCTTGCTGAGAGAACTTCTTCTGTTGAGGTTGTTATGACACAAAGAGAATCGAAGACGGGATAGCTAAAGCTAGGTGAAACTCGTAACGAGGGAGAGTAGACTGAGTTGAAATAACTGGAGAACAGCTGACAAATGCTTGTTGTGTCACTGGCTACTTCATCATCTAAATGCAGACTAGATGGCATATCAGGAGTATTTCTTTGAGCTTTTGACTAGTCCCCAGAAAGCTCGTGGATTAGAAGATATGTTTGATTGAACATTGGGACAATATCGAATGTGGCATTCACGAGACAGCGACCTACAAGTATCTCTCAGCCTCGAGAAACTCATAATAATGGGCAAGATTGAAACTTCTCTTGAAACGTGCATGCGCAGCTTTCTTTTCGATAATGCATTTTTTTAGGTCATTATTAAACCACCTAGGGAAGCGTGTGAGATACCAAATTTCTTCAACGGACTTGCATTTTTGACGATTTAATCTGTTATTTATTTATGTTACTTATTAATCATTGGTTTACGGTGGTTGATTTCTCTTTCTATATAATACAAGTGTCAAGTTTATTCCTCAGATAGATTTACTATACGTTTGAAGTCACATCTATTTGTAACTTTTTTAGTAAATAGTGTACAATAAGAAGTTTATTATATTTAACTCTGGCAATATAGTATGTACTGGGTTTAAACTGTTTAGTGGGCCTAATTTAGTGGATTGAAAAATTTCTGCAGACAAAACAATATTTTATTTCATGAGGGCTAAATTGAAACTTATTTTTCTTTCATTACACTAATAAAAACTGGATTTATCGTACATGCTTAACGACGTGCTTTATGTGGTGATTACACATACTTCAGGAAACCTCCTTGACGACTTTAAGAGTTTTCATTTAAAATTCTTTTGTATAAGTTTATATTTACGGTACTCTGTGTTTTTACATAACGATCATAAAGCTTAGATGATTTCCGTATTACTCTATAAAAATTACATTAGCACCTCGCTTCACTAAGATCAAAATGTATGGTGTAACCGTTATATTAAACGTCTTATTGGACTTTTACAAATAATGTTAATTATTTGGGTATAAATTACATTCAGTGGATTTTCAAATATAAATTATCAACAACAGTTCATTTGATTGAGTTGGATTACAAATATTGGATTCAACATCAATATTAAACCTCCACATCATATGTTGCGTAACATAGTTCGGCAAGGTTCCGTGCAAAATTTTAAGTCTATGGCTATTTCATTATTATCAGATAGAACTATAGGCAAGCGTCGCCCAGAAACCAAAAGAGAAATTGTGTCAGCCTACTGAGTCGCTTCAACGACGCTCGGCCAAATTCTATGATTGGACATGCACCATCATAGAACTCTAGTCCATGTAGAAATGGTGTTTCATGCAAAACTCAAATATAGATACAATTCTATTCATATATCTGGCCACATCATTCATTTACAGTTTTTTCCATTAAATTATGTTCCATATAAGTGTTAAACTAATAATAGTCTACTCACCAAGTCATCATGGTTTGTAGTTGGGCTACATTTTATATATCATATATCAAAATCTTTTATGGTTGTTCTGTGGTAACTAAATTTAATCACTCTGTTATTTTCTCGTCGACATCGTGGTTGCCCATTACAACAATGGAAACATATTCGCTAACGTTAAGCCAAATCCTCTGGAGTGACATGCACGATAATCAAACAATCTTACTCATATAGAAATGAAGCTTCATGCACAAGGACAAGTCTGTAGGTAATTTTGTTTTAGAGATATCGTACGGACAATCAGATAGACAGAAATAAAATTACTCCATCCCTCTAGTGCTAAAGACTTTATTAACGCTCAGCCAAATTACAACTGTAAAAACTTTCTAGTTATACGCTTTAATAAGTAGGTGACGTATTGTCATGGAGTGAGATAGTCTATTGTAGCTCTGTAATGGAGCCATTCATTAACCAACAGGTGTCTCGGAACAGAGAGGGTTCTCATTGTTTCTCAACAGCAGCCAGCAACTTGCTCTTGTCTTGAGTAGTATTGTAACACATACTCATACAATCAGTCAACCAGCAGCTTTTCAGCAGAGTTCCGAAGTTTGAGTATAGTAAATCCCAAGATAGTGTCTATTTGTTCGTCAGATAATAAATTGGTCTATTTGTTTGATGTGTAAGTGAAATTAAAAGCAATAAAATATGGCAAAAACACGTATAAATATTATCAACCTTCCCCAAACATATTTTCTCATATCCTGGGCTGAATAGCTGAGGAATTACTCTAAAATAATTTGGAAACAAAAACATGTCCTGCGGCTCAAATAATTCAGCCAGTTATAACTGTGGAGGATGGCTATGGGGATGACTTTGGCATGCATATATTCTGGTACTCTCTTTGGATTATAATAGAAATGGAAAAACATTTAGCAGTGAATATTTTAAAGCAAATATGTGTGTGGTTTAAAGCAAATTGTAGCAAAAAAGAAAAAATGTAGTCAATAACAGTATAAGAGATAAGAACAATGTGGTAATACTATATATATATATATATATATATATATATATATATATATATATATATATATATATATATACTTGTATCTATATCAAAATAAATCTCGAATTTGGTTAATGCTTAGTATAAAATTAACTTAATATATAAGTGTTAAATAATTAGTAAGAGAATTAAAGGAATCTATATCTCAAGAAATCTCGAATTTGGTATAATAATATATACATTTAATTCCTTTAATTCTCTTACTAATTATTTAACACTTATATATTAAGTTAATTTTATACTAAGCATTAACCAAATTCGAGATTTATTTTGATATAGATACAAGTATAACTAGCAAAATCTATGTAAAAGTAAACATGTTATCCCATGAATTAGTACCTATTTTTATATACAAAACATAAAATAGTAAGAATGTAGATCTAAGAATCGAAATCAAATTTTCAATTTGTCAAGCAGCCGACTATATTACTTTTCCTGTGATCTAAAACATCTTACAGTTTCAACAGTTAATAGCCAATTTTGTTTATAAGCGACAGGTATTTTATCTTCACTGCAATATAGGTAAGCACAATAAAACCTCTTTTACAATATTGCAGGTTTTACGATAAAAAGCCAGAGCTGTTATTGAAGCAGGAGTTTTAATATAATCTGCAAAACTAATCAAGTGTCTCAAGTAATCTTTTACGCTCCCCAGAAAATACCTGATATTTTATTCTTACTGTTCTATTTATAGCTTTATTTTACGTCTTATTTCTTTTAACTAAAACTAGTAGTATTTCGCTAAAAGTTTTAATAAAGAATATATTTGCGGAGAAAATTTTATTATTTTTTTATCATATTGAACTTCGTAGACTTTATTTGATTCTAGAGTATAGTATTTCATGTATTCCATGTACAATGATCAGCTGTTATACGACATTCATAATGTAGTACTTAACCGTAAATAAAATATATTTCATTAACGTTTACTCCAACATGAAACCAAACGTGTTACCTTAACTCCAAGTAAGTGTTTTATATGTTAACGTTTTCACGACATGAAGTGTTTTCAAATAATTTCAAAGGTAAACTGGATACAAATGGCCTGCTATTTTACTTTACTCTAACGAGAATCTGCTTACAGAGTATGAATTCCTAGTAATAGGCTACATACGTAACATATATTTTTATAAATAAGTCATTCTCTCTCATACATATGTACTTATTTAAATAACATTTATGTTTTATCTTGCTGAATATTGGGATTGGCATAGCGTACATTTGAAAATCAACTAAATATACCATTATAATATTTGAAGTTGCCATGTCAACAGCCAGACAATCGGTTTTTTGCGATATTGCCTAAATAATTCAATATTTACGTACTACTTAAGTTGTAACATGTAGGCTACTTAAAATCTATGGTCATATATTAACTGCTTAGGTATCAACAAAATACTTTAACGCCTTGTCTGAAAAAAATATATTCACAAACTACAAAATACTTTCACACAGTAATATTTTCAAACTTTCCACTCATAAATAAACGGACATTAGACAAGATCAGTCTCCTTGTCCATTGCAGGATATCAATTGACATTTAATTGAGATTCTGAGAGGTGATATTCGATATTTTCCTTAAGTTTAAAATATTAAAAGATAAACTAACTTGTCGCATTCTCGCGGTTTCCTAGCTAATACCTACTTTGTTGCAATAGTGTTGATTTGCAAATTTCAATGAATGCTATTTTTAATTGCATATACTATTTGTTCAAAGTGTTGAAAATGCTTAAAATTAAAATAATTCAGAAATCCTACCTTAAAATAAAATACGATTACGTGCTTAAAAGGCCGATGTATTTTCTTAAAGTTCATACTATCATCTTTTACTTACATTAGGTCATTTATCTTCTTAAAACAAGAATAGTTTTTAAACACTACACATATTTCTGTTAGGAACTTTAAACACGTTTATCGCACTGTACAATTTTAAATAATTATAAGTAATGGGGAAAGTGGTATTGAGGTATGAGGCTAGGACAGTTCCAAAACTATTTATTTGAATAAGCACAACGGATAATAAGCTAAAATTCTTATAATAGAAAAATGCTAAAAGTGAACGTAAGAGGTATATTTTAAAATTATGGAATAAAGGATATTTCAAAGACATCTCAGGATGGGATAATCCGTATTCCTACAGTTTTTTATTTTTACTATATGGCTATGAAATAATCCATCTAATTCATATTAATATTATAAATGTGACTATTTGTGAAAGTGATTTGGATGTTTGATACTAAATTGCACTAAGACTAAATATGGCGTCTACATCTCTTGAATAAGAAAAATATAGAAATTTTAAATTCCAAAATGCAACACACTCTAAAAAATAGAAATTTAAAGAAGATTTAATGTAGATATAGTTAAAAATGTAAAAGACGATTAAGTCAATGGAATATTATATAAACTACTAAAATGTATTGTTTAGGAGAGATTTGTTCAATCAGATACTTACCTTAATAAGTAAAACACTGCCATTAAAAAAAATTCAAATTATTCTAAAAGAAATCACGAGATTGGAATACGTTTCAATAACCATCACTTTCCCAGGAGTACTGTTCTAGAGTACTGCGTCGAAAACCGAGGGTAATTGCTAATAATAATAGAAATGTGTACTGTAAAATAAAATAGTTCAGTAAAACATTACTAGCGAAAAATTCAATATTGTTGGATGTGAAGTATGGAAAAGTGAACAAGTACTGAATCCTACTCCAAGTTATGTTTTGTTTTCTATTCGTTAAGAATATCCGTGTAATTAAGAATAATAAAAATACATTTACACTACAATCCTTCAGAAAGATTAAACTAATTTGTTTTACTTAGTCAATAAATAATATGCTGACTATTGAATGAACAGTACTCGCATTTACCGTTTCGTTCCAAACAACCGTATCAATGAGAGAGACAGCAACTGTACCCATTCTTTAAGTAAACAACGACCATTTGTTTACTTCCATCCAGTGAATAGCTCTCAATGCTCAAGTCTCAACCATTAATATTCTATCTTTCCATACACAGAGATGGCACAATGTATGTAACAATGAGCTGTTTCTATATTGTTTGATGGTATTTCTTCTTTCACCTATTTCAAGCCCATCTATAACTAAAGCCTAACAAGGAGCTCTCTCCACTTTTTACATGAACAAGCCTATAAGACAAAACAACTCTTCCTCTTCATTGGAAGAGAATGTTACTGTGTCCATTGAATATGTATTGGAGTTATTGAAATAAATAATCTATTTTTGCATTAAAATACTCTTTTGACGGAAATCAAAATAACTTATTTGAGTTAATACAAAGCAGTGAAGTCGCTTGTAATAATTATCTATCTTGTAGCCGTAAAGGTTCAAAAAATACCAAGATCAAATATATAAAAAATGTTATATTTCGTATAATTTATAAATATAAAATTTCCAAAAACTAAATACCATCTCAAAAAATTTCTTCCTCAAAATTAACGACTGGCCAAGTGATTGAGAAATAAAATTAAAAAGTTTTTATTTTACTGAAATTTGTAAATTCTAAATAAGTTCTTTCTTACAATTAACTGCACACATAATAGCCAAGACAGTAAAATGTGGTTTTAAAGGTAGAAGAAAAATTAACATATAAAAAAATGTGTGTGGATGTAAAATTTTACCATTATCTTTTCAAAATTAAAAAAACTTTACTATCTTATAAATTTCAAAATGCACATAATTATAAGGAAAAACATCATATCTAAATGAGATTTTCATCCTTACGGTAAAACTTTTGTAAAACAATATATAAAACTTCCATGCTGAAACATACATTTTAACCTGCTAATTAAATTTGAATGTAATAGTGGTGTGAAACATAATCATCACAGTTTTCTTTTACCGTAATTTAAAAACAATGTTTTAAGATAATTTATTCAAGCTCATACTGTTGTTATGTTATATTATTCTACTCCAAATTTGTTAAAATGTACCTCATAATAAATTTTAAACTCCTATTCAGTTTGATTACTGTGTTTAACATTTGTAGTATAAATATTTGTTGTGTAACTTTATTAATCGGTTACAAAATTACGACAGTTATATCCTATCCAATTATATGGTTGTTACTTGAGTGTTATATATTTATAAATTCCAAAACCTTCTTCTGTTTTGCTCTACTGTGCTTGCTAACTAAGCATCCTCTAATATTAGCTATATTAAAAGTGTGACCGACCATCATCTTAAAACCTAAATAGATATAATAAAGTGTTTTGACTGTGTACTCGTATCTTCTGTGTAATATTTACGCTGTGCAGTAGTAGTGATAAAAATCTTTAGAAATGAAAACGACCATATTCTTGAGGTTAAAGCAGTAGTGAACTCAATGGCAAGCAGTAATGGTTTCAAGATGGTAGACGTGCTTATTTGTAAAACATTTTTGTCTCGTTGGTACGCCACAAGTTAAAATGGTTTGAATCGTACAAAAAATGTTTTGTCTTCACGTGTTTCCATATATGTTGATGTATTGTACATAACAGATATTGAACCTGTTCACAGTTGTTTAAATTGTACCTTAGCTAAATTTGCACCAAAAATAAAATGGATTTTAACTTAATATATATTGTAAACTAATTTAATGCAACCTCTGAAAAACCACAGGAAATGTATAATACTCTTTTTATATTGCACGGTAGATTTATTTATATCCATTATTTTTTTATAGTAATAGTAACTAGTAGTTAGCTAGTAAATAGTAATAGTATGTTAGTAGTAGTAACTTTTGGTAGTTTTGGTACAAGTGTAATATTGTAATTATACATAGTTATCGTTGATATTTTTCTACTATTATTATTGTTGTTGTTCGTCATGCTGTTCATGTTTTATTGATTAGTTTCTTTGTGTTTCTTACAAAAGTATAATTAGCCATCTTGCAGTGTATGTAATAGTAAAGATTTGTATTATAATACAGTGAAAACTAAATATGCACGTTGAGTTTAGCTCCACTCCACCTTTCTCTTAGTGGAACATCTCACATCTAACGCTGATTCAGACTTGACTCCTGGAATCTGCAACTATGTTCGTATGAAGGAATAAAAAAAACAGGTCGGTGATTAAGAAGCTTAAAACAAACGCTTTACATCGTTTCAACATCAGACACCCAAATCAAATTAAAGACGCTGCACTAAGAGGAAAGTGAACTGGAGCTAAACTCAACAATCACATTGAATCAAATCTTCCATAGCTACGTTATGTATAAATGAATACAAAAATAGTTCCTGTATAAAGTATCAATAATACTAGACTATTGCAGATGAACACGATGGCTACCGCAATTTCTAATTAATTGCAAGTAAACCTTGAGCTATTCCATTTAATATTACGGACTGCTATATCCATTCATTGAATTCCCAATATTACAGCAGATTGTAATAATTTGATAGTATAGACTATTTAATTAAATTGCATTAATTGGTGGCCTTTTACAATGTTATTATACTTTTACCTATGTTTTGCATTTCTCTTCTAAAGTGTTTAGAAACATTCATGTACTCATAATTAATTATGTATATCTCGTAATATTTCCAAATATTTCAGAATAATGTCTGAAGTGTTATTAAAGAGTCTTGTAGACAGATTTGCTGAGGTCGGCATTAACAATACAAAATTCACACCATGCTGGTATTTTTAGCAAATAATTTTTATTAGTAGTTTATTTTTCAGTTTTTTTAGTATTTGTGATTTTTTTTATATAATTTATAAATAGACTATGTCACTATAATCTGGTTCAGCTTTATCTATTGCAGGTAAAGCTACACTAGGTTATACTGCCGAGAGAGAGAATGAGTTATACTTTTAGCCTGGTGTTATAGCGCCGTCTGGTTATGCTTTAATAGGCGTTACACTTATTTTTTTTTTTTTTTTATTTGATTAATTAAACGAAATATAAAAATTATTCAAAATCTTTTAGGTTATACACTAGTCCCTAGCACATTCCCAGAACGTATGTTTGGATCGTACTGTTTGTTTTAATACAAGTAAAGTTACGATTCTCATTTGTTATGTTTACAAATATATAAACACTACCTTTTGAAATACACATCTGATAATACAATGTATTATTGCCTTTAATAATTCTTAAAGATCTTAAATAGAGCACTATTTTTTACTTAAAGAGTTAACTTATCATCAGTATAAGTTCTTGTTCTTATTTTCTCCTGTTTCAAGAACTTAAAACAAATCCTTGCTGTAGCTACTCTTGTTACTTATTCTTTTCAAAACTTAAATTTCACCGTTTTTTAGTCTTTCTTACACTGTAAATCTAGCTAAGTTGCTTTGGTCAAATAAGTTTCGTTTTCGTTAAACACAAATTAAATTATAAAAGAGGAAAAACTTAGAGGTATTATGAATAAACTATTTTTAATTAGGTATTGATTATGTGTTCGAAACAATAATGAAGGATTGAAATCCTTATAATATTTTCAAATGGACGTTTAATTTAAACTCTCTGATGTGTATATTACCGTCGTAATAGAAATATTATTTAATATAAATGTCCTTTAGTAATTTAAAGTCATATATCAAGTATAACGTATATAATAAAAGTATTTAATTTTCAAAAATATTATTAGTAAAAGATGTATGATAAAAGACGTATATCAATATTTTCACTCCGTAACAAAGTTACAAATGGATGAGCCACACATGCCATGAGGATCACAGCTGACGCGTGAACGTTATATCATTACGAGGAGTTACCACAGCCATACTAACTTAAATACATTACAGTTTAGTTTACTTCCTCTCTTCCTGTTGTGATCAGAAAGGAAACAAACTGTCAGTTACATAATCTAAAAGTGAGAGTCTTCCTAGAAATATCCAGGAAGTACCTTTCTGTATCGCAAATTTACTAAATCAACTAATTATTATGGTGTTTCATGTAGGCCTAACATTTCAATTATGTTTATTTTGTAACATTTACTTAAAATCATTACGCTTATGCCTAACTTCTAAAGAAGTTATATTGATCGTTGATTTCATGTGCTGTGTAATCGGGAAGCTTATCAATTTTTAAAGAGACTTATATCGATAGTAAATATTTTCCTCGAAATACATTCCACTTAACTAGTGTGTTAACATGTGCTGCTGTTTAAAAATATATACGAGGTATTGAAACCAAGTGTTGTATAATATAATTTACATCGTACAGAATCAAAAGATTTAGTATAAAATTTCCATGGAGATAGATAAATTGTCTCGTTATATTAATAATGAACAATTGTATATTAATTCGTTTCTTTATTTGGGAAATTATCAGGAAGACTATATCAAATAATCACTCTTACATTATTGGTAGTGAAGTAATATGCTTCTTGAACCTCACGACTATGAATAGGTGAATTCCAAAATCTTTTAGAAGTAGAATACCCGTGCCATGTATTCAGTGATCAATTCTCATACAATCATAATAAGTACATCAGGAACTAACACTAAGTACATGTTGATTGGTTAGCCTTCCGCAGTATAAGTTCAATAAACTGGATCCTCAATAGATTGTAGGTTCACTTCTCTGGGCTGTTCCTGGAAGTTTATAGAACACGAGACAATTGTAACTTATGGGTTTGGAAGTTAGTTTGAGTAGGGTTGGTATGCAATTAATCAATCGAGTCCTGGGAAAATTACGTAGCTGTTCTGTGGAATTAGAAATTACAGTTGTAAAAAAATCTCATTTTTAATTATTGGTCATAGAATCATAGAAATTGGTAGAAAACAGGATTTTCCTGGACATTTGCCACCATGTTCAGTGAAACAAGAAATCAGTAACACTACGTTTCTACATCTGCAATCTGATCTCTTCTTCAGGTAATAATTAACCTAATACATAATTACAAACTAGGTTAAAATAAATTAATCATACCAAAGCGTTGTGGCACGCCTAAGTCAGGAATCACAACCACCATGTTGTTTGTCAACTTCACTAACTCTAAAAACATGTACTTAATAAAAAACTATACACAACACTAATTATTAAAACTGAACTACAGAATACAGGTCACAATACGTCTGAATTCGTCTACCAACCATTCATCCTTCATCGTCAAAAATAACCTTCAAACAAACAAATTGGTAGCCGTGTTAATATTTATGTTTCCGAATGATACGAGAAGAAAAATTTTAAAAACGACGTTTAACTAATATCTTTTTATTACAGTAACAAATGTATTCTTAATTTTAGGAAATTTATGAAAATCCTATTGTTTAACATATATATCTGGTGAAGTAATAATATTAAATTAAATTATTCTACAACCTGCAAGTGCTTAAAGTTGTTTATTTATAGTTGTAAAAAAAAAAACAAAAATCCAAGCTGGAAACGGGGACAGATATAACCACCGGTAACAACCATTTCAGCAACACAGACTTTCTGTGTCCAGCCCATTTATTGTTTACCCCATTTGCCATGGGGAAAAAATTACAGCCATGTTTAGTTTCAGACACTAAAGTTTAATATTACTCGGAGTTAAATTATAGAAGACTATTTTATTTAGATTTACTCTATTAATCAATTCTCATAAATGTGTACTACTCAGTGATAATATCTAAACATGAGTAACTATGTTTACAAATATCTTATTATAAACGTTTCTTATTGAAAATTATACTCTAAGGTTTTATTAATTTACTAACCAGAAAGAATGCTAACCACTATAATTGGTGGTATTTATAAAGGTGTGTGAACTACCGTTAATTTTTATTAACTTCAACTTCAACATATCTCTACTATTTACGTACGCAGTCTTGTACTATTTACGTACAGGGTATTCACAAGCCGGTGTAACAGACTTCTGTGTGTGATAGGATTATTCATTTGAAACGAAAATTCCAAATCCGTCAACGCATAAACGAGCACAACCACTTGATATATACACTTGCACAAGCCAGTACAATAAACTGTGACATGTTTGGCGCTCCCGGCTTGTGCAAGCGTACATTTAAAGTGGCCATACCCGCTTATGCGTTGACGGATTTTGTTAAAAAAGTACCGTTGGAAAGTTTGTGAACATTTTAAAATAGCTATTATCTTGTAAAATTTGTATAACCCATGTAAAACAGCTGATGTCCATCAAAAGAAAATATCTGGTGCTCTCGGCTTGTGCAAGCGTACCTATAACGTGATCATGCTTGCTTATGCATAGACGGATTACGTTGAAAATAATCACCTTTTAGAATTTTAATGAAAGTCATCAAATATTTAGTATCTAGTAAATGTCTTATAACTATTATGATATATTTGGTAATTTGGCTTAGCAAATTTTCAACAGACGCCAGTTTGTTACATTAAAGAAAATAACATTATTTTTTTTATTTTTCTCTTATCTCTTCAACTTATCTATTCAAAACTATGTGCCAAATTTGGTTTCTTGGTCAAAACCTCAATTGATAAGTTTCTGCCTTTTGCATCATGCCCAATTGCGTAGGTAAGTTGTTAATATAATGCAGGAAAAAGGTGCCCAAGATGGATCCCTGGGATACCCCTGTTTTGATTATAGAAAAAACCCTGAGATACAATTATATCCGAAATATTTGAGTTGAGCAAATTAAACTCTGACTGAAAGGTATGATTTAAGCTATGAAAGAATGTTGCCACAAATTCCATATGTTTCCATTTTGTTACGGTAGACAGAATCAAACATCCTGCTCAGATCACAGAAAAGTTCTAGGGAAGATAATCTTAAGCACATAGGCCACTGAAGTTTTGGTGCAGTAAGATTCACGAAAACTATGCAGATTAGGTGTGAGGATATTGTGTGTGCTACGAAATGTGTATAATTTGCTGTACATGATATTCTCGATAAATTTGGCTAGTACCGGAGTCAAGCCAATTACACGAAAGGAATTTATATCTTGTTTATTTTTTTCTTTATCCTTAGGTATAAATAGAGGAGTTTAGATCAGTAGAAAAACTCTCTCAGACATTAATAAGTTTATTAGAAATGTCAGAGGTTGTCACCCATTTTTAATATTATAACTCCATTACAAATTCAGTAATTAAAACTCCTGTGGAATAAAAAATGTCTCTATATTTTTTATTACTTAGTAGTGTAATACTGTTTTTTTTTCTTGTACCGAAATTTTGAGAGAGAAAAATTATTGACTGATGGATGGTATCGTGAAATTTAAAGGTTGTTTGTGTTAATCAGACAGTTGGGAGAAAATATTTCTATGCTGTATTCATAAATAATATATTTAAAATATATT
Source organism: Homalodisca vitripennis (assembly GCF_021130785.1). Classification (NCBI taxonomy): domain Eukaryota; kingdom Metazoa; phylum Arthropoda; class Insecta; order Hemiptera; family Cicadellidae; genus Homalodisca; species Homalodisca vitripennis. The sequence goes on from NC_060207.1 coordinate 99,925,114, forward strand.
CTATAGCTCGCGGACCATTGATTATGTATTCCTCATACTCCATCCCAATTAAGTCCTTCAGTAAATGTTTTCACGATGACCTGCAGCTATTTATAACTTCCCAAAACCTTAGCAGAGCTGCGGCTTTTTTATGGTTGTCTATGCCTACTGGGACTATGCCTCTGGGAATATTTCAGGGCCAAAATATTCTGTCTTAAAAAATGTCCAACTCGACAAACACTGTACTTAAATTCTATCTACGAAACTTTCCCATGTCAACATATGACTGCGGTGTTCATTCCTCAGACGCCGATAGTTGACTACGAGCTCGAGTGGACCATCAAGCTACTGGACATATGCATCCTGTCGATGACTCTTCCGGATCTGTCCCGTGATCCACCCCTGCCTCCACGTCATCTTAGCTATCTTTTGGTTCAAAGGAAATGGGGACGTAAAGTGATGGGTCAAAGTATCAATAATCTTTTGAAAAATACTTTGTAGGAAAATACCATTTTCAACTAAGATTAATTACGCAGAAAGGTAAAAATATTTATATATTATCCCGACTATAGCAGCGAAACTTAATTCTTGGAGCCCAATAATGAGATTCTGCAATGGAGAATTTGGTCAACTGATCCTCGTGTTAAGAAAGGCGTGTGAAGAGTATGTCAGAAACATATAACTGATCAGGAAGGTTTGTAATTATGTTGTAATTCCGTTCTTTAGTATTCTTTATTGTCATAGTATGAACTCTTGCCAAGAGCCAAATCACCGTCCGGGAACGTGTAAATACACTCCACGGTAAGACTCAACTCCTTCACTGAAACTGCCGCCTCAAAGTGGAGCTTAAGGCTGTTTTGAACGAGGTCAATGCGTATATTTGTTATCCATTCCAATCTTCCATTAATACTTATACTGCTTCTTGTGAAAGAAGCGAGGAGATTGGACCCATTTAGTGTATGAGAGAAATAAAGTGTCCGCTAACACGAAATAAATATAGATTTAGCTCGTGCAGCACGGCCTCAAGCTCACTCATCTTGGAGTTGATAATTCTTTTGTGTTATCATTGTGCTGTATATCACTTATCCGAAAGGGTTTAGCAGACTTTGAATGATAAACAATACCACTATGTTCTGATAAAGCATTCCCTGAATTTGGCCAGTTAACCTAAAACAATATTATCATAATGAACGCAAGTGCTGGCTGATAGTAGGATTGTTTTGGATTGTTCATCCGTTCTTTTAATGATTTATTGTAGCAGTGCTTCGGGTTGATGTCTGACACTTGATATTATATATTTCACTTAATTACTGACATTTTAAACAATTAAATGTATTACTATCGTATTAAGAGTATGTATTGAAATATTTAAAGCTGTTACTATATTACTATTTTAAACATATTTCACATGTTTATTTTGGCATGAAGTCTTATGTTGTAAGTTTTTATGTACAATGGGTCTACTATAGGAATAAATAAACATATAGGTGTTTATTAATACGAATACTCTATAAATACATGATGCATGTGAAAAAATTATGCATATTTTGAGCAATAAAAGATGAAAAATTTATCAAAGTAATACTAGGAATAATCTCCAAAATCACTGCAACCGTAACCTTAGGAACGGCTTCCATAGGCAAAATGGAGTTACCCCAAAAAAACAAACCAACTGAATACCATAATTTCAGAGGGTTGTACCCTACAGAACGTGTAATTAACACAACTTCAAACATGATTTCAATAACAGAGTCGGCTGTTTAACTGGAAGACAATTTGATACTGATAATAGACAATAGATGACCTGCTCCCACCCCCTGTGCTTTACCTACCGAACATGTTCAGTCATCCGTTGCTTAATTAGTGGCTTCATTCATTGAACCACAACAGTGGCTAACTTCGTTGTAGTATGCAGTAACATTTGATATTCGATAGGTTACATATTTTTGATGTGCACATATTGTGTACATCCCTATTATTATATTATTTAAGTAACATCAGAATTTTGTAGTTTTAAAAGAGTCAGATAAATAATACAAATGAAAATTCGGGCACACAGTTCACGATAGGTTAATAATATTCTGTGACATAATGATGCAAATTTTAAGCAATAAAAGATTAAATATGTATTTAATTTGTTGATGTAAAATTATAATTCCAATGACGTATGAAATTGAGAACAAGACTTAAATATGTAGTAAGGGTATCGCCCTGAGTACCTGTAAATTGTTAATTATGATTAATACTCAAGTACCTTTGTCAACGTTAATTGCCATCCACTCATCGTTGGTAAAGTATTGTCACCTAAAATTTACTGAACAACAAATAAACAGTCAAACATGGTCGTTAGTAGAAAATAGCTCTAAAAGAGGTATTGGGATTCCGGTTCGTATCGCTCCACCTTCTGGAATACAGGAATAAATGCTTCGACGAATAACGAATAATAATACTGTTATTCGGCAATATTGAGTATTCTTACTATAGTTTATTAGTTACTTTGCCGTTAATATGCATTTTCATGTTTTATGAAACAATCTTCTCTTGTTTGAATTAGTATAACAATATTTGTGTTTTTCATTAAATATTTTTTAATTACATTTAATTTATTTGAACGTATTAATCGCTTAGTATATGATATACGTATAACTTCATGTATAAAAATTCCATAAATTTTGAAAGTGACGAATCGCTACCAGCTAATAATAAAAAGTTACTACAGAAATCTTTTTGTGTTAGAATGCAATACATTATATTTAGTAGTAACAGGAGAAATATATTACAACTGTTGTAGGTAATGGTGGGAAATGGGCAACAACTTTTGTGACCGGCATTGTCACGCTTTACTTGAGTTATATACATGTTTATTTGTTAAATACACGTGGACTCCACGAGTGCTGGTATATATATATGTATATAGAGTGCAGAGAGATAAATAGAATGATACTCAAAAATATTATTGACACTTACAGTACCGATTCATTTTAATTCACCTTGACCCCCACATGTGGAAAATGTTGGGGAATTATATCACACTAAACAATATCCTCTTCCAAAGTTCATATCTAAGAATCTAACTCAAACTTTTTCAAATTAATTGAGGGATTAAAAATATTGAAGTCTTACTAAGACCTCATTAAGATAGACGTATGCAGTAAAATAAAATGAGAGTACCAATTGTTCAACCCCCTACTTCTCGACAAAACTAAAGGGGCCAATGTCTTCGAGTCCTACTTCATAAGATATTCTGTAATTCATTTTAATTTATTTAATTTGAATATGTGACCTATTTCTTCTCTAATCCGATAAGACAAAATTTCCCCACGTCTCCAAAATAGGAATAAACTCACGGTATATTTCAAGGTTTCATATACGGTTTTTATACAAGCATGTAATCGTATTATAAACACTATTTAATTTCTAAATAAAATGTATAGTTTTCATTTCTAATTGAGATTTTAGAAAAATAATAATAATTTATTCTGTGTACTTAAAATTTACTATGATGAATATATGAAATAACGTCTTTACTTTCCCAATTATAATTTTCTTTTTTTTATAAAAGTATTGATATTCTCTTATTTAATCTATATATACATCTTTAAATTGTGACTTTGCGTTTAAAAATAATCACATGTTCAAATTGTTGTATCGTTGCATTGAAACTTGGATACAATAATATATTTAGTATTTAATAATTATTCAACCTTATTTTAAATGGGTTTATTGATTCTTTCTAGGAAATTCTGTCACATTGCTACTTCACTGGGTTTACTATAAATGGAGATTTTTAGTTTTTTGTGTGTGGAGTTTTGTGAGAAGCAGATTTATCCAAACCTATAAAATGAATGGCTGTTTTCACCAACTTAATTATCAAAATATTTCATTTGTCTAGTGTTACAGATTTTCCACCGTTTTTAATCGTTGTAAGGAGATTAAAGATCCCGTATTCTATTCCATGCAGCGGGAAACTTAAGTATTTTTGGTGATAAGATATATGTTTATTTTAAATGTATTTATGTTAGCTATGCCAACCCTACACTCCAGTACGTCATTCACATTATAAACTTGTTTGCAAAACCCTTACATTTCCTAAATAAATTCCCATTGTATCGATATTTTAAAGTGTTAAAGCCGGTTTTTTAAGTAGAGCGAAGTTACTTTAATTTTGACTTAATGTCAAATATATAGGTCAAAAACCCAGCCTACCGTCAAATAATTTATAGGTACTGCGGTCCACAAATTGTTCCGCTACAATTACCACCCTCAATACAACATCAACACAGCCCATTAATTAATTGTAATTGTGTGCCGAGACAAGTCCAGGTTGAGGTGGCAGACATGATGAATGGCTCGAGTTGGACCGTTACATGTTTAATGTTAGGCTTTAGTCGTATAAGCAGCGTTCATACCGACTCCACATGGATAGGTCTCCCAACGTTTTATACCTATATAGCCTTTGTATGTACTTAGGCAAAAATATGAAAATACATGCTATCAACTCTGAACCAGGACTTTTAAAACGTCTTAGCCCCTCAAATTATTACATATATAATTCCCGGACAGGAATCGGAATACGTTTTGTAATGTTGCGTATCAGATCATATAATCAAAGATTGTATAATTAGCCATATAAAACAATAAGGTAGTATGGTAAACTCGATAAGTATCCTACTTCTACAACTATTTTATCCAAAATAAATTTTATACCTATACTAGTACATATGCAAATATACCTTGGAAGCATTAGGATTTCTCTTTCTAAATCGTTCCAGTTCTAGTTCATAAGTTTTAATTTTACATTTATTATCCAAACTAGTTATTGAATGAAAGGTCAGATTGTGGCGAATTTTTAAGTGAAACATCTGCTATTGACTTTTCAAAGAATTGTTGAGATACATTTATGAGCACTTGCTGAATCCTTTCTACCAGTTCATAACAAATCTTAGACTATGTGCGATAGATTTAATTTTTTACCAAACTCATGTGGTCATGTGGCTTTGGCATTCATGTGGTTCTCGACGAGGTAACCAACGTCCTGGGAAGCGGTTGTTAAGCCACTATCGAACATCCAATGCGAAGTGTAATGGAGCCCCATCTTGCTTTATCATGTTTTCAATATTTTAACCACTTTCAGTTTTTTCAGAAGTCATAAAATCTACATTAGCATCACAGTTATTGCATATGAGTGATAATCTAGACACTATTCCTTTCCGTTTTTCTGGATATTCAAACAGTTCTAATGAAAGTTCAGAGAAACACTGATTACAAACCGCAAATTTTGACAGTTGTTTGTTTAGTATTGAAATATTTACTAAAACATTACCATCCTTGAAATTATGTCCATAATACTCAGGCTCTTCTGCACATAGTTTTATATTCTTGAGCTTCTTTGCTGAAGAACTTAGTATACTAGGCCTACCTTCATTGACAGGCATAGGCCTATTGCTATGAAAAGATTCACTGCTAGTAGAGCTACTTACATTATTTGAAGAAGAACAACTATTTACACTATTATTTACAACACTACTATTTACACTATTATTTACAACACTACTATTTGTTTTAGTTTTTGAAATATTACGCCTTTTTCCAAACTTTTTTAGTCTAGCCATCTCTCAAAAACACTAAGACAATAAACAGTAAATATTATTCAAAACAACAATTTGACTTACAATTTTGAGGTTATGTTTGCTAACTGGATTGTAGCTGAAATAAAAACAGCTGATTGCAATGATCCAAAAAATGCTTTATGTAGATTTCATCCATAACACTGTATACTATATGAAGTGGCCAACATATGGCATTTTCGGCTTCGTGTACTCTTAGTAATAAAACTAATTTTTAATGTGAATAAGTGCACAGAATAACATGTTTTTGGTATCAATGTATTCAGGAAGAGCTACTGAATTAAAATAAGTAAAAAAAATTTTTTGTTTTAAATTTGTTTTTTCACTGACAGGTCCCCTCAATAGATTGTAGGTTCACTTCTCTGGGCTGTTCCTGGAAGTTTATAGAACACGAGACAATTGTAACTTATGGGTTTGGAAGTTAGTTTGAGTAGGGTTGGTATGCAATTAATCAATCGAGTCCTGGGAAAATTACGTAGCTGTTCTGTGGAATTAGAAATTACAGTTGTAAAAAAATCTCATTTTTAATTATTGGTCATAGAATCATAGAAATTGGTAGAAAACAGGATTTTCCTGGACATTTGCCACCATGTTCAGTGAAACAAGAAATCAGTAACACTACGTTTCTACATCTGCAATCTGATCTCTTCTTCAGGTAATAATTAACCTAATACATAATTACAAACTAGGTTAAAATAAATTAATCATACCAAAGCGTTGTGGCACGCCTAAGTCAGGAATCACAACCACCATGTTGTTTGTCAACTTCACTAACTCTAAAAACATGTACTTAATAAAAAACTATACACAACACTAATTATTAAAACTGAACTACAGAATACAGGTCACAATACGTCTGAATTCGTCTACCAACCATTCATCCTTCATCGTCAAAAATAACCTTCAAACAAACAAATTGGTAGCCGAGTTAATATTTATGTTTCCGAATGATACGAGAAGAAAAATTTTAAAAACGACGTTTAACTAATATCTTTTTATTACAGTAACAAATTTATTCTTAATTTTAGGAAATTTATGAAAATCCTATTGTTTAACATATATATCTGGTGAAGTAATAATATTAAATTAAATTATTCTACAACCTGCAAGTGCTTAAAGTTGTTTATTTATAGTTGTAAAAAAAAACAAAAATCCAAGCTGGAAACGGGGACAGATATAACCACCGGTAACAACCATTTCAGCAACACAGACTTTCTGTGTCCAGCCCATTTATTGTTTACCCCATTTGCCATGGGGAAAAAATTACAGCCATGTTTAGTTTCAGACACTAAAGTTTAATATTACTCGGAGTTAAATTATAGAAGACTATTTTATTTAGATTTACTCTATTAATCAATTCTCATAAATGTGTACTACTCAGTGATAATATCTAAACATGAGTAACTATGTTTACAAATATCTTATTATAAACGTTTCTTATTGAAAATTATACTCTAAGGTTTTATTAATTTACTAACCAGAAAGACTGCTAACCACTATAATTGGTGGTATTTATAAAGGTGTGTGAACTACCGTTAATTTTTATTAACTTCAACTTCAACATATCTCTACTATTTACGTACGCAGTCTTGTACTATTTACGTACAGGGTATTCACAAGCCGGGTGTAACAGACTTCTGTGTGTGATAGGATTATTCATTTGAAACGAAAATTCCAAATCCGTCAACGCATAAACGAGCACAACCACTTGATATATACACTTGCACAAGCCAGTACAATAAACTGTGACATGTTTGGCGCTCCCGGCTTGTGCAAGCGTACATTTAAAGTGGCCATACCCGCTTATGCGTTGACGGATTTTGTTAAAAAAGTACCGTTGGAAAGTTTGTGAACATTTTAAAATAGCTATTATCTTGTAAAATTTGTATAACCTATGTAAAACAGCTGATGTCCATCAAAAGAAAATATCTGGTGCTCTCGGCTTGTGCAAGCGTACCTATAACGTGATCATGCTTGCTTATGCATAGACGGATTACGTTGAAAATAATCACTTTTAGAATTTTAATGAAAGTCATCAAATATTTAGTATCTAGTAAATGTCTTATAACTATTATGATATATTTGGTAATTTGGCTTAGCAAATTTTCAACAGACGCCAGTTTGTTACATTAAAGAAAATAACATTATTTTTTTTATTTTTCTATTATCTCTTCAACTTATCTATTCAAAACTATGTGCCAAATTTGGTTTCTTGGTCAAAACCTCAATTGATAAGTTTCTGCCTTTTGCATCATGCCCAATTGCGTAGGTAAGTTGTTAATATAATGCAGGAAAAAGGTGCCCAAGATGGATCCCTGGGATACCCCTGTTTTGATTATAGAAAAAACCCTGAGATACAATTATATCCGAAATATTTGAGTTGAGCAAATTAAACTCTGACTGAAAGGTATGATTTAAGCTATGAAAGAATGTTGCCACAAATTCCATATGTTTCCATTTTGTTACGGTAGACAGAATCAAACATCCTGCTCAGATCACAGAAAAGTTCTAGGGAAGATAATCTTAAGCACATAGGCCACTGAAGTTTTGGTGCAGTAAGATTCACGAAAACTATGCAGATTAGGTGTGAGGATATTGTGTGTGCTACGAAATGTGTATAATTTGCTGTACATGATATTCTCGATAAATTTGGCTAGTACCGGAGTCAAGCCAATTACACGAAAGGAATTTATATCTTGTTTATTTTTTTCTTTATCCTTAGGTATAAATAGAGGAGTTTAGATCAGTAGAAAAACTCTCTCAGACATTAATAAGTTTATTAGAAATGTCAGAGGTTGTCACCCATTTTTAATATTATAACTCCATTACAAATTCAGTAATTAAAACTCCTGTGGAATAAAAAATGTCTCTATATTTTTTATTACTTAGTAGTGTAATACTGTTTTTTTTTCTTGTACCGAAATTTTGAGAGAGAAAAATTATTGACTGATGGATGGTATCGTGAAATTTAAAGGTTGTTTGTGTTAATCAGACAGTTGGGAGAAAATATTTCTATGCTGTATTCATAAATAATATATTTAAAATATATTCTATAGCTCGCGGACCATTGATTATGTATTCCTCATACTCCATCCCAATTAAGTCCTTCAGTAAATGTTTTCACGATGACCTGCAGCTATTTATAACTTCCCAAAACCTTAGCAGAGCTGCGGCTTTTTTATGGTTGTCTATGCCTACTGGGACTATGCCTCTGGGAATATTTCAGGGCCAAAATATTCTGTCTTAAAAAATGTCCAACTCGACAAACACTGTACTTAAATTCTATCTACGAAACTTTCCCATGTCAACATATGACTGCGGTGTTCATTCCTCAGACGCCGATAGTTGACTACGAGCTCGAGTGGACCATCAAGCTACTGGACATATGCATCCTGTCGATGACTCTTCCGGATCTGTCCCGTGATCCACCCCTGCCTCCACGTCATCTTAGCTATCTTTTGGTTCAAAGGAAATGGGGACGTAAAGTGATGGGTCAAAGTGTCAATAATCTTTTGAAAAATACTTTGTAGGAAAATACCATTTTCAACTAAGATTAATTACGCAGAAAGGTAATAATATTTCTATATTAGCCCGACTATAGCAGCGAAACTTAATTCTTGGAGCCCAATAATGAGATTCTGCAATGCAGAATTTGGTCAACTGATCCTCGTGTTAAGAAAGGCGTGTGAAGAGTATGTCAGAAACATATAACTGATCAGGAAGGTTTGTAATTATGTTGTAATTCCGTTCTTTAGTATTCTTTATTGTCATAGTATGAACTCTTGCCAAGAGCCAAATCACCGTCCGGGAACGTGTAAATACACTCCACGGTAAGACTCAACTCCTTCACTGAAACTGCCGCCTCAAAGTGGAGCTTAAGGCTGTTTTGAACGAGGTCAATGCGTATATTTGTTATCCATTCCAATCTTCCATTAATACTTATACTGCTTCTTGTGAAAGAAGCGAGGAGATTGGACCCATTTAGTGTATGAGAGAAATAAAGTGTCCGCTAACACGAAATAAATATAGATTTAGCTCGTGCAGCACGGCCTCAAGCTCACTCATCTTGGAGTTGATAATTCTTTTGTGTTATCATTGTGCTGTATATCACTTATCCGAAAGGGTTTAGCAGACTTTGAATGATAAACAATACCACTATGTTCTGATAAAGCATTCCCTGAATTTGGCCAGTTAACCTAAAACAATATTATCATAATGAACGCAAGTGCTGGCTGATAGTAGGATTGTTTTGGATTGTTCATCCGTTCTTTTAATGATTTATTGTAGCAGTGCTTCGGGTTGATGTCTGACACTTGATATTATATATTTCACTTAATTACTGACATTTTAAACAATTAAATGTATTACTATCGTATTAAGAGTATGTATTGAAATATTTAAAGCTGTTACTATATTACTATTTTAAACATATTTCACATGTTTATTTTGGCATGAAGTCTTATGTTGTAAGTTTTTATGTACAATGGGTCTACTATAGGAATAAATAAACATATAGGTGTTTATTAATACGAATACTCTATAAATACATGATGCATGTGAAAAAATTATGCATATTTTGAGCAATAAAAGATGAAAAATTTATCAAAGTAATACTAGGAATAATCTCCAAAATCACTGCAACCGTAACCTTAGGAACGGCTTCCATAGGCAAAATGGAGTTACCCCAAAAAAACAAACCAACTGAATACCATAATTTCAGAGGGTTGTACCCTACAGAACGTGTAATTAACACAACTTCAAACATGATTTCAATAACAGAGTCGGCTGTTTAACTGGAAGACAATTTGATACTGATAATAGACAATAGATGACCTGCTCCCACCCCCTGTGCTTTACCTACCGAACATGTTCAGTCATCCGTTGCTTAATTAGTGGCTTCATTCATTGAACCACAACAGTGGCTAACTTCGTTGTAGTATGCAGTAGTAACATTTGATATTCGATAGGTTACATATTTTTGATGTGCACATATTGTGTACATCCCTATTATTATATTATTTAAGTAACATCAGAATTTTGTAGTTTTAAAAGAGTCAGATAAATAATACAAATGAAAATTCGGGCACACAGTTCACGATAGGTTAATAATATTCTGTGACATAATGATGCAAATTTTAAGCAATAAAAGATTAAATATGTATTTAATTTGTTGATGTAAAATTATAATTCCAATGACGTATGAAATTGAGAACAAGACTTAAATATGTAGTAAGGGTATCGCCCTGAGTACCTGTAAATTGTTAATTATGATTAATACTCAAGTACCTTTGTCAACGTTAATTGCCATCCACTCATCGTTGGTAAAGTATTGTCACCTAAAATTTACTGAACAACAAATAAACAGTCAAACATGGTCGTTAGTAGAAAATAGCTCTAAAAGAGGTATTGGGATTCCGGTTCGTATCGCTCCACCTTCTGGAATACAGGAATAAATGCTTCGACGAATAACGAATAATAATACTGTTATTCGGCAATATTGAGTATTCTTACTATAGTTTATTAGTTACTTTGCCGTTAATATGCATTTTCATGTTTTATGAAACAATCTTCTCTTGTTTGAATTAGTATAACAATATTTGTGTTTTTCATTAAATATTTTTTAATTACATTTAATTTATTTGAACGTATTAATCGCTTAGTATATGATATACGTATAACTTCATGTATAAAAATTCCATAAATTTTGAAAGTGACGAATCGCTACCAGCTAATAATAAAAAGTTACTACAGAAATCTTTTTGTGTTAGAATGCAATACATTATATTTAGTAGTAACAGGAGAAATATATTACAACTGTTGTAGGTAATGGTGGGAAATGGGCAACAACTTTTGTGACCGGCATTGTCACGCTTTACTTGAGTTATATACATGTTTATTTGTTAAATACACGTGGACTCCACGAGTGCTGGTATATATATATGTATATAGAGTGCAGAGAGATAAATAGAATGATACTCAAAAATATTATTGACACTTACAGTACCGATTCATTTTAATTCACCTTGACCCCCACATGTGGAAAATGTTGGGGAATTATATCACACTAAACAATATCCTCTTCCAAAGTTCATATCTAAGAATCTAACTCAAACTTTTTCAAATTAATTGAGGGATTAAAAATATTGAAGTCTTACTAAGACCTCATTAAGATAGACGTATGCAGTAAAATAAAATGAGAGTACCAATTGTTCAACCCCCTACTTCTCGACAAAACTAAAGGGGCCAATGTCTTCGAGTCCTACTTCATAAGATATTCTGTAATTCATTTTAATTTATTTAATTTGAATATGTGACCTATTTCTTCTCTAATCCGATAAGACAAAATTTCCCCACGTCTCCAAAATAGGAATAAACTCACGGTATATTTCAAGGTTTCATATACGGTTTTTATACAAGCATGTAATCGTATTATAAACACTATTTAATTTCTAAATAAAATGTATAGTTTTCATTTCTAATTGAGATTTTAGAAAAATAATAATAATTTATTCTGTGTACTTAAAATTTACTATGATGAATATATGAAATAACGTCTTTACTTTCCCAATTATAATTTTCTTTTTTTTATAAAAGTATTGATATTCTCTTATTTAATCTATATATACATCTTTAAATTGTGACTTTGCGTTTAAAAATAATCACATGTTCAAATTGTTGTATCGTTGCATTGAAACTTGGATACAATAATATATTTAGTATTTAATAATTATTCAACCTTATTTTAAATGGGTTTATTGATTCTTTCTAGGAAATTCTGTCACATTGCTACTTCACTGGGTTTACTATAAATGGAGATTTTTAGTTTTTTGTGTGTGGAGTTTTGTGAGAAGCAGATTTATCCAAACCTATAAAATGAATGGCTGTTTTCACCAACTTAATTATCAAAATATTTCATTTGTCTAGTGTTACAGATTTTCCACCGTTTTTAATCGTTGTAAGGAGATTAAAGATCCCGTATTCTATTCCATGCAGCGGGAAACTTAAGTATTTTTGGTGATAAGATATATGTTTATTTTAAATGTATTTATGTTAGCTATGCCAACCCTACACTCCAGTACGTCATTCACATTATAAACTTGTTTGCAAAACCCTTACATTTCCTAAATAAATTCCCATTGTATCGATATTTTAAAGTGTTAAAGCCGGTTTTTTAAGTAGAGCGAAGTTACTTTAATTTTGACTTAATGTCAAATATATAGGTCAAAAACCCAGCCTACCGTCAAATAATTTATAGGTACTGCGGTCCACAAATTGTTCCGCTACAATTACCACCCTCAATACAACATCAACACAGCCCATTAATTAATTGTAATTGTGTGCCGAGACAAGTCCAGGTTGAGGTGGCAGACATGATGAATGGCTCGAGTTGGACCGTTACATGTTTAATGTTAGGCTTTAGTCGTATAAGCAGCGTTCATACCGACTCCACATGGATAGGTCTCCCAACGTTTTATACCTATATAGCCTTTGTATGTACTTAGGCAAAAATATGAAAATACATGCTATCAACTCTGAACCAGGACTTTTAAAACGTCTTAGCCCCTCAAATTATTACATATATAATTCCCGGACAGGAATCGGAATACGTTTTGTAATGTTGCGTATCAGATCATATAATCAAAGATTGTATAATTAGCCATATAAAACAATAAGGTAGTATGGTAAACTCGATAAGTATCCTACTTCTACAACTATTTTATCCAAAATAAATTTTATACCTATACTAGTACATATGCAAATATACCTTGGAAGCATTAGGATTTCTCTTTCTAAATCGTTCCAGTTCTAGTTCATAAGTTTTAATTTTACATTTATTATCCAAACTAGTTATTGAATGAAAGGTCAGATTGTGGCGAATTTTTAAGTGAAACATCTGCTATTGACTTTTCAAAGAATTGTTGAGATACATTTATGAGCACTTGCTGAATCCTTTCTACCAGTTCATAACAAATCTTAGACTATGTGCGATAGATTTAATTTTTTACCAAACTCATGTGGTCATGTGGCTTTGGCATTCATGTGGTTCTCGACGAGGTAACCAACGTCCTGGGAAGCGGTTGTTAAGCCACTATCGAACATCCAATGCGAAGTGTAATGGAGCCCCATCTTGCTTTATCATGTTTTCAATATTTTAACCACTTTCAGTTTTTTCAGAAGTCATAAAATCTACATTAGCATCACAGTTATTGCATATGAGTGATAATCTAGACACTATTCCTTTCCGTTTTTCTGGATATTCAAACAGTTCTAATGAAAGTTCAGAGAAACACTGATTACAAACCGCAAATTTTGACAGTTGTTTGTTTAGTATTGAAATATTTACTAAAACATTACCATCCTTGAAATTATGTCCATAATACTCAGGCTCTTCTGCACATAGTTTTATATTCTTGAGCTTCTTTGCTGAAGAACTTAGTATACTAGGCCTACCTTCATTGACAGGCATAGGCCTATTGCTATGAAAAGATTCACTGCTAGTAGAGCTACTTACATTATTTGAAGAAGAACAACTATTTACACTATTATTTACAACACTACTATTTACACTATTATTTACAACACTACTATTTGTTTTAGTTTTTGAAATATTACGCCTTTTTCCAAACTTTTTTAGTCTAGCCATCTCTCAAAAACACTAAGACAATAAACAGTAAATATTATTCAAAACAACAATTTGACTTACAATTTTGAGGTTATGTTTGCTAACTGGATTGTAGCTGAAATAAAAACAGCTGATTGCAATGATCCAAAAAATGCTTTATGTAGATTTCATCCATAACACTGTATACTATATGAAGTGGCCAACATATGGCATTTTCGGCTTCGTGTACTCTTAGTAATAAAACTAATTTTTAATGTGAATAAGTGCACAGAATAACATGTTTTTGGTATCAATGTATTCAGGAAGAGCTACTGAATTAAAATAAGTAAAAAAAATTTTTTGTTTTAAATTTGTTTTTTCACTGACAGGTCCCCTCAATAGATTGTAGGTTCACTTCTCTGGGCTGTTCCTGGAAGTTTATAGAACACGAGACAATTGTAACTTATGGGTTTGGAAGTTAGTTTGAGTAGGGTTGGTATGCAATTAATCAATCGAGTCCTGGGAAAATTACGTAGCTGTTCTGTGGAATTAGAAATTACAGTTGTAAAAAAATCTCATTTTTAATTATTGGTCATAGAATCATAGAAATTGGTAGAAAACAGGATTTTCCTGGACATTTGCCACCATGTTCAGTGAAACAAGAAATCAGTAACACTACGTTTCTACATCTGCAATCTGATCTCTTCTTCAGGTAATAATTAACCTAATACATAATTACAAACTAGGTTAAAATAAATTAATCATACCAAAGCGTTGTGGCACGCCTAAGTCAGGAATCACAACCACCATGTTGTTTGTCAACTTCACTAACTCTAAAAACATGTACTTAATAAAAAACTATACACAACACTAATTATTAAAACTGAACTACAGAATACAGGTCACAATACGTCTGAATTCGTCTACCAACCATTCATCCTTCATCGTCAAAAATAACCTTCAAACAAACAAATTGGTAGCCGTGTTAATATTTATGTTTCCGAATGATACGAGAAGAAAAATTTTAAAAACGACGTTTAACTAATATCTTTTTATTACAGTAACAAATTTATTCTTAATTTTAGGAAATTTATGAAAATCCTATTGTTTAACATATATATCTGGTGAAGTAATAATATTAAATTAAATTATTCTACAACCTGCAAGTGCTTAAAGTTGTTTATTTATAGTTGTAAAAAAAAACAAAAATCCAAGCTGGAAACGGGGACAGATATAACCACCGGTAACAACCATTTCAGCAACACAGACTTTCTGTGTCCAGCCCATTTATTGTTTACCCCATTTGCCATGGGGAAAAAATTACAGCCATGTTTAGTTTCAGACACTAAAGTTTAATATTACTCGGAGTTAAATTATAGAAGACTATTTTATTTAGATTTACTCTATTAATCAATTCTCATAAATGTGTACTACTCAGTGATAATATCTAAACATGAGTAACTATGTTTACAAATATCTTATTATAAACGTTTCTTATTGAAAATTATACTCTAAGGTTTTATTAATTTACTAACCAGAAAGACTGCTAACCACTATAATTGGTGGTATTTATAAAGGTGTGTGAACTACCGTTAATTTTTATTAACTTCAACTTCAACATATCTCTACTATTTACGTACGCAGTCTTGTACTATTTACGTACAGGGTATTCACAAGCCGGGTGTAACAGACTTCTGTGTGTGATAGGATTATTCATTTGAAACGAAAATTCCAAATCCGTCAACGCATAAACGAGCACAACCACTTGATATATACACTTGCACAAGCCAGTACAATAAACTGTGACATGTTTGGCGCTCCCGGCTTGTGCAAGCGTACATTTAAAGTGGCCATACCCGCTTATGCGTTGACGGATTTTGTTAAAAAAGTACCGTTGGAAAGTTTGTGAACATTTTAAAATAGCTATTATCTT
This sequence comes from Homalodisca vitripennis, assembly GCF_021130785.1. NCBI lineage: Eukaryota > Metazoa > Arthropoda > Insecta > Hemiptera > Cicadellidae > Homalodisca > Homalodisca vitripennis. The sequence continues at coordinate 99,941,255 of NC_060207.1, forward strand.
GTAAAATTTGTATAACCTATGTAAAACAGCTGATGTCCATCAAAAGAAAATATCTGGTGCTCTCGGCTTGTGCAAGCGTACCTATAACGTGATCATGCTTGCTTATGCATAGACGGATTACGTTGAAAATAATCACTTTTAGAATTTTAATGAAAGTCATCAAATATTTAGTATCTAGTAAATGTCTTATAACTATTATGATATATTTGGTAATTTGGCTTAGCAAATTTTCAACAGACGCCAGTTTGTTACATTAAAGAAAATAACATTATTTTTTTTATTTTTCTATTATCTCTTCAACTTATCTATTCAAAACTATGTGCCAAATTTGGTTTCTTGGTCAAAACCTCAATTGATAAGTTTCTGCCTTTTGCATCATGCCCAATTGCGTAGGTAAGTTGTTAATATAATGCAGGAAAAAGGTGCCCAAGATGGATCCCTGGGATACCCCTGTTTTGATTATAGAAAAAAACCCTGAGATACAATTATATCCGAAATATTTGAGTTGAGCAAATTAAACTCTGACTGAAAGGTATGATTTAAGCTATGAAAGAATGTTGCCACAAATTCCATATGTTTCCATTTTGTTACGGTAGACAGAATCAAACATCCTGCTCAGATCACAGAAAAGTTCTAGGGAAGATAATCTTAAGCACATAGGCCACTGAAGTTTTGGTGCAGTAAGATTCACGAAAACTATGCAGATTAGGTGTGAGGATATTGTGTGTGCTACGAAATGTGTATAATTTGCTGTACATGATATTCTCGATAAATTTGGCTAGTACCGGAGTCAAGCCAATTACACGAAAGGAATTTATATCTTGTTTATTTTTTTCTTTATCCTTAGGTATAAATAGAGGAGTTTAGATCAGTAGAAAAACTCTCTCAGACATTAATAAGTTTATTAGAAATGTCAGAGGTTGTCACCCATTTTTAATATTATAACTCCATTACAAATTCAGTAATTAAAACTCCTGTGGAATAAAAAATGTCTCTATATTTTTTATTACTTAGTAGTGTAATACTGTGTTTTTTCTTGTACCGAAATTTTGAGAGAGAAAAATTATTGACTGATGGATGGTATCGTGAAATTTAAAGGTTGTTTGTGTTAATCAGACAGTTGGGAGAAAATATTTCTATGCTGTATTCATAAATAATATATTTAAAATATATTCTATAGCTCGCGGACCATTGATTATGTATTCCTCATACTCCATCCCAATTAAGTCCTTCAGTAAATGTTTTCACGATGACCTGCAGCTATTTATAACTTCCCAAAACCTTAGCAGAGCTGCGGCTTTTTTATGGTTGTCTATGCCTACTGGGACTATGCCTCTGGGAATATTTCAGGGCCAAAATATTCTGTCTTAAAAAATGTCCAACTCGACAAACACTGTACTTAAATTCTATCTACGAAACTTTCCCATGTCAACATATGACTGCGGTGTTCATTCCTCAGACGCCGATAGTTGACTACGAGCTCGAGTGGACCATCAAGCTACTGGACATATGCATCCTGTCGATGACTCTTCCGGATCTGTCCCGTGATCCACCCCTGCCTCCACGTCATCTTAGCTATCTTTTGGTTCAAAGGAAATGGGGACGTAAAGTGATGGGTCAAAGTGTCAATAATCTTTTGAAAAATACTTTGTAGGAAAATACCATTTTCAACTAAGATTAATTACGCAGAAAGGTAATAATATTTCTATATTAGCCCGACTATAGCAGCGAAACTTAATTCTTGGAGCCCAATAATGAGATTCTGCAATGGAGAATTTGGTCAACTGATCCTCGTGTTAAGAAAGGCGTGTGAAGAGTATGTCAGAAACATATAACTGATCAGGAAGGTTTGTAATTATGTTGTAATTCCGTTCTTTAGTATTCTTTATTGTCATAGTATGAACTCTTGCCAAGAGCCAAATCACCGTCCGGGAACGTGTAAATACACTCCACGGTAAGACTCAACTCCTTCACTGAAACTGCCGCCTCAAAGTGGAGCTTAAGGCTGTTTTGAACGAGGTCAATGCGTATATTTGTTATCCATTCCAATCTTCCATTAATACTTATACTGCTTCTTGTGAAAGAAGCGAGGAGATTGGACCCATTTAGTGTATGAGAGAAATAAAGTGTCCGCTAACACGAAATAAATATAGATTTAGCTCGTGCAGCACGGCCTCAAGCTCACTCATCTTGGAGTTGATAATTCTTTTGTGTTATCATTGTGCTGTATATCACTTATCCGAAAGGGTTTAGCAGACTTTGAATGATAAACAATACCACTATGTTCTGATAAAGCATTCCCTGAATTTGGCCAGTTAACCTAAAACAATATTATCATAATGAACGCAAGTGCTGGCTGATAGTAGGATTGTTTTGGATTGTTCATCCGTTCTTTTAATGATTTATTGTAGCAGTGCTTCGGGTTGATGTCTGACACTTGATATTATATATTTCACTTAATTACTGACATTTTAAACAATTAAATGTATTACTATCGTATTAAGAGTATGTATTGAAATATTTAAAGCTGTTACTATATTACTATTTTAAACATATTTCACATGTTTATTTTGGCATGAAGTCTTATGTTGTAAGTTTTTATGTACAATGGGTCTACTATAGGAATAAATAAACATATAGGTGTTTATTAATACGAATACTCTATAAATACATGATGCATGTGAAAAAATTATGCATATTTTGAGCAATAAAAGATGAAAAATTTATCAAAGTAATACTAGGAATAATCTCCAAAATCACTGCAACCGTAACCTTAGGAACGGCTTCCATAGGCAAAATGGAGTTACCCCAAAAAAACAAACCAACTGAATACCATAATTTCAGAGGGTTGTACCCTACAGAACGTGTAATTAACACAACTTCAAACATGATTTCAATAACAGAGTCGGCTGTTTAACTGGAAGACAATTTGATACTGATAATAGACAATAGATGACCTGCTCCCACCCCCTGTGCTTTACCTACCGAACATGTTCAGTCATCCGTTGCTTAATTAGTGGCTTCATTCATTGAACCACAACAGTGGCTAACTTCGTTGTAGTATGCAGTAACATTTGATATTCGATAGGTTACATATTTTTGATGTGCACATATTGTGTACATCCCTATTATTATATTATTTAAGTAACATCAGAATTTTGTAGTTTTAAAAGAGTCAGATAAATAATACAAATGAAAATTCGGGCACACAGTTCACGATAGGTTAATAATATTCTGTGACATAATGATGCAAATTTTAAGCAATAAAAGATTAAATATGTATTTAATTTGTTGATGTAAAATTATAATTCCAATGACGTATGAAATTGAGAACAAGACTTAAATATGTAGTAAGGGTATCGCCCTGAGTACCTGTAAATTGTTAATTATGATTAATACTCAAGTACCTTTGTCAACGTTAATTGCCATCCACTCATCGTTGGTAAAGTATTGTCACCTAAAATTTACTGAACAACAAATAAACAGTCAAACATGGTCGTTAGTAGAAAATAGCTCTAAAAGAGGTATTGGGATTCCGGTTCGTATCGCTCCACCTTCTGGAATACAGGAATAAATGCTTCGACGAATAACGAATAATAATACTGTTATTCGGCAATATTGAGTATTCTTACTATAGTTTATTAGTTACTTTGCCGTTAATATGCATTTTCATGTTTTATGAAACAATCTTCTCTTGTTTGAATTAGTATATCAATATTTGTGTTTTTCATTAAATGTTTTATAATTACATTTAATTTATTTGAACGTATTAATCGCTTAGTATATGATATACGTATAACTTCATGTATAAAAATTCCATAAATTTTGAAAGTGACGAATCGCTACCAGCTAATAATAAAAAGTTACTACAGAAATCTTTTTGTGTTAGAATGCAATACATTATATTTAGTAGTAACAGGAGAAATATATTACAACTGTTGTAGGTAATGGTGGGAAATGGGCAACAACTTTTGTGACCGGCATTGTCACGCTTTACTTGAGTTATATACATGTTTATTTGTTAAATACACGTGGACTCCACGAGTGCTGGTATATATATGTATATAGAGTGCAGAGAGATAAATAGAATGATACTCAAAAATATTATTGACACTTACAGTACCGATTCATTTTAATTCACCTTGACCCCCACATGTGGAAAATGTTGGGGAATTATATCACACTAAACAATATCCTCTTCCAAAGTTCATATCTAAGAATCTAACTCAAACTTTTTCAAATTAATTGAGGGATTAAAAATATTGAAGTCTTACTAAGACCTCATTAAGATAGACGTATGCAGTAAAATAAAATGAGAGTACCAATTGTTCAACCCCCTACTTCTCGACAAAACTAAAGGGGCCAATGTCTTCGAGTCCTACTTCATAAGATATTCTGTAATTCATTTTAATTTATTTAATTTGAATAAGTGACCTATTTCTTCTCTAATCCGATAAGACAAAATTTCCCCACGTCTCCAAAATAGGAATAAACTCACGGTATATTTCAAGGTTTCATATACGGTTTTTATACAAGCATGTAATCGTATTATAAACACTATTTAATTTCTAAATAAAATGTATAGTTTTCATTTCTAATTGAGATTTTAGAAAAATAATAATAATTTATTCTGTGTACTTAAAATTTACTATGATGAATATATGAAATAACGTCTTTACTTTCCCAATTATAATTTTCTTTTTTTTATAAAAGTATTGATATTCTCTTATTTAATCTATATATACATCTTTAAATTGTGACTTTGCGTTTAAAAATAATCACATGTTCAAATTGTTGTATCGTTGCATTGAAACTTGGATACAATAATATATTTAGTATTTAATAATTATTCAACCTTATTTTAAATGGGTTTATTGATTCTTTCTAGGAAATTCTGTCACATTGCTACTTCACTGGGTTTACTATAAATGGAGATTTTTAGTTTTTTGTGTGTGGAGTTTTGTGAGAAGCAGATTTATCCAAACCTATAAAATGAATGGCTGTTTTCACCAACTTAATTATCAAAATATTTCATTTGTCTAGTGTTACAGATTTTCCACCGTTTTTAATCGTTGTAAGGAGATTAAAGATCCCGTATTCTATTCCATGCAGCGGGAAACTTAAGTATTTTTGGTGATAAGATATATGTTTATTTTAAATGTATTTATGTTAGCTATGCCAACCCTACACTCCAGTACGTCATTCACATTATAAACTTGTTTGCAAAACCCTTACATTTCCTAAATAAATTCCCATTGTATCGATATTTTAAAGTGTTAAAGCCGGTTTTTTAAGTAGAGCGAAGTTACTTTAATTTTGACTTAATGTCAAATATATAGGTCAAAAACCCAGCCTACCGTCAAATAATTTATAGGTACTGCGGTCCACAAATTGTTCCGCTACAATTACCACCCTCAATACAACATCAACACAGCCCATTAATTAATTGTAATTGTGTGCCGAGACAAGTCCAGGTTGAGGTGGCAGACATGATGAATGGCTCGAGTTGGACCGTTACATGTTTAATGTTAGGCTTTAGTCGTATAAGCAGCGATCATACCGACTTCACATGGATAGGTCTCCCAACGTTTTATACCTATATAGCCTTTGTATGTACTTAGGCAAAAATATGAAAATACATGCTATCAACTCTGAACCAGGACTTTTAAAACGTCTTAGCCCCTCAAATTATTACATATATAATTCCCGGACAGGAATCGGAATACGTTTTGTAATGTTGCGTATCAGATCATATAATCAAAGATTGTATAATTAGCCATATAAAACAATAAGGTAGTATGGTAAACTCGATAAGTATCCTACTTCTACAACTATTTTATCCAAAATAAATTTTATACCTATACTAGTACATATGCAAATATACCTTGGAAGCATTAGGATTTCTCTTTCTAAATCGTTCCAGTTCTAGTTCATAAGTTTTAATTTTACATTTATTATCCAAACTAGTTATTGAATGAAAGGTCAGATTGTGGCGAATTTTTAAGTGAAACATCTGCTATTGACTTTTCAAAGAATTGTTGAGATACATTTATGAGCACTTGCTGAATCCTTTCTACCAGTTCATAACAAATCTTAGACTATGTGCGATAGATTTAATTTTTTACCAAACTCATGTGGTCATGTGGCTTTGGCATTCATGTGGTTCTCGACGAGGTAACCAACGTCCTGGGAAGCGGTTGTTAAGCCACTATCGAACATCCAATGCGAAGTGTAATGGAGCCCCATCTTGCTTTATCATGTTTTCAATATTTTAACCACTTTCAGTTTTTTCAGAAGTCATAAAATCTACATTAGCATCACAGTTATTGCATATGAGTGATAATCTAGACACTATTCCTTTCCGTTTTTCTGGATATTCAAACAGTTCTAATGAAAGTTCAGAGAAACACTGATTACAAACCGCAAATTTTGACAGTTGTTTGTTTAGTATTGAAATATTTACTAAAACATTACCATCCTTGAAATTATGTCCATAATACTCAGGCTCTTCTGCACATAGTTTTATATTCTTGAGCTTCTTTGCTGAAGAACTTAGTATACTAGGCCTACCTTCATTGACAGGCATAGGCCTATTGCTATGAAAAGATTCACTGCTAGTAGAGCTACTTACATTATTTGAAGAAGAACAACTATTTACACTATTATTTACAACACTACTATTTACACTATTATTTACAACACTACTATTTGTTTTAGTTTTTGAAATATTACGCCTTTTTCCAAACTTTTTTAGTCTAGCCATCTCTCAAAAACACTAAGACAATAAACAGTAAATATTATTCAAAACAACAATTTGACTTACAATTTTGAGGTTATGTTTGCTAACTGGATTGTAGCTGAAATAAAAACAGCTGATTGCAATGATCCAAAAAATGCTTTATGTAGATTTCATCCATAACACTGTATACTATATGAAGTGGCCAACATATGGCATTTTCGGCTTCGTGTACTCTTAGTAATAAAACTAATTTTTAATGTGAATAAGTGCACAGAATAACATGTTTTTGGTATCAATGTATTCAGGAAGAGCTACTGAATTAAAATAAGTAAAAAAAATTTTTTGTTTTAAATTTGTTTTTTCACTGACAGGTCCCCTCAATAGATTGTAGGTTCACTTCTCTGGGCTGTTCCTGGAAGTTTATAGAACACGAGACAATTGTAACTTATGGGTTTGGAAGTTAGTTTGAGTAGGGTTGGTATGCAATTAATCAATCGAGTCCTGGGAAAATTACGTAGCTGTTCTGTGGAATTAGAAATTACAGTTGTAAAAAAATCTCATTTTTAATTATTGGTCATAGAATCATAGAAATTGGTAGAAAACAGGATTTTCCTGGACATTTGCCACCATGTTCAGTGAAACAAGAAATCAGTAACACTACGTTTCTACATCTGCAATCTGATCTCTTCTTCAGGTAATAATTAACCTAATACATAATTACAAACTAGGTTAAAATAAATTAATCATACCAAAGCGTTGTGGCACGCCTAAGTCAGGAATCACAACCACCATGTTGTTTGTCAACTTCACTAACTCTAAAAACATGTACTTAATAAAAAACTATACACAACACTAATTATTAAAACTGAACTACAGAATACAGGTCACAATACGTCTGAATTCGTCTACCAACCATTTATCCTTCATCGTCAAAAATAACCTTCAAACAAACAAATTGGTAGCCGTGTTAATATTTATGTTTCCGAATGATACGAGAAGAAAAATTTTAAAAACGACGTTTAACTAATATCTTTTTATTACAGTAACAAATTTATTCTTAATTTTAGGAAATTTATGAAAATCCTATTGTTTAACATATATATCTGGTGAAGTAATAATATTAAATTAAATTATTCTACAACCTGCAAGTGCTTAAAGTTGTTTATTTATAGTTGTAAAAAAAAACAAAAATCCAAGCTGGAAACGGGGACAGATATAACCACCGGTAACAACCATTTCAGCAACACAGACTTTCTGTGTCCAGCCCATTTATTGTTTACCCCATTTTCCATGGGGAAAAAGTTACAGCCATGTTTAGTTTCAGACACTAAAGTTTAATATTACTCGGAGTTAAATTATAGAAGACTATTTTATTTAGATTTACTCTATTAATCAATTCTCATAAATGTGTACTACTCAGTGATAATAGCTAAACATGAGTAACTATGTTTACAAATATCTTATTATAAACGTTTCTTATTGAAAATTATACTCTAAGGTTTTATTAATTTACTAACCAGAAAGACTGCTAACCGCTATAATTGGTGGTATTTATAAAGGTGTGTGAACTACCGTTAATTTTTATTAACTTCAACTTCAATATATCTCTACTATTTACGTACGCAGTCTTGTTTTATACAGGGTATTCACAAGCCGGGTGTAACAGACTTCTGTGTGTGATAGGATTATTCATTTGAAACGAAAATTCCAAATCCGTCAACGCATAAACGAGCACAACCACTTGATATATACACTTGCACAAGCCAGTACAATAAACTGTGACATGTTTGGCGCTCCCGGCTTGTGCAAGCGTACATTTAAAGTGGCCATACCCGCTTATGCGTTGACGGATTTTGTTGAAAAAGTACCGTTGGAAAGTTTGTGAACATTTTAAAATAGCTATTATCTTGTAAAATTTGTATAACCCATGTAAAACAGCTGATGTCCATCAAAAGAAAATATCTGGTGCTCTCGGCTTGTGCAAGCGTACCTATAACGTGATCATGCTTGCTTATGCATAGACGGATTACGTTGAACATAATCACCTTTAGAATTTTAATGAAAGTCTTCAAATATTTAGTATCTAGTAAATGTCTTATAACTATTCTGATATATTTGGTAATTTGGCTTAGCAAATTTTCAACAGACGCCAGTTTGTTACATTAAAGAAAATAACATTATTTTTTTTATTTTTCTCTTATCTATTCAACTTATCTATTCAAAACTATGTGCCAAATTTGGTTTCTTGGTCAAAACCTCAATTGATAAGTTTCTGCCTTTTGCATCATGCCCAATTGCGTAGGTAAGTTGTTAATATAATGCAGGAAAAAGGTGCCCAAGATGGATCCCTGGGATACCCCTGTTTTGATTATAGAAAAAACCCTGAGATACAATTATATCCGAAATATTTGAGTTGAGCAAATTAAACTCTGACTGAAAGGTATGATTTAAGCTATGAAAGAATGTTGCCACAAATTCCATATGTTTCCATTTTGTTACGGTAGACAGAATCAAACATCCTGCTCAGATCACAGAAAAGTTCTAGGGAAGATAATCTTAAGCACATAGGCCACTGAAGTTTTGGTGCAGTAAGATTCACGAAAACTATGCAGATTAGGTGTGAGGATATTGTGTGTGCTACGAAATGTGTATAATTTGCTGTACATGATATTCTCGATAAATTTGGCTAGTACCGGAGTCAAGCCAATTACACGAAAGGAATTTATATCTTGTTTATTTTTTTCTTTATCCTTAGGTATAAATAGAGGAGTTTAGATCAGTAGAAAAACTCTCTCAGACGTTAATAAGTTTATTAGAAATGTCAGAGGTTGTCACCCATTTTTAATATTATAACTCCATTACAAATTCAGTAATTAAAACTCCTGTGGAATAAAAAATGTCTCTATATTTTTTATTACTTAGTAGTGTAATACTGTTTTTTTTTCTTGTACCGAAATTTTGAGAGAGAAAAATTATTGACTGATGGATGGTATCGTGAAATTTAAAGGTTGTTTGTGTTAATCAGACAGTTGGGAGAAAATATTTCTATGCTGTATTCATAAATAATATATTTAAAATATATTCTATAGCTCGCGGACCATTGATTATGTATTCCTCATACTCCATCCCAATTAAGTCCTTCAGTAAATGTTTTCACGATGACCTGCAGCTATTTATAACTTCCCAAAACCTTAGCAGAGCTGCGGCTTTTTTATGGTTGTCTATGCCTACTGGGACTATGCCTCTGGGAATATTTCAGGGCCAAAATATTCTGTCTTAAAAAATGTCCAACTCGACAAACACTGTACTTAAATTCTATCTACGAAACTTTCCCATGTCAACATATGACTGCGGTGTTCATTCCTCAGACGCCGATAGTTGACTACGAGCTCGAGTGGACCATCAAGCTACTGGACATATGCATCCTGTCGATGACTCTTCCGGATCTGTCCCGTGATCCACCCCTGCCCCCACGTCATCTTAGCTATCTTTTGGTTCAAAGGAAATGGGGACGTAAAGTGATGGGTCAAAGTGTCAATAATCTTTTGAAAAAATACTTTGTAGGAAAATACCATTCTCAACTAAGATTAATTACGCAGAAAGGTAATAATATTTCTATATTAGCCCGACTATAGCAGCGAAACTTAATTCTTGGAGCCCAATAAAGAGATTCTGCAATGGAGAATTTGGTCAACTGATCCTCGTGTTAAGAAAGGCATGTGAAGAGTATGTCAGAAACATATAACTGATCAGGAAGGTTTGTAATTATGTTGTAATTCCGTTCTTTAGTATTCTTTATTGTCATAGTATGAACTCTTGCCAAGAGCCAAATCACCGTCCGGGAACGTGTAAATACACTCCACGGTAAGACTCAACTCCTTCACTGAAACTGCCGCCTCAAAGTGGAGCTTAAGGCTGTTTTGAACGAGGTCATTGCGTATATTTGTTATCCATTCCAATCTTCCATTAATACTTATACTGCTTCTTGTGAAAGAAGCGAGGAGATTGGACCCATTTAGTGTATGAGAGAAATAAAGTGTCCGCTAACACGAAATTAGCTAGTGCAGCACGGCCTCAAGCTCACTCATCTTGGAGTTGATAATTCTTTTGTGTTATCATTATGCTGTATATCACTTATCTGAAAGGGTTTAGCAGACTTTGAATGATAAACAATACCACTATGTTCTGATAAAGCATTCCCTGAATTTGGCCAGTTAACCTAAAACAATATTATCATAATGAACGCAAGTGCTGGCTGATAGTAGGATTGTTTTGGATTGCTCATCCGTTCTTTTAATGATTTATTGTAGAAGTGCTTCGGGTTGATGTCTGACACTTGATATTATATATTTCACTTAATTACTGACATTTTAAACAATTAAATGTATTACTATCGTATTAAGAGTATGTATTGAAATATTTAAAGCTGTTACTATATTACTATTTTAAACATATTTCACATGTTTATTTTGGCATGAAGTCTTATGTTGTAAGTTTTTATGTACAATGGGTATACTATAGGAATAAATAAACATATAGGTGTTTATAATTACGAATACTCTATAAATACATGATGCATATTTAAATGATGCATGTGAAAAAATTATGCATATTTTGAGCAATAAAAGATGAAAAATTTATCAAAGTAATACTAGGAATAATCTCCAAAATCACTGCAACCGTAACCTTAGGAACGGCTTCCATAGGCAAAATGGAGTTACCCCAAAAAAACAAACCAACTGAATACCATAATTTCAGAGGGTTGTACCCTACAGAACGTGTAATTAACACCACTTCAAACATGATTTCAATAACAGAGTCGGCTGTTTAACTGGAAGACAATTTGATACTGATAATAGACAATAGATGACCTGCTCCCACCCCCTGTGCTTTACCTACCGAACATGTTCAGTCATCCGTTGCTTAATTAGTGGCTTCATTCATTGAACCACAACAGTGGCTAACTTCGTTGTAGTATGCAGTAACATTTGATATTCGATAGGTTACATATTTTTGATGTGCACATATTGTGTACATCCCTATTATTATATTATTTAAGTAACATCAGAATTTTGTAGTTTTAAAAGAGTCAGATAAATAATACAAATGAAAATTCGGGCACACAGTTCACGATAGGTTAATAATATTCTGTGACATAATGATGCAAATTTTAAGCAATAAAAGATTAAATATGTATTTAATTTGTTGATGTAAAATTATAATTCCAATGACGTATGAAATTGAGAACAAGACTTAAATATGTAGTAAGGGTATCGCCCTGAGTACCTGTAAATTGTTAATTATGATTAATACTCAAGTACCTTTGTCAACGTTAATTGCCATCCACTCATCGTTGGTAAAGTATTGTCACCTAAAATTTACTGAACAACAAATAAACAGTCAAACATGGTCGTTAGTAGAAAATAGCTCTAAAAGAGGTATTGGGATTCCGGTTCGTATCGCTCCACCTTCTGGAATACAGGAATAAATGCTTCGACGAATAACGAATAATAATACTGTTATTCGGCAATATTGAGTATTCTTACTATAGTTTATTAGTTACTTTGCCGTTAATATGCATTTTCATGTTTTATGAAACAATCTTCTCTTGTTTGAATTAGTATAACAATATTTGTGTTTTTCATTAAATGTTTTTTAATTACATTTAATTTATTTGAACGTATTAATCGCTTAGTATATGATATACGTATAACTTCATGTATAAAAATTCCATAAATTTTGAAAGTGACGAATCGCTACCAGCTAATAATAAAAAGTTACTACAGAAATCTTTTTGTGTTAGAATGCAATACATTATATTTAGTAGTAACAGGAGAAATATATTACAACTGTTGTAGGTAATGGTGGGAAATGGGCAACAACTTTTGTGACCGGCATTGTCACGCTTTACTTGAGTTATATACATGTTTATTTGTTAAATACACGTGGACTCCACGAGTGCTGGTATATATATGTATATAGAGTGCAGAGAGATAAATAGAATGATACTCAAAAATATTATTGACACTTACAGTACCGATTCATTTTAATTCACCTTGACCCCCACATGTGGAAAATGTTGGGGAATTATATCACACTAAACAATATCCTCTTCCAAAGTTCATATCTAAGAATCTAACTCAAACTTTTTCAAATTAATTGAGGGATTAAAAATATTGAAGTCTTACTAAGACCTCATTAAGATAGACGTATGCAGTAAAATAAAATGAGAGTACCAATTGTTCAACCCCCTACTTCTCGACAAAACTAAAGGGGCCAATGTCTTCGAGTCCTACTTCATAAGATATTCTGTAATTCATTTTAATTTATTTAATTTGAATATGTGACCTATTTCTTCTCTAATCCGATAAGACAAAATTTCCCCACGTCTCCAAAATAGGAATAAACTCACGGTATATTTCAAGGTTTCATATACGGTTTTTATACAAGCATGTAATCGTATTATAAACACTATTTAATTTCTAAATAAAATGTATAGTTTTCATTTCTAATTGAGATTTTAGAAAAATAATAATAATTTATTCTGCGTACTTAAAATTTACTATGATGAATATATGAAATAACGTCTTTACTTTCCCAATTATAATTTTCTTTTTTTATAAAAGTATTGATATTCTCTTATTTAATCTATATATGTACATCTTTAAATTGTGACTTTGCGTTTAAAAATAATCACATGTTCAAATTGTTGTATCGTTGCATTGAAACTTGGATACAATAATATATTTAGTATTTAATAATTATTCAACCTTATTTTAAATGGGTTTATTGATTCTTTCTAGGAAATTCTGTCACATTGCTACTTCACTGGGTTTACTATAAATGGAGATTTTTAGTTTTTTGTGTGTGGAGTTTTGTGAGAAGCAGATTTATCCAAACCTATAAAATGAATGGCTGTTTTCACCAACTTAATTATCAAAATATTTCATTTGTCTAGTGTTACAGATTTTCCACCGTTTTTAATCGTTGTAAGGAGATTAAAGATCCCGTATTCTATTCCATGCAGCGGGAAACTTAAGTATTTTTGGTGATAAGATATATGTTTATTTTAAATGTATTTATGTTAGCTATGCCAACCCTACACTCCAGTACGTCATTCACATTATAAATTTGTTTGCAAAACCCTTACATTTCCTAAATAAATTCCCATTGTATCGATATTTTAAAGTGTTAAAGCCGGTTTTTTAAGTAGAGCGAAGTTACTTTAATTTTGGCTTAATGTCAAATATATAGGTCAAAAACCCAGCTTACCGTCAAATAAGTTATAGGTACTGCGGTCCACAAATTGTTCCGCTACAATTACCACCCTCAATACAACATCAACACAGCCCATTAATTAATTGTAATTGTGTGCCGAGACAAGTCCAGGTTGAGGTGGCAGACATGATGAATGGCTCGAGTTGGACCGTTACATGTTTGATGTTAGGCTTTAGTCGTATAAGCAGCGTTCATACCGACTCCACATGGATAGGTCTCCCAACGTGTTATACCTATATAGCCTTTGTATGTACTTAGGCAAAAATATGAAAATACATGCTATCAACTCTGAACCAGGACTTTTAAAACGTCTTAGCCCCTCAAATTATTACATATATAATTCCCGGACAGGAATCGGAATACGTTTTGTAATGTTGCGTATCAGATCATATAATCAAAGATTGTATAATTAACCATATAAAACAATAAGGTATTATGGTAAACTCGATAAGTATCCTACTTCTACAACTATTTTATCCAAAATAAATTTTATACCTATACTAGTACATATGCAAATATACCTTGGAAGCATTAGGATTTCTCTTTCTAAATCGTTCCAGTTCTAGTTCATAAGTTTTAATTTTACATTTATTATCCAAACTAGTTATTGAATGAAAGGTCAGATTGTGGCGAATTTTTAAGTGAAACATCTGCTATTGACTTTTCAAAGAATTGTTGAGATACATTTATAAGCACTTGCTGAATCCTTTCTACCAGTTCATAACAAATCTTAGACTATGTGCGATAGATTTCATTTTTTACCAAACTCATGTGGTTATGTGGCTTTGGCATTCATGTGGTTCTCGACGAGGTAACCAACGTCCTGGGAAGCGGTTGTTAAGCCACTGTCGAACATCCAATGCGAAGTGTAATGGAGCCCCATCTTGCTTTATCATGTTTTCAATATTATCAATCGCTGATAAAATTGGACAAAGTCTGTTTTGTAGCACGTTGAGGTACCACCCTCCATTAATTGTTTCTTTCAAGAGAAATAGGTTAATAATTTGACGTGATGTCATACCGTACCAGACGGTGATCCTGGGACGGTTTTGCGTTTTCTCAGTGGTAACTTTTGAGTCAAACTCTTGCCAAATAATGTGCACTGTGGTGATTAACAAAACCCTCAAAATTAAAAACCGCTTCGTCGGTTCGGACATTATTATCAAAAAGTTCTGCCCAATCTTCATGCTACCCAAACATAATTCCTTCATATTCCAACCGGCGATCACAATCTTCAGGAAATATTTATTATTATTATTATTATTATTATATATATATATATATTTGTGTTTGTGTGTGTGTGTGTGTGTGTGTGTGTTCACTGAAGTGTCCAAAACATTTATTTATTAACCAGACTATAGCAGCGAAAAATAACTCCTTTGTGCTCAACAGTGTGATTGAATCCTAGAATGGAGAACCTGATCAACTAAACTTCGTGATAAGAAAGGCATGTGAAGAGTATTTTAGGAACATAAATACTTGTACGAAAAAGGTTTGTAATTACTTTGACCAAGCAGGAGTTCCCAGTAAGACGTTTTCGTGTGATATCGTGAGTAGTGGTTTTTAGATTAAATGATTTTGCTTCCATAGATCTTAAAATCACTCACGAGACTTTTAAATTATAACTTTTACGTACTTAATAAAATCCTCCCTGCCGGTACCAGATCGGAGGGCGCATGTACGATCTATACATAACTGCACTTATTACTGTCTTGGAACTATAAAAATACGTTCGTTAGTAAAATATGAAGTTCTACTCAGATGTGTGTTTTTCTTAGAGAATTAGCTCATTTCATAGGGAAGAATAATTCAAATAAATTAAATTATCAACAAGAACGTCTAATGATGCAGTTAAGACTTCACCACGAATCTTGTTAGACTCCCAATTTGTGCAATTGAGTTTAGTGTACTAAGGAGATATGACAGGTAGTTAGAGGCTTGCAAGTTTCTGTTGTGTTCAGACAGGATGATCCGTAGTATTCACACATATCCTCAGTCATATAAATATTTTAAATAATAGTATCACAGCTAAGAGAACCTCTTTTTAATTTACAAACTAAATATACGCTGATAACACATATTTCATCGTAAATGTATTTTAGTTATTTAAATTTGCAAAGATTTTCTTACAAAATAAACGAAAGCGATGTCCTTGATACAGTTACCTTTTTGAACGTGTTATATGTATCATGAATTTTCTTGAAGATATTTAAATGTTAAATAGTGTCAAATTATTTTTATTCTTTAAGAAAGGATTAGGCGAGTGAACTGCTAGTAAAAGTACAAAGATTAACACTACCAGTATATTTTAAGAGATAAATCAGACTAAAATGGAAGAAAAGGACTTGAATAATGTAGCCTGTTAGGTTCCAACAAACACCTGCGGGCGTCTTTTAATAACAAAGCTTGATAAAAATCTTCTATATAGCACGATTATACAGTCATAAAGATTGTTTTTCTTTCAAGGCATACCTAAAAAAGCATACCAGAAATTCATGTTTATTAAACACCTTTATTTCCTCACTTGATTTTTACACACCGAATGCTTTACAACTTCACAAAATTTTTTTTTTCCTTGATCATAAAAAATAATAAATTAAGTAAGGAGATTCCATTACAAACTTCTATTTAGTAGTATAGATGTCGCTCGTTAATAATGGATATAAATACAAATGCCGTGCGTTTAAAAATGCTTTGGTTGCTGCTTTTTTAATTATATTTC
Organism: Homalodisca vitripennis; assembly: GCF_021130785.1. Classification (NCBI taxonomy): domain Eukaryota; kingdom Metazoa; phylum Arthropoda; class Insecta; order Hemiptera; family Cicadellidae; genus Homalodisca; species Homalodisca vitripennis. The sequence goes on from NC_060207.1 coordinate 99,957,994, forward strand.
ATTAAGTTACTATGGGTCATGTCCTAAATATCAAATTGTAAGTAATTAAAAATATCAATTTATACATGATTTGGTAATTTTCAGATATTTACATGTCTGGTGTATAAATAATCCGTTTGAATTAATCATACCTAGGGGAGAGTTATTTAATTATTCTAATTATACTTAAGTCGGTTTAAACTTCAGATTTTAATTCTTCCATTTGTAGGCAATGTGGTGAGAGGTCTCTATATAATACCTATAGAGATCGGAATTAACGTTTTATCCATCTGAATTATTGGGTATTAAATATTTGTCAGCAGATTTATTTTCATTTTTAGGACTCATTCTAAAGATACTACCATTATATAGTATTATATTCCATCTTACGAGAAACGTTATAAATTTAGTTAAAGTATGTTATTTGTGTTTAATATGCACTATTTAGTTTTTAGCCAGCTGTTAGTAATTCATTCATATTACACCTTGGTTGCAATCTGTGTACGATAAGTTATTTATTAATGAGACAAAACGTTAGAGCACAAAAATACAAATGTAGTGTTATGAATAAATTACGAATTAAAAATAAATCAGGTAGTTGTACGATTAGAACAATTAACTGGATGACTACATACGATATAAAAAATAGGCGAGGATTAGGGTAGGGTAAACGATGGGGTACATAGGTTTCGCAATCTGTTGGAACTTCGCGTAGATAAACATTATTACTTGTAATATTTAATTAATGCAGTATACAGGATGGGAAAGAGGTAAGTCATAGAGGCCCACTACTAACTTTACGCAACAAATGAACGAATAGAGACCGCCACACCACAAAAGGGACTGCAGTTAAATGCATGGTGCGGGGACGGCTCATATGTATAAAACGAGAGGCAACCAAGATGGTGGGCAAGGTGTTAAAACGTTCTAACCTATAACTTCTCTCACGGCTATTGAACAATAGAATGGCCCGCACGACCCAGAGATGTACACTAAAAGATTCGCGTGTTTTGTAGGGTTAATGAGAAATTAGCAATGCATGCCCACAGCTACTTTTACCTCACCAGTATTATAAACAGAGTTATTACGTATACAAACAACATAGTAACATGAGTAACAATAACTAATATTAAATGGTTAGGTATTAAAACAAATACAGTAACGAAGCTATTATAAAACCGGTACAATTTTATATCACATGTTTCGAACTAGATTTGACGTAAGAAATGACGTATAACAATCGTATAAATAGAAAGAAAAATAGAAAAGTACTTTGAGTTTCTGCTTTTAAATCTAGTCCGATAAATACACCCTACGTCACAAACAACTTATACGTTGGGCGGCCACTTATCTATCATCCACACTTCAGCATCACCTTTACAAAACGTATTTCGTACATAAATTCATCACGCATCGCTTTGAAATAGTTTCGAACCGAGAAGATAATGATAACAACGGTTTGATAAATAGAGTGTATCTAGTGAAATTGCTTTAGTCTGGCTTTACAATAGATTAAAACTCTACCTCTAGAAACGATGTTAAAGTACTGCGGTAGACAAACAGTTACGCTACAATTAACACCCCCACCACATTACCAAACCCCATTAATTAATTATAATAGTGTACTCAGACAGGTCCAGGGTGAGGTGGCGGACATGATAAATGGCTTGAGTAGACCGTTATATGTTGAATGCGGAACTTTAGTGTGCAAACAAATAATTATCTCATCATTTTCTTGGCTGAGACTTACATAATTATTTAAGTATAACCCTTTTTTATTGATTCTAATATAATTTATTAAAAGAATGTTTCACATAAATATGACAATTCCAACCTATAGCTATTGGAGTCATTGTGGGCTTTACTGGCATTTAATATATTTTAACACGACATTTATAAAAATAACTTACATCCAACTAAAAGAACGTATTTAATCAGAACCATCTCGGAAACTGAAATATATTTCAACTCAGTCCACAAGCTGTTAATATGTAGTGTCAAGTAACATTAAAGTTGCATCAATGCTTGTTAAAAAAAGTTTTAACACTCAACAATTGGAGCCCACAGTGTAACTAAAACTAATTATAACTGTAATCTTTGTACTCTTACTGAGTTTTCTCGACCGACATTTCACGTTTAATATTTTTGTATGTTAAAGTAGTTAAAGTATTTAAAATTGTGGTAACTCCTAATGTCATAACATATTTGTTTAATTTATCTCGAACAAAAGTGCATTTGCTTAAAGGATAGAATGTAATTAATAATTTGTAATTTTTCCTTTCATAATCAATTTTATACAGGGTGTTGTTCATTTGATAACTTCAAACTTGTATTAAAAGACTTATAGCCCAAGTATCAAAATTCTGTAAACGGGAGTGTATAGTACTAATTGGGTGAACAACAAAAAGTATTTTCAAAATGGGGATGCTCACCCCGATGCCCCTCCGTACACAAAGCCAAAATTATGAAATGGCAACTAATACCTTGTGATACCTAAAATTGAAACTCATAAAAAATGCTGTATTTCGGTAAAAAAACATTGGAAATCGGCCAAGGCGTTTAGTATCCGCAGCCAATAATGTAATTTCTTACATAACAATTATTAGTCTACAAAATACTGTACTACTGCTAATAACAACAAAATTAATCACTGACTACTGTTGTAAATACTATATAAAATTAAAATCAAATGTTAAATTGGAAGCCATTATTGTTTCAAGCAAAAAAACCTATTTCAAATTGTTGCCTAACCTTTCTTGTCCAGCTGGTCTTTAAAGTAGCGAAAAATTCTATTTTGATTTCTAAATTTAAGATGGTCAGAATGTGACCTCGAAAACTCCCTTTGAAGCAGTCGGAAAGAACTATGCTATATGAAAGTACAATGCATTGAGCTTTTGAACTAATTTACCAACTCCAACTCTAATAAATATTAACAATAGTTTTTTTTTAGTTTAAAAATGAACAAATGCGTATTGTCATTGTTAATGTACTTTGAAATGTAAATTCTTATCGAATATTAAGTATTAGATCTAAAAAAAACAATTTTACTTATCGAACTTTTACTCTATATTTAAAGACTTGTGTACAGGCCATATTAGTTCACTTTTGACAGAAAATTTTAAATTTTTAAAATTAACTATTCACAAATTTAAACTTTTAGGAACTTCTCTTTAGTTTTTTTGTCTAAATTAACTTTCCAAAATAATCATTGATCTTCAATAATATCTCGAGATGAGAACCTCACGTACATTTATCCACCGCCACACTGTGCCGCAAGGAAGTTATCTCAGCATAACTGACCTCTCAATTAATTGTCGTAATCGTGCTTAGTGCTCAACACTGTCACTAGTTTTCTGTGTTTGAGTTATACTTTCAACACAAGAAATATATCCAATACTTTATGTACCGGTAACTAATTTTCTCTTTACAAACTTATACTTTCATTTACAAAGTTAAAAATTTTACATTAAAATAAAATTTTAAAAATTTAAAACTTTAATACGTGATACTTTGATAATAAGATGAGTACTTTTAAACTTAGGTCCTACCTGAAGAATGCTATCAACGAAGCTTATAAGGAATGCATGTGGGCAGAACATGATTTAGAATTTTTACGGAGAAATTTAGTAGTGACATTTATGATTTGGTATTATCTTTAATTGAACCATTTATACTGGCATAACATTTTTATTAGTCTAATTAAGGATAATTAGGTCTTTTATCTAAATTTATAAATTCACACTTTTACGTTTAAAATTTGAAATAAATTAAGGGTTACATATTTTGTATTATAAATATATTAAAATCCAGCTGTATTAGGACACCTAAGTATCTTATCTTCAATACTAATAAGTATGCCAATCTTTTTCTTCATTTTCTTGCCATATGAAATAGCCATAATTTTAATGTCTTCTATACCATTTTCCAATGCAAGATTCTCTCTCTTTGCTGTTAGCCGTATTCATAAGGATTAATACACTTTTGAGTGTCACAATATTATTTTCATTGAATATTTGGATTTTAATAGCCTCCATTCATCCTATTGTAAATTTGAGTAAGAAATTGTACCAAGTACCAATTTATAACTTGTACACGCATGTTTGAATAGCATTCTTTAGTATTTATGTTTATTTTGCGTCAAAAACAATCGTTTAATTCTTTTAGTTCATCAATCATAGAATAACACGTGTTTGACGTTGAAAGAATCAACTTATCTCAAGCAAAAAGATGTTATTATACCTGCAACGAGTACAAGAAATTGTGTGAGCGGAGAAAGTGAGGAAGAGTAATTCACTATGATAGAACGTTACATGTGCTGTTCCATCTTTGTCACTGGAAACCAACTGTGAACGGGATATCCGTTTGTACAATCCGAGGCAGTCTTCCATCTCTGTCACTGGAAACCAACTGTGAACGGGATATCCGTTTGTACAATCCGAGGCAGTCTTCCATCTCTGTCACTGGAAACCAACTGTGAACGGGATATCCGTTTGTACAATCCGAGGCAGTCTTCCATCTCTGTCACTGGAAACCAACTGTGAACGGGATATCCGTTTGTACAATCCGAGGCAGTCTTCCATCTCTGTCACTGGAAACCAACTGTGAACGGGATATCCGTTTGTACAATCCGAGGCAGTCTTCCATCTCTGTCACTGGAAACCAACTGTGAACGAGATATCCGTTTGTACAATCCGAGGCAGTCTTCCATCTCTGTCACTGGAAACCAACTGTGAACGGGATATCCGTTTGTACAATCCGAGGCAGTCTTCCATCTCTGTCACTGGAAACCAACTGTGAACGGGATATCCGTTTGTACAATCCGAGGCAGTCTTCCATCTTTGTCACTGGAAACCAACTGTGAACGGGATATCCGTTTGTACAATCCGAGGCAGTCTTCCATCTCTGTCACTGGAAACCAACTGTGAACGGGATATCCGTTTGTACAATCCGAGGCAGTCTTCCATCTTTGTCACTGGAAACCAACTGTGAACGGGATATCCGTTTGTACAATCCGAGGCAGTCTTCCATCTTTGTCACTGGAAACCAACTGTGAACGGGATATCCGTTTGTACAATCCGAGGCAGTCTTCCATCTTTGTCACTGGAAACCAACTGTGAACGGGATATCCGTTTGTACAATCCGAGGCAGTCTTCCATCTTTGTCACTGGAAACCAACTGTGAACGGGATATCCGTTTGTACAATCCGAGGCAGTCTTCCATCTTTGTCACTGGAAACCAACTGTGAACGGGATATCCGTTTGTACAATCCGAGGCAGTCTTCCATCTTTGTCACTGGAAACCAACTGTGAACGGGATATCCGTTTGTACAATCCGAGGCAGTCTTCCATCTTTGTCACTGGAAACCAACTGTGAACGGGATATCCGTTTGTACAATCCGAGGCAGTCTTCCATCTCTCGTGTTTCGTCCGTTAAATGCCTAGCAAAAATTGTTTTAAAAGCTATTTGTATATTTTAATATCATAAAGTACATTTCAAAAACTAAAACTTTATTTTTAAATAACTGTACCTGCTACTGATTCCACTGTTGATTATAGAAGGCAGTTATCCGCGACTTCGCACGCAATTTCATAAATTTTAAAACTGGATGAGGCTTCTGGACGGGAGAATCATATTTCTAACGCCAATGTTGAGTTTATATTCTTACCACGATCACGAGAGTATGTTAAGAATGTTAAGAAATATGTATATTTTTGATCAGTGTAATTTCCTCAGGTCTTACTTAGTTTCTCCATAGTTCATTTCGCCTTTTTCACGATCAAGAAAATATTAAATAAACATCTCTGAGTAGCCTACTTCTGCCATAAGACATCTAAGGTAGAGTACATAACAGTCTTTAAAGTTATAGTAAAAGTTTGATTAAAACTTTGTCTTTTAGTTCTAATACCTTATATTTGCTGAAAATGTACGGTTAAAAATACATTGACAATGACAATATTTTTGTTTTTTTTTTATTTATAATGAAAAATATATCCATTTTTCACTGTTGAAGTAATAAAAATTTTTTTACAACTGTTGGTGCACGTAAATGTTAGACACTAGTAGAACGGACATTTTCGTTTTATAAACTTCAGTTTAAAAGGAAACATTAATTTATTTTTTTACAATTTTTCAGGAATATTTTATATCGACTATAGCAGATTTTTCCTTTACCTTCGCTGAAAACAATGTTATAAGTTCGTATACTAAGTTATCTTAAAGAGCTAAAGTAAGTCATTTCAGATATTGTTTTATTTCAATATTTATGTGGTCTAACCGACTCATCTATGTCAAAATATTGGATGTTTTCCTATACTATATTTTAAAATGCAACATTTGTACTTTGGTATAGTTCCAGGGTATACGGAAATAGAAGAGTCAGTAAAAGCCCATTTATTATTCGGATTTAAATCACAATTTGCATAAATTAAATGTGTATACAGTGAACGATATTTAAATTCACCTTCAAAATCCTTGAATCCAGTGATTCCATTAAATCTTCAATTAAAAGTGTTTGTGGAACATAGTGCGTGTGTGTGTGGGAGTGTGATGTGGGGGAGTGAGCCCTCCCCCAATGTAAGCCGCCCCGACCAACGCGGCTTACTGTAGCGGTCAGCCTCTTGAAAATTCAGCACCGCTCCCAAGGTTTGTCACACTAATGCAGCAGCCAGATTTCTTCTTGCAGGTACAAGAGTTAACTTGATCTTGATGGCTGCAGACAGATCTGTTTGGATAACTTCTACGGAGTCTCTAGGCTTTATTGTTCAGGAACGAAGGTAATAGTCTCTACGGATCTGCAACAGTGGGTGCTATAGGCTTCTGATTAGCTCCTCTCTTGAGACTTTTTCTCTTCTGCTAGTGCCTTGAAACGATTATTCCTTTACTAATCCCCTTGTATCGGTGCTTTAGTTTCCGACTAAAGGGCACTGGCAACGAAGCTGCTCAACTACCTTTTCTAGAGTTTTTTACCCTTCCTTGTAGTTTCTCCTTGCAAATTAGTGTTAGCGCGATAAAAGCCCAAAAACGTCCACTTGCGCCGAAAATCTTTTAAAAAAGACACCTGGTATCCTTGGAAATAAATAACAATAAGAAATTTACTTTTATGTTCTTGTTTCCATGGCTATATTAGAAATTATTACCAAACTTATATTCCCACGTAAGTCGTGTTGAAAATTTATTTTTAAATAGAGTTTCAACATAAGTTTGAATAAAATAAAAATATATCACTCTGATTTTTATAAGTTTACTTATTTAATTGTACTTTGTCTGTAAAGTGGAAATATAAAATAACCTAAATTAATTAACTCATGGTATATCACCCTCGTATTTTCTTGTGTAATATACTACGCGTTTCATCGTACTAACATAAGAATTGAGCATCAAACTGTATGAAAACTATTTATTACACATTATATCTTTATTTATTACCATTGCACACAAAACAATTTATCAGTATATGTGAAAATGTTGTTTTGTCAGGTACATTTTCTCTTTTTGGTTAACTTAAGGACCTCTTTATATTTGTTCTCTTATAAACTTGTACTCTAACAAGCAATCTTAAGAATCTTTACGAAAGCAGCTTTGTTAATTTACTATTTAAATAATTTTAGTTTTATGTTTTAAGTATTCTGAGATTTTAAATTTTTTTCCAAAATCATTAGAATAACATGTCTTAATACAATACAGTCGTATATGACAGTTACTTGTTATTCTTATTCAGAAACAGAAAGTAGTACGAGTACATTGTAGGAACTACTTGCACTCTTCAGTGTGTTCTTTCGCATAGTAGTAAAGTGGTTTTCTTCTATAAGAGATATAATGAGGTTTTGAGATTAGGATTATACTTAAGACTATCGTTACCTTCAGAAAAACCACTGTCCAAAAAGTTCTTGTTGTTAGCTTTCAGGCTTGAAAGAACGGTACAATTATGGACTTTGAAATAGTAACAGACCTTGACTCGAGATGCATTAATTTACGTTACTCGTGTGCGTAACTGGTCGTACCATCACTGTAATCATCGATATCGATGGCTGTTATCGATTTTTCATAGTCCTCGTACTCGGTTTCCTAAAACATTTCAGTCAGTTCAATCGATGCCAGTCCTCTTCTTTTGGCCTAACCTGGATCACTGAGTTGCTTTTCCTCGACATTTTGGTTTCAGAAAATGAATAACTTTAGGTCTGATGACTACGGATTAGGCTACATACTGTACGTATTAAAAAACATATTAAAGTTAATGCATCATTTGTTTTGTTTTGAAATATAAAATCTTTTTTGCATAGTTGGACGCCTAATATTTCTTCCTCATTTTTACTTTGTATACTATGAAAATACTTTTATTAAAGTTTAATATTTATTGAGTAGCCTGTATAAAATATGACATTGAAATATATCCTTATGTTCTGAATTAGTATTAAAAACACGTTAATTCCCTTTTACACATTAATCACTATATTAGTTTGTAGGCTGTAAATATACTTCCCATTGAAACTGCACAGAACAGTAAGGTATAACTTCTTATAGGTTCTGTTAGATATATATCTACTAGCAGTTACCCGCAGGTTTACACACAGTTTTCAAAATCGGGCCATAGATTTCTTAGTGAAACATGATATAATAATATAATGGATCCCAACGATTTTTTTTAAACATAAGTAGACATATCAGGTACCTGTTAGTTCAGTATCCATGGTTGAGATATTCAAAACGTTAGTAAAGTTTTATTGGTTCTATTATAGGTTTTGTTGTATGAATACAATAAATATAAGTTTCAAAAACATAATTTGGTTAACAACTTTCGGAAGTTTATATAAATTTTCTATCTAAAGTATTTCAATTGCCATAGTTAAGTTTAACTTTTTCTCCGATAAGAAAATAATACATAATAATGTAAGAAAATACATACCAACAAACATTAACTTCGTCGAATAAAAAGCGTCTATTTTCGGCTGTCCTTAATTTACATTCTGCCATATAATTTTTCGTGCCATAGGAATAGGATTTTTTTATTTTATTTTTTTTTTGCTGATACAGAGAATATATAATTTACGTACGACTGAAAAGTTACAGTGGTCCAAAAGAGTCGGATACGACCAATTAAATTAAATTGCTCTCTAATTTATTTACAGTTCCATATATGAGTTTATATTCTTGTACTGACAAAGGAAATAAACACATATGTGAGTTGATTTTTATAATGTTGATTTTATATGCCCCCGAGAAAATATATGCATACGTAAGCGTACCAAGATTACTTGGTCCAAATGCACCAAGTAGGCTACTTCCGTCGCTTTTATTCTGCTTCTTGTATAAGAGGAAGAGTGAGCCATCCTTTTGTTTTTCCTTTAAATACAGTAATATTGGGAGACAACCAGTTTCAATAACCTTATGTGCTAAACATTCACAACTTTGCACATCAATGTGGGATTTGGAACACGGTTTAAATATTATTTTTAATGTATTAGATGGTTTATTCGTCACTGGTGCAATCTAAAATAAGAGTTAAATAGGAACTTTGTCATTGAAATATGCGTAACACTACTGCGATCAAGCACTGCATAATTATTCAACATTTTCTAAACTTTAAATGTACACACAAATATCGTTGCACAAATAGACCAACACAAAAAGCCACTTATTTATACCATGTATTGATAATAATTACAAATCAGTACATTCCGTAAATAGATATTTTAAATATGTATACTGTTGAATAAATATTATTAGCCGCATAAGCATAATGTGAACAGTTTATAATGCATATTCGATGCATAAATATCATTAATACATTTATGATCTTAATTAAACGTCTTATCTTAATTTTGATTTTGTTTTAATGTACCCATTTCTCAAACAAACAAAAGCCTTGTTTAAATTATAAGTATTATTTGTATTGCTAAAATGAATGTTTCTTGTATTAGAAAACATCAAAACTTAAGATAGAATAATTCAATTTAGATTTAAACTGTATACACTTTTATTAGAGGTAATTGAATAATAACAAAATGAGAATCGAAAATTGTATTCACTCACGAATCTTCTATTTTCCAACAACTGATGTCTGAGAAATATTGCTTCGCTTTGAAAACTATTCAATATTGGATTGAATAAGTCTGAAAAGTTTATGATAAAGCTCATTAAGAATAATGACGATCTATTATAATACTAAAAAATATTTACACTAAAATTTTTTATAAGACATTTTAGAATAAATTGTAGATGTAAAGAACACAAGAAATCAACTTAAAAATTAAGTTGGTTTCATTACATTTTAATCACTAAATCGAATTCGTATTTTCTCGAAATAACTAATACAAGACCTATTTCTAATAAGTGAATAACTTAAATAAGAATAATAATTACTTTATTAATATTATTAAAGTTATTAAATAAACTTTACTGAATAAACTCTAATAATAACTTACATTCTTTTAGTAACAGTGTTATAATAGTTTAATTTATTGAGACGTTCAGCTATTTTACCTGTGCTAACAGTGTGAAAATAAACTTCTAATGAAAATTCTGCTTAATGTTGTGAAAACGTTGTACTTACACGAGGACTCGTTATTCGTGTTATTTAGTATTCATGAACTGATTACACAGACAGGTACCTAATTATGTTTACCATCCCTGCGGACAATGAGAAGGGAGATTCCTACGGGAGGTACAATATGTCGGACTAAATAATTCTATTTAAGTGATAAAAAAGTTTGCATCACTTGGTCACAGCTTCACTACCAACAACTGTTCGTCAACCTGTATAAGGTATGCATTTATTATAGTAATCAGCCTTGCACAACGATTATTGAACTCCTGACATCAATATATGAGGTAAGGATTTACTCCCCAGAGGAACGCAGTAAAACAGTAAGTTGTGTTGGGGCCATATAGGCACGAATGTAGTCTTCTAGACTATTGCTTTTTTAGATTTATACGAAAGTTCTACGAAACAAGATTTAATCGGGGTTATTTACTCAAGGCGTTGTACATACGCCTTATGCATGCATAGATGTAATATATAATCAATATGGATGTTTAATAGAATTAATGGCAACCAAAGTCATTTCTTGAATGTCTTTTAAGTTGAGAAATAAATGGAGCCATTCGAGCTACGCTCATTTCGTGCAACTAATTTAATTTAATATTCCGTTCATACAAAAAAGTTATATTTAAATGTCAGTGTTAACTGAGGACATTTATTACATATCGCTTTGAGTTGTTTTAAGGTCTCCAACACAACGACTTAAAGCGTATTATGGATTTTACGTCTAATCGGCTGAACATGGTATGGAGCTTCGAGGCACATGTATTATCGTCATAGCTGGCACAGTCGAGCTATGAAACAACATTCCACAAATGTAACGCTATGATCATGTAAAAAGTATTGGTGTTTTCTGTATATTTTTCCCTATCCGTTATGCATTGACAAGGATTGAATACCATCTGCTGACCACTGTGCGTTTGAAGGATGTATAAACGGAAACATTAATACCTATATTCTATGAATGACTACCTAGTACTGAAAATTTCTTTCAAGTAATTATACTACCTGATGTTGCTCGTCTAGGCTATGCCCAGTTTATGGCATATCTACCAATAAAGATGAGAACTGTGATATCTGCCGCTTGGAGCGCTAACACAAACCGTTGTCTATAATATTTAACGATTGCCATAACCATAAAAACGCCTATATTTATTAAATAAAATGTTCAAAATTAATAGGTATAATCGTGATGATGACATAGGTATGTCATCATGAATAATGTATGTTGACTTAATAATAGCTTCAGAAGAATTATAATAACATTTAGTTTTCTGTATATAATTTGTTTGATTTTATTTTCATTTTATTTTATACATGCATTATTTCTTTCCTTTTTTCCGGATTATAGAACTACAAATGGGAAGCAATAAGTCTACATAGACTAAAACTTAGAACCGTTTAAATTTTAAGGAATTGTTTTGATATGAATTCGTTTTTTTTCCGTAGATTACATTATTACATAATATGAATCTATGGAGGTGTATGTTTCAATATTTTTATTAATCTAAATGTCTAAGTTGTAGGATTAGCAAGCTCTTACAAAACCAAAATTAGGAAAAGAGGAGAAAACGCTTTTTTCACTCTTAGGAAAATCTTATCAGCTGTATAGTAATCGACGATGATGTATATGACTCAGTAACGTAAAAACAAAGGATAATGGAGACAGTATGTGTTGGCAAAATAAGACCCAATTGATGCCTTTGAACATAACACGAAGAATATTTCTTGGAAAAACAAAGATTCTGCATAATTGCTTATAATGTGAAATTACCTATATGTATGTCCTGAAAATCGACACACCCAGTATCCTCTTCCGAAAATTACATTTCGTGATTTACCTTGTAGTGAATTGTCGAAAATCCTTTTGGAGACTTTAAAATCACAAGCAATAAAAAGTTTTTCTTTCATTAAAATGATAAAAACTTCGTAGGAGAGGTGAAATACTTTTAGTTAATTAATTCCTACAGTTTATTAAACTTTTATGTTAAAAGTATATTCGCCAATGTACGAGTTTCATAAACTCTCGGAATAATTGAATCGTGTCTCAGAGAATACAAACCATTAAACAATAAAGTACTAAAACTCCCGGACCTATCAGTTCCTAGTATAAGAAAGAGTGTATGCTCAGATAAAGATGGATTAAAAGATAAAATTAAGAAAGTATAAGTGGCTTTTATAAACATAATTTATTAACTGTCAGTGCTAACGAAACATGAGAATAATCTCTAACTCAGAAAAATAAAACTAGAGATAAATTTGTGTTTACGTTAATCCCTTATGTGCCGGGGTATCGAAGAAAATTAGAAGAGTAGGATAGTAGGTATTCCTATTACAAACATTAGAACTACGTTTAAAACACGTAGCTTACTGTGGGAATTTTTCGTAAAAACAGTACTAAGCATGGCATGCAGGATTCCAGAACTGTGTTTGAAATATAAAACGTTAGTCAGTGAATACATTGACTAGAAAAAATTGCATTAAACGTTAGCACAAAAGAAGGCGAGGAAATATGAGTAAGTGACTAACATAAAAGTACTAAAATTTCTCCTCATTGGTATAAATTGGTACAATACATAGAATATCTCAATTATTAAAAGATTTTGGAGCTTCATACTTTTTATGAGCGGACAACCACTAAACGAACCGTCAGTTAAAATTAGACAATGCCTAATTACATACCGTTTTGGTAGCAAATATTGACAAAATAAAAACCACTAAAGAATGTTAATACATAACGTATATACAAATTAAACTAGTCAGTGGTCAGTGCTAGATTATTTTGAGCAGACGTATTGTGTGGCGTGTGTTTTAGTTAATTTTAATCTAGATCTTATTGGTATGTTAGGTTAGATATTATAGACCAAATTACAGACTACAGACTTTGAAATGTAATTATACCGATATTTTGTATTACCGAATGACGACAAATGATTAAAACAATATTACCTTCACAGCCCTATCATCGTAAAAAATATTTTAATCAAGAGTTATTAATACACAAGTCCTATTTTAATTGTTTTATTCATGTACACGTCACGCTTTACGGCATCGTCAGTTTAATAAATTTGTGTTCTCAATATTCTAGCTGTCATAGATTTAGCTAAAATAATGTCGATCGGCAACGGAGTTGTGCATTTGACCCTTCTTCAGCACATACAGATAATAACTAGTAAAAATAATACTCACACATCCTGTGTCTAACTAGAATATAATTGAGTAAAACATACCCTATTTCAAGTTTAAACAAGTGTATTTTGAACGAGCTATGTTTAAAAAAAATTTCCGTAATTATAATTAACATTATTAAAACCCCATGATAATTCTATATTTTTCTTTTGCAAGTCGGAGTCACAAATACATGTATGGATTAATAATGTTCCTTTGAAAAGTTTAAAATATTTGGAAAAATATCTTAGAATTAGAAAACTACATGTATTTCATAATGTCCGTGATCACTTTTACAAATTATTATAAAGTAATTAGCGCTTGCATGCTGCGTATATCCATCACGTATTACGGCAGTGCATATGTATTGTGTACAGATATTTGGTGTGCCAATGTCTTGATGGTTTGGAGGATGTACTTTTTGAGAAGCTTATGTTCGACACCTGAGGAGAAAAAGTTACCTTCCGTCATAAATAACGATGGAAATGAACTCATACCTTTACAAGCAATCCATCGTCATTAATATACCTTACAAACAATGCATTTTTATGTTTGATCGTTACTCATCTTAAACCATTTTATTAATTAGATTTACGATAAATTATAAACAGAAATTTCACATGTTATACTATATATTTTACGGAATACCAGCCTGAAACATTACACGATAAATTCGGTTGAACTTTTGAGTATGATTGTATAAGATGCATTCAGGCTAAGCCAAATATTGTACTATTATTAATTTGAGACTAAGTAAAGTAAACGTGTATTATCAAATATTTTAAGTTTTATATGGATTTATATCAGCAACTATTAATTCAGCACGTTATAGCGCGTTATGAGCCATATTTTAAATTTAAATAAACTAAAAACTTTTTTCCCAAGATACCAATAGTTTTATACACTTAAATAAATATGTTAAAGCTATATCATTACTCACTTAATGCTGGTCTGCCAACTAATATATTTAATTACTTATTTATCCTGAATAAGTTGCAATTACTTAATAACTTAGTTATGTGTAGTTATTAACCTGTATCTTAATCCTCAAGGACTGCTAAGTTGCCAGTAAGTACACGCTATAACTATCACAAATACAGTTTGTCCCTGAGTCCACATATAATGTTTTCAGTTAGCATATAAAGCGTCTTTATATCTTTATGTGGTCTAATAATAATAGCGGAGATGTCGGAGAGAGATTGAAGCACATCAACCCTTCCATTGTGAGTTGAGAGGTGGGAGACCCTTATGCTGGCCCTCGTACCTGGCTCTACGTAATCATGATAATGGTTAACTCTAGTGAACGGATACGTCATATACTTCACATTGTAATCAATCGGTAACGTTTGATAAGGCGATTCATAGAATAGACAACTACTTTAGACGCTATATATGGTTTGTTGTTATGGCTATATTACAATGCATTGTGTGGATTATTACAATAACTTAATATTAAATAACATATTGTGTTGTAGTTTATTACGGGGAGAGCAATTTTCCTTTCCAGCATTCTTCTGCCCCTTCTCTAATTGACTACTATCCTGTGCGTGGATTTTATCAAACATAATAAGGGAAATATTCAGTGCAGTACTAGGTTTAGAGTACTGATAAAAAGTTTTCAGGATATACATTAGACATTTATTTCATCCATTCACGATTCGGCCTCTTATCATAATAGTTTTTTCCACTTTCCTCTGTCTTATAATTTATTTTCTAGATTTGCCTGTTTTGGATAATGTAGTAGTTAACCGAGCGGATGTTTGATTAGTGCCGCGCTCTATCGAATGAGAGAAAAAGTGAGTGAAGTATGTGATTGTCCTTTACCTGACACTACAATACATATTCAAAAATAGATCGCGTCTCCGACCCAACGCTACCCTTATTGTAATAACCGAACTGCCCGGTTATTGCAACCTCTGTATCTCTTTTCGTAAACCCCGATGAATTATGCAGTCTTTATATACCCTTCTCTTAAAATCCGTTTATTCAAATTCCATCAATTTATAGTTTGTCACATTTGCCCCTGTTAATCATTAGCGTTTTGTAAGAGTCATCTAGTACTATGTATGATCCAGACATCAGGATGCGCTTCTACGGGTTAAACAAAAGCTACGTGATACGATGCGAATAAGACACCCCTAGTGATCCCTCCAGGTTCCCGTCCTGACCTCTCCGCAAGGTCATACCAACAAATAAGATAAACCAACATTACCATAGACTATTTTAAACCTTGTTTTAATCTCTTAAAACCCATTTGCTTTTCATCTTAATTCACTATTTATTTATAAGCTGTTTTGGTCAAAGGCAAGTATTCATACTACAAATACTTAACGAAATCAACAGTTACAGATGATTAAATATCACAATCAATAAAACTAACTCTGCAGACGTTACCTATTACGGACGACCGGATATATTTAGATTGGTTATATCGATGCACAATTCTCCCAATGCCTAGTACTTGTGCAGATATCAAGTTATATAATATTATTGATAATTACATATAATTATCAATAATATTGTTATGTTTATGAAGTATAAGTTATACTTTTCGGGACTACAATGTGCATAATACCATTTATATGTTCTATGAGTATTAAAATCAAATTAAAATTCATTACCTGTAAAATTGCTCTTGTCAAATAGCAAATTAGTTAATAGGTAATATTGAGTTTCACGCTAAAGCTAAACATTTTACTACTCAAAACCCATTTTGTGGTTCATTGAATAGGGTAAGCAACTTTTCATTTTTCTGAAGGTCGCATCGTTGTCCATACGATTACAAAACAGAATCATACTCAGATACTCACTCAAATTATCAAAATCAGCTGATCCATCCACAAAAATATTGTATAAAACTGAAAGCCTAAGGGATATACCATACGATTATCTGAACTTTTGACGTTGGGTTGAGTCCTGATGTATTTTACGTTTCCCAAATCCTGGCCGAATACGGAAGAAAGCTTGTGGAGACCAAGGTATGAATATGATTACAATGCTTCATAGTTAGACGTACGAATATACGCCTCCAGCAGTGAAAATGTTACCGTTAGTACGGTATTTGAATTAGTATCCAAATACCAATCATAAGAAATCTTACAACAACAGAACTCATATTGGGCCAAGAATAAGACTGTAGATTTATTATAACGAATTTTGTGACCAATTTCTTATGACATACTTGAGATCATGCCAGACATATTAGACCAGAGAACGTGCAAACGGATTATGTAATACTTTTTTGTAAAGATAGATTATGGATCTCTCAATCTCTACAATTTTAATTACAATTGTACTGTTTTTGTACCACTCATCTTCTAATCTTAACTGAAATTTAAAATAAAATTGTTGGAGAGCTTTTTTATTCTTGATTGACAGGGATTTTTTGTTCCAAGATTTGCTGTCACCTCTAAAATCATTATTTTGCAGTACCAACTGACATAATACAAACGTCTAAAGGATTTGATGTTGGGATTTTACAAAAACTTGTAATTCGTTAATGAATTTTAAATATAGTCCAACTATAACATTATTTTCACTATGAAATGAAAGGTAAACTCAGTAATATCAGTAATCTCCACATTATCACCACTACTGGTGCGGGATACCGGGATATAACACACACATTTAGTGCTGTAATTGGTGTTAACTGGTTAGTATTGGACGGATTAGTATTAACAGCTCCCCGGACAATCAGCTGATTGAACTGCTTGCTGTTGTTTATTCCATCACAAACAGAACGCTTTACAGTTTACAATTGAAATGGAATAAAATAATTCATTAATTTGCGTGTCAGAGATGGTTTAAAATTGGGTTGGAAACACAAAACTGTAAGTGGCAGTCACATAACAACAACGTATTATACTTGATTTTTTGTATATTTTACTGTGATAATATAGATCAGTTAAGTATAATTTGATTTAGTAATTTATGGTTAAAAAAACAAATAAACTATAAGTACTGTTTACCTAGTTAGTCAATATTTATTATTTGTGATTTAGTATTATTAGTAATCATCTGATTTCGTGTAACTAGCTGTAATTGTGTTTATGAAGAAAGACAATTTTTTAGAAATTTGAACAGCAATAATGTATGTAATACATATCACAGACAAAAGACATGATGTATTCCACCTACTCGACGTGCTAGCCACCGATACCCTGAGATGTTGGACATAATGTCGGTGCTTGGGTCAATACAATCTCGTGTGGCTATTTGTATGCAAAACCACGCTCGTTACATTCCCATTCCTGGGTATTTAGCAGATAGGACTGTCACACCTTTCAAATCGGCATAGTATATAATTGTGTATTTTACTTAAGGTTAACGAACTTTTTAATAGTGTCTACCAAATAAAATATTCATATAATTGTTTATACCATTTACCATACTGTTTTGCAGCTAAGGGTTTATCAAAATTATGGAGGTAAAAATAACTAATCCCTAGAGAATCGTTTCAGCTTGAAATGGAGGGAAGGTGTGGCACTATCACAACACTCATACCGTTTTATTCGTACAATTTTTGTAAATACTATTCTTTATTACAAACATAACGTAGCTAAGGTGGGAAGGGTTGATTCAACGTGAATGTTGAGTTTAGCTACAGTTCAGCGTATCCCGCTATAGCTACGCTGTGTGTAGAAAACTCGGTTGCTCCATCGTACTTTGGTATCATTTCTAAAACATAGTAGTTCACTTAATTGTGCACCCGATGAGACAACCTTATTAATAAAGATACGGAACAAATTTATAATATTCGAACCCAACCATTAATGTTAATTTGTACTGACTTATGATTAATTTATCGAGAAAATCATTGCTCAAATACTTAAACTTGCCTAAAAATAATATCGTTTCGTGCTCTAGTAACTCTATAAACAAATGGTAACCATTAAATAAGTTACATAAGAATTAATTACACCTTCATAGGAATAATCGTGAAAAACTTATCTTTATAAGCACACAAAAAATGAGGTTTTGTCCAATAGTAAGAAACCGAGAGAGAATCTAGAAACTGCTTTTAACTACTTTCCATTTACTTTTTCGCATTTTTATGATATCTAAAATGTCTACGATAATTCAAGAAATTACCCATTCAGTATTTCATTAACAGAGTAATATACTAGTTTTTCTATGCGGAATTTTAAGGTTTTAAGGTAGTTTGAAATACTTGTAAAGAAATTTCAAGTTTAAGTTCGTTGAGAAGAATATATAATCCTTACGTTGAATGCCCCTTCCTTAGTAGTACATGTATTTAAAATATTTATCACAATTATCACTATATTCAGTTCCCCTTTTCTAGTGTGTCAATCAAGTTCCCTTGGCAAAAGAAAATATACGTTAATAACTAATAACATGATGCAGGTTAGTTGGTCACATACATTTTATTGCATCATAGCTGTATTTTCACGTAAGAAACAAACAATATTTTATTCCTAAATCTCTTGAGAATTTTATTAAACTGACATTTTGATAATCTGGTAGAATGCAGTTAATTATAATAAATTAAAATCATGCATGAACTGGAGAGAATCAAAACAATAACTCTCGTTTAAACTAGCTATTATTAATAACTTTTCAATAAATTAAATATAAAAATTTATTACATCTCCAAAAGTCGTAAAGTAAGTTGTTATATTATATTTTTTTATGTATGTAACCAGAATATCTTAATACAAATACGGGACAAAAATGTTTTAGTTATTGTTATTGTTATGAACATTGCGATGGATTCCAATCGTGAATATTTCGTATGTTCGTATGCCTTCCAAAGTAAAATGGCGAACAAAGTATTTCTTCCATGTATTTTGACTGCAGTTAAATCTCATTATAAGTCTCCAAATTATCTAAAAAAAAAAAAAAATAAGATGTGACCAATGTTATGCTTCTAATAAAGTGTATAATTATAGTAAACGTGATGAATAATTAGTCAAGTAAGATGATGCGGATACCTCCAATTTAGGAACATACAGTTTACTTACACACAAAGGTTTTGTAAATATATCTTTTAAACTAAATAAAGCTGTTTCTATTCATAGAAATTAAATATATTCGTACGTAGTGTAAAGATATATGACTATGAGATGTTAGCAAACATTTTTACATTGGTCCTATGGATAACTATGATGGCACCGAGAAAGCCCATAGAATAAAGAAGTTTTTAAATAGACTGAGCGCAATTATATGACGCTCATAAAATGTCAAATATCGATAAAGGTATTTACATTTCACATGACATATGATATTTGGTGGTTTGGTTGGTAAAACTTTCGTTGTATTCGATTATTCGATTGAGTCTATTTGGCCGATACTGCGTTATGTTAGTTTATATATAGTCTCATATAGTAAAAATATTTTTTATTTTAACTATATGAGACTGCATTTTAATGTTGAATTTTTTATATTAGAACAAGAAGGTAAAATAAAATATGGCATGTCTCAATAAAATTTTACAGTTGTCTGAGGGAATATAAAAGTTTTACTTTATCTGATTTTGATAATATTTGATTTTAAGTTACACTTAACCAGAGGCTGCACACCGAGGTGTCAGTTATTTCACACTAAAACCTAAGATCGCAGCCAGAGGTATCAGCAAATTCACACTTCAACTCGAGGCAGCAGGTCAATCGCTCTCCTGTCGAGGTTGTGTCAGTGCCGGTTTGACGTCGTTCTCCCAGGTGTGGACGCACTACAAATGCCATTAGGAAGTGGATATAAGCGTGTACTTATGGATGTTTTCGAAAATTCCCAGCTCGGATGGCTAAGAGTACCAGGGATTGGCTTGAGGTCTGTTCCCTCGCTGATTCTCAAGCGCAACAATTCAGCTCAAGGCCGACCTTGTGTCAAGTTGAATTCTCTTTCATTGGGGTGCACGAGTTCGGTCGCGCGCGTTCATGTGATCTGTAAAAATTGGTCATGGAAGAATCGGTCTACTGACGGCAGTACTCTATCCAGAAATGTGCTCACACACATCACACGCTGTTGCCAGGTATCTGCTACACTGGTGTCGTGAGCTGAGATTCTCGGAAACTCGTTGGACCCTCTTTCTCAAAAGTTAAAACTAAAAAATACAAATACCAGCAACAGGTGACTCGACTGAACGAAGGAGAGAAAAAAATGAAACACATAAAATCAAAGTTGGCTGCCGAACAGCTGATCTGATCCGCTGTGACAACTAGCCAGGCTCCAGAGCAGATCTCGCATAATATGAACAACAGCGGAAGACAAAGTCCTGGGTCACGCGGCGGTGAGGAGCGAGACTATAAAACTACCATAGTCCACGACAAAACATGCACCGAGTGATATAGTGCACCGACACAGCGCAGGAGTGTGTGAGTGACTTTAGTGAATGAGCGTTTTGCCTTTTATATAATTATAGATTCAGCTGTAAAATGTGTTAAGATAAAGATTAATATGTTCTGTAAGCGATCATAATCGCAATTGCTTCCCCTTATCAGAAGCAATTGCAATGATAATTGCCTTAAAATACACTAAAGTTAATTAGTTTCGTTGATTGTTCTAATTAATTCACACATAAACGCTGCAATATTTTTAAAATTGAAGTCTTGGGAATATATTTATCGGTACTTAATTCTTTCTATGCTACATTCCAACACTAATTCCTGTCTTTAGTACATTTTCAAATGTATTCTTAACTATAATATTTTTACTAGGACATACATTTTAATATTATTTGTGCAAATGTCAGATCAGGTAAGTTCTATAACTGCCTACCTTTACTAGACATAGTACTGAAGGGGTTACGTGTTTAGGGGTTGTGGTCTTCTTATCCATTTTCATGCCAACGCTCGGTTTTATGGACTATGACAAAACTAATAATAAAGCATCAGCGTCCATGATATCACATGTCACCAATTTACGCCAATACTGTATCAACCATTTTTATGGATTTCTGCAAAAAGTATAAGATGTATAGACAGTTGCATTACCAGTTATTTAAAGCGAGCATTGTGTTTAGTGTCAAACACTTTATATTATTCTTTCATAGAAAACATTCTGCTCCTACAAGCAACTGAGTTATTTCAACACACTACGTGCTACCCTATTAAATCCTGCTTAATACGTGGAATTTTAACTCTAGTAAATTTGTTTATCATATTTGTAAATAAACTTCATTTTTATTTTTATCTGTTCAAGTTTAACAACAATACGAGTATATATTTTATATTTTCCAAGCCTGAAATATTATTTTTAACTTGTTATGTGTTTTTGTTTTGTTGTATGTTGTGTGTTTGTTTTGTGAAAATCAAAGGACTTGCTTTACATGCACATAAATTGTACGTTTAAAAATACGTCCACCCTCTTTTATTAATGTTTCAAAAAGGCATTATGTGTGTTCCTAACATATTTCTTTAGGAACCATAGCTGTATATGATCTTATATAACACACCAACATTTTAAAAATGTATTAAAGTGGATTATAAATTGTATAAGACGTGTGTCTGGTAAAAGACTGGCTTAATATAAGAATGTAGTAACAAATTGCCTGGAATAGAAAGGTTTACAAAGCAAGTTTCACCCACTTTTTCCTATGACTTACAACTAAATAACAATCGTATTTTAAAGATACAGAAACTGAGCATCATTACTTTAGCAAGGTCATTCTTTCTTTAAGGAGGTTTAATCGGTTCTCACTTGACATAAATCAAATTTTGGTTAACTTTAAGAAACTTGTCCTAGAGACAAGAAAGATAGAAAATACCTTTGTGGTCATTCCTCTATAAATTAGTATAGCAAAATCACACTATAGGAAAAACTGTTAAAGATAAGTAAATGAATTTTTACAGTATCTTTATAAAAGTCGGTTAGAGGGAGTTATGTGCTTTTTATTTATAAACGAAATAAATTATTTTAGAAGATGACCCTAAATCATGTAATTCTTCTAAGTTAGATTTAATTGAACAAATATTAACTTAGAAACCTTGTGTCACTTCTGATGCTTTACTAAGCCATGTACATACAGTTAATAATTTGTAGATTTTATTGCGGCGTAATTAAAAACAGCTTAAATGTTTTACTTTGAACGCATGTAATTACTCGTGGAGATTTTATTTATTTTTCTGTCTTCATGAATTAAATTTATCTTAGATTGTAAGAATTAAAAATTAAATTGTATTCCAAACAAAATCCATGACCAACTGTACCACTTTAGTAGTTATATCGGTAAAAGCATTAATTATAAAATAAAGCGTAAACAACTTCCTGACACTCGAGAGCCTATTTATTATTTTTTAGCATCGGTAAGTTTATAAGTTATGTATATCTTGATTATTTAATATAAATTTGTACTATGCCCAAATTTACGAAAGATTCAATTTAATAGTATTGTAGTCTGAATTTACGCATAAAATGAATTGCTTCTTTTAACTGTCAATACAGACAGAGTGTAGGGTGATAATAACACAACAGTAAGCTCATAACATTATTCACGGAATGTGCATTATGTCCCTACCAACAGCTGTCCCTGCAGCTTGTGCGGTCGTTTTATGCTCCGCAACACACAACGTTATTCTGCTAATTACAGCAAACGAGAAATTGGATTTAGCAATTAATGCTTTTCTACAAATTGTTCTTAAGGAGAAAAGGGGAAAGATTTTTGACAGGTTTTGCATTTATTGATATGGATTGACTTAAGCATTCTATTTTTTCTATGTCGTCCTTTTACTACTTCTAATCCTTTTTAACTTTTAATGATTGTTATGAGAGCATATGGAAGAAATTATGTTACATATTAATATACTTTCAAATTATAATGCTCCCACAAAGAAGTAGATTTAAGCCCTGAACTAAATAATATTTTGTACACAAACTTCACCAATTTAAAAATAGGAAACGTAAAATGTACCTGTACTTACATAAAAAAAGAAATTATACGTTTTTGAAATAGTCCAGCAACAATATCTTGTAAAAACACTTTCACGCTTTGCATTCAATTTTATTTTAATCAGAGGTTTATGAATAATATTTATTCCACACATTTAAATTTTAATTCTTTATTCTACTTTGGTTATGGAAAGCAACCTAATCGATTATCATTACTTGCTATACACGTTTTATTTCCGAAATTGGAAAACTTAAAAAATCATACTGTACATTACGCAGCTAATTTATAATAACAAAATTAAACAAAAATAAATGTTTAATTAACTAGGCCATCTTAGTCTAAAAATTTGTTTTCCTTGCCTACGTTGTGAGAGTTAAAACAATTTATACAAAATATTAGAAGCTGTTGGCTTGTGCGAATTACAAAATAGCCTGAATGTTTTACGTTGAATGCCTTTAATTCCTATTAGAGTCTTTGCATTTACTAGACACAGCTGTGTATTCTATACAAACAGCTATTATATGTATGAATTGTAAAAACTTTGAGAACGATTCTTTGTAATCATTGTAAAGACATTATAAAGCATCACTCGGTATTTTATTTTATCTGGAAGAATACATTAGCGAAAACTTGTTATTTATTTTGTATTAGCTTCACTTATATAACCATTAGCCATACCAAGTGCTAAGCTTTTTCTATTAGAAAACTATCACAAACCTCCTGAAGTTGTTGAAAATAAATTATGTAAGTATGATTTGACGTATGGTTAGGATTTAAACTTAACAATATAGCTTAGTATACAGTATAGAGAGACTATATCAGAGGGGAATTGAGGTGTGTTTTAAACTTTATACCGATAAAATCAATCTACAGTATAAATAGTTTATAAATACCGCGGTCCACAAACGGTTATACCCTATAATTAACACCCACACCACATCACCAAACCTCATACCTCATTAATTAATAGTAATTGTGCTCTGAGACAGGTCCAGGCTGAGGTGGTGGACATGATGAATGGCTCGAGTTATAACTGTTACATGTTTAATAAGAGGCTTTGGTCGTACAAAAGCAACTAATCATTCCGACTGTTAAATAGTTATGACTCTCAAGAGTTTATTGTTGCAACTTGGTCATTAATAAAAGGTTGTTTATAGATTTCTTTAAGAAATGTATTATTCTATGATACTTTATTACAATCCCATAATAGAATATTATTTCTAATAGGTTAACTAAAATAGAATTTTCAATCTACACTTTTGAAATTATATTTTACTTAACTTGTTCAAAAAATATTTTATTAGGGCAATTATTATGATATGTAATAAAAGTTTATAGATTTGTAGTTTAATATTGATAAGCTATACTAAACTCAGAAAAAATAGTTACACTACAGGTGTAAATATTTTTTCATTACAGCTTACTTGTTAACAAAATACTATATATGACCATTTTATTTCGAATTAAAATCAAATAAACGTGTTACGACATTTATAAATGCTACAGATCCAATAAGATAAAACGGGTTTCCTTTTAACGAGAGGTTATAACTTTTATTACATGTTGTTAGAGAAAATTTCATGCTTAATATATATTATCAATAAATTTGTATAAGTAGCAACAGCTTAATTTAGTGTCAATAAACTGATAAAACGGAATATCGAAGGATCCGACAGAACGCAACGGAAGATGTAGAGTAAATACGTACAGACAGACAAACTATCCTTTTACTTTTTAACCCTAAATCAATAAAGGACCAAAAGGAACCTATGTGCCATGTTTCAAGCCCCTAGAACCTTCCTATGACAGGTAATCGCATAGACGTGCAGACAACCACTCTATCAAGAGTTATGACACGGACAGACGGAAAACAATACGATTACAATAAGGTCCTATCGAGTTGTCAACAAAGTTGAACAAAAAGAACGCTTAAACCCAGATATCCCACTTGTCGGGTGAGAACCCAACCTGTTACACTCAAGAACGCCTACTTTTTTTCATTTCGTATCTGTTCATTTCGTCATCACTCACATCGACGTTATATACATGCAGTTTCAAGAAACGTGCTTTGTCTGTAAAGCAGCCGAAGTGAACTCACATTACAGTTCCAATGAAACTGAATACCCAACAGAACACTATCGTTGTATTGTTTAGGGAATAATAATATATCTAATTTATGATTAATTTTAAAAACATTTAACTTGATATTTTTGTTTATACTTTACCTATATAATAATTTGATTCTTATGAGAAGTAATAATTAAATATTCTATACTTTATGGAAAGTGATTTAACATACTACGTTATAACTTTTATTTCACTTGAATTATGTATTATTCGCGATTTGCCTTCCAAAACTTTTATTGTTTTGTAAGAGTGAGTTCACTTACATGTTGACTTTCGAATGTGCCATGTATTCATAAGGATTATTTATAGGTACTCTGGAATGTCGTTAATATTTCAACACAAGTTAGTTACTATTTACTGTAATATTACTGATTGCAAGAAGTTATTGTACGCAATAATAATTTAGGTTTTGTAGATGTACGTTTAAATAACGTTAATGTTCAGTATTTAACCTATTTCTGTGATTAAAACAATCAAAGTATTCTTATTTGAAAGTTCATTACTGACTATAGACAATAATTTAAATATTACTGGATTTCTAAGAATTAAAATTTAGTCAAGAAGAATATGTATGTAGTTATATTAGTGAACATATCTCAGGGAGAAATGGTTGTATTTGATTATATCTATCATTGTAATACCTTAAATGTGCCGATGAAGGAAAGTGGGGACGAGTAAAACACTAAGAAACGTTCCATTTTCGTCACTGGATTCCAACTATATAGGACACAATTTATTACAAAATGTAATGTTTACTGTTATATTTTTTAATGCTCCTGTTTTAAATCATTTTAAAATAACGACTTCTTCTTCCATTAGCATTAGTTTATTGCTATAAAAAAGCTTGTAAGTTTAATTCGGTTCTAACTATTAAGGTAATAAGCGCTCTTAAGAGTGACTTTAGGAAAAAAGTGTTTTAATAATTACAAAAATATACGACCACATGTCTCAATAACGTTGTTGCTCATTGTTAAAGCCTAATGTAATGTTAATACAATCCACCTTTGGCAGGTTAAAACAACTCTATTTAATTGTATCTGCTACAATTACATGGAATGCAGCGACAGGAAAGAGTAACACTCTATGACAGAACGTTCCACGGCCTGCTCCATCTCTTCTCATTGAATAGTGACTGTGATTGTTTTCCCATTTAGCTGATTTGATTTTACTAATTTCCACTTACTCAAGCAAAAGGGCTTTTTAAGAACCAACTCCTTTTTTATTGATATACTATGGAAACCATGTTACAAAAAGTATTTAATTTTTAGGGATAAATATTTTCATTTCAGGTTTAACTGACTTTTATCATACTTAAATATTCCTATTATCTCATTGAGATAATGCAGGTAAGAGCCTTCCAGTACACCCTAACGATATACGGGTAGTATGTATGGGCTGTATAATTAGTTTTTAAGGTTAAGTATTGTATTCTTGGTCAGCTGCTTTATTTATGTACGTGATTATTCAACATGAGTAGAATGTGCTTATTAGTTGCGAACACTACCTTCTAAAGTACGTTAGCTTTCCTTAAAATACTGTAAAACATATATTTTAGGTAGACACTGAAGGTGATCCATGTTCTCGGTTGCATAAAATCCAAAATTAGACACCTGAGATACTCAATCACAGGCTGGCTATATTGAATATGTTCTAAAATACACATTTGAAATTCGTATTCTAGTTCAGCTTAAAGTGCACATAACTAGAAACGGGAGACATCAAATTGTTTTTAGGATCACTATTAGTAGTATCCCAAGCTTTATTATAAATACATGGATTTACTCGTACTGCCTATTTAGCTTTATAAAATGCTTAATGCATATCTATTGAGTCTTTATGTTCTAAAAACTAGTTTTTCATACAGGGTGACAATTAAGTCTGGAACCTCTTCTTTAATTTTTGAACCACAATAGAAAGAAATACCAAAGTTCACACGTGCTTACTGGTGATAGTAACGCACACATCTGCCCAATTAACGACCAGATAATCCCTTTGGGGGACGGTCCACAAGGAGTCAGACAAAATTCTTAAATAGCAGCATAGGTCAAGTTTGGTATCAAATTAAACGTCTTACATAGCAGAGTACAATGCCGCAAACCAGACTTAAAAATGTGGATTCATTCAGTAGTTATAGCTATTTGAATTTAAAACAATTGAACAATGTAAATTATTAAGTATTACAAGTAAACACCAATTTTTAAGTACCTGTGATCAAAGTAAGTGTTCAAAATGTTCCCCTCCCATCATCTGACACTGTAGTAATCAAAGCAAGGAATCAATAATTTTTCTATTTATGAGTAATGAAAAGAATTGTTCCATTATAACTCAAACACACTTTATAACTCATATACGAAGATAATATATGACACGATAAGGTGCGTTGTAGAATGTTCCTCATATAAGTACTATTAATACCATATAGTTGACTCTGAAATATGATCATAATCACAAACTGTGCGTATGAAAATGAGAAAATATGACGTGTACGAGTTTGGGTAAGGACAGCTGATCTTTTAGAAAACTAATTACTGGTTGAATGTATAGTTGACTTATATAGTTATCTCTGAAATATGATCATAATCACAAACTGTGCGTATGAAAATGAGAAAATATGACGTGTACGATTTTTGGGTAAGGGCAGCTGATCTTTTAGAAAACTAATTACTGGTTGAATGTATAGTTGACTTATATAGTTGACTCTGAAATATGATCATAATCACAAACTGTGCGTATGAAAATGAGAAAATATGAAATGTACGATTTTTGTGTAAAGGCAGCTGATCTTTTAGAAAACTAATTACTGGTTGAATGTAGGAACGTCCTAACGCAAGATGCTGAGCTGGTAATTGCCTGCGTGACTGCCAGGGGGGATGATAAAGAGATGTTTGTGCAGAGACTCAGGAGGCTTGCAGCTTCGTGCAGGAGCTACAATAAACCCATTCGTGCCGTTTTATCCAATAGTGTACTTACAACTTAAACAAAGAGTTTTCAAAGAATTATACGAGAAAAAATCCTGTTCATATGTTTAGAATACCCGCTAGGTGTGCGACATATGGATTTAGAAACACTTACGTCTAAATAGAGTCCAATAACCACCCAAAGTAGTTTTGATTATACAGCCAAAAATTAATCTTTGAGTTAACCTTATATTGAAATGAATTATAATACTACTTATCCGTATGGGATGTTCTAGTCGTACTATTTTATCAGTCTATTTAAAAAGGAGAAAACTATTTCAAGGTTTAGACTTCAATAGTTTCTCCATAAACCGTTTCGTCTTTAGTACATACACGTAAAGGTTATAAAAATTCAATTGGCTTTAATCATTTCAAATTTTATGGTAAAATATTTATACATTGAGGGAAACAAGTCTAAAATGTAACATATAAAGAGGGTGGAGCCATATAAAACCTATTATGTGTATAACTCTGAACACCTAGGGGTTCGATGCATATTAGCAAATTCCTACTTATATTTTCTGTAAAACAAGTTTTACCAAGGATAGCTCATGAACTGCTTTAAAGCCAAGCCTAGGCCAAAGCTGTTTCATACTCAACTACTATAGAGACGCCTTACGGTTTGACAGATTCTTCTGAAATTGGCAAGAACGTTTTCTATATATAAATATATATAAATTTTAACAAAGCGTGTTTATTAATACCATATGAAGCAATGGAGTGTAACCCTAAGATCAAAGGTATTATAAGTTAATATCATTGTGATCGGAAGAATTTAAACAAAACTGCATAAATATTCTGTAGAACATATAATAAACAAGGGGTTCCCCTAACTTGAGTGAGAGCCAAAGATGTTCCAGAGACCGGAGCTGCCAGTAGCCGGTACCTGCTAGTGGTAGAGATATCTGGACGCTGAAAGCTCTCAGAGACTGGAGCTGCCAATAGCCAGTACCTGCTGGTGGTAGAGATATCTGGATGCTGAAAGCTCCCAGAGACAGCAGCTGCCAGTAGCCGGTACCTGCTAGAGGTAGAGATATCTGGACGCTGAAAGCTCTCAGAGACTGTAGCTGCCAGTAACCGGTACCTGCTAGTGGTAGAGATATCTGGACGCTGAAAGCTCCCAGAGACTGGAGCTGCCAGTAGCCAGTACCTGCTAGTGGTAGAGATATCTGGACGCTGAAAGCTCTCAGAGACTGGAGCTGCCAATAGCCAGTACCTGCTGGTGGTAGAGATATCTGGACGCTGAAAGCTCCCAGAGACTGCAGCTGCCAGTAGCCGGTACCTGCTAGAGGTAGAGATATCTGGACGCTGAAAGCTCCCAGAGACTGGAGCTGCCAGTAACCGGTACCTGCTAGTGGTAGAGATATCTGGACGCTGAAAGCTCCCAGAGACTGGAGCTGCCAGTAGCCAGTACCTGCTGATGGTAGAGATATCTGGACGCTGAAAGCTCCCAGAGACTGGAGCTGCCAGTAGCCAGTACCTGCTAGTGGTAGAGATATCTGGACGCTGAAAGCTCCCAGAGACTGGAACTGCAAGTAGCCGGTACCTGCTTGTGGTAGAGATATCTGGACGCTGAAAGCTCCCAGAGGCTGGAGCTGCCAGTAGCCGGTACATGCTAGAGGTAGAGATATCTGAACGCTGAAAGCTCCCAGAGACTGGAGCTGCCAGTAGCCAGTACCTGCTAGTGGTAGAGATATCTGGACGCTGAAACCTCCCAGAGACTGGAACTGCCAGTAGCCGGTACCTGCTAGAGGTTGAGATATCTGGACGCTGAAACCTCCCAGAGACCGCGAGCTGCCAGTAGCCGGTACCTGCTAGAAGTAGAGATATCTGGACGCTAAAAGCTCCCAGAGACTGGAGCTGCCAGTAGCCAGTACCTGCCAGAGGTAGAGATATCTGGACGCTGAAAGTTCCCAGAGACCGCGAGCTGCCAGTAGCCGGTACCTGCTAGAGGTAGAGATATCTGGACGCTGAAAGTTCCCAGAGACCGCGAGCTACCAGTAGCCAGTACCTGCTAGTGGTAGAGATATCTGGACGCTGAAAGCTCCCAATGACTGGAGCTGCCAGTAGCCGGCACCTGCTAGTGGTAGAGATATCTGGACGGTGAAAGCTCCCAGAGACCGGAACTGCCAGTAGCCGGTACCTGCTTGTGATAGAGATATTTGGACGCTGAAAGCTCCCAGAGACTGGAGCTGCCAGTAGCCAGTACCTGCTAGTGGTAGAGATATCTGGACGCTGAAACCTCCCAGAGACTGGAACTGCCAGTAGCCGGTACCTGCTAGAGGTAGAGATATCTGGACGCTGAAAGCTCCCAGAGACCGCGAGCTGCCAGTAGCCGGTACCTGCTAGAAGTAGAGATATCTGGACGCTAAAAGCTCCCAGAGACTGGAGCTGCCAGTAGCCGGTACCTGCTAGAGGTAGAGATATCTGGACGCTGAAAGCTCCCAGAGACTGGAGCTGCCAGTAGCCAGTACCTGCTAGTGGTAGAGATATCTGGACGGTGAAATCTCCCAGAGACTGGAACTGCTAGTAGCCGGTACCTGCTAGAGGTTGAGATATCTGGACGCTGCAAGCTCCCAGAGACCGCGAGCTGCCAGTAGCCGGTACCTGCTAGAAGTAGAGATATCTGGACGCTGAAAGCTCCCAGAGATTTGAGCTGCCAGTAGCCGGTACCTGCTAGAGGTAGAGATATCTGGACGCTGGAAGCTCCCAGAGACTGGAGCTGCCAGTATCCGGTACCTGCTAGAGGTTGGGATATCTGGACGCTGAAAGCTCCCAGAGACCGCGAGCTGCCAGTAGCCGGTACCTGCTATAGGTTGGGATATCTGGACGCTGAAAGCTTCCATAGATTGCGTGCTCCCAGAGACGGGGAGGCCCTAAAGGCTGAGATTTCCAAAATGCCAGAAACTGACGAAGCTTGAGATCTCCAGAGGATGAGACGTACACCTTCAAGAGGCCAAAACCTTCAAGAGGCCGGTACTTGCCAGCAGCCGCAACCTACCAGAGGGCCGTTAATTGTAATTAGATAACGTAAATTTTATTATTTAAGGTACTTATATGAGGAACATTCCACATCTGGTATTGTTAACATTAGGAATGTCACATTTTAGCTTCATCAGTTTGTTCTTGGTGTTTGAGTTATAACGAAATATCATTCCGTCCCTGATATGAAGAATACTGGAGCTTGCCAAAAACAAGAGGTGATAGAAGCTGCGTTGCCCCAGAGGTCAAAACTGACAGATTTTGAGAGCTTCCAGAGGCTAAAACTTTCAAGATGCCGCTTCTTACCAAAACCTGTCAGGAGCAGGATCCTATCAGTGGCAGAAACCTCTCAGAGGCCAGGAGATACAGAAGCCCGAAACCTTCTAGAAGCGGGAGGTCATAAGGTCATAAGGAGTGATAGCAGAAGCCGAGAGTTCTCAGAAAGCATATGTCAGAATCCGGTAAAAGCCTGCTAGAGGTCGAGTGTCGTCTTAAGCTGGTAGCTTCCAGAGGCTATTAAGTCCCTTATGCCTTAAGAACTGTAAGGACCTAGAGTAGCCAAGTGCTGCCAGAAACGGGATGTTCTCACAGTGTTAATACTGCTACAGGATGGCAGCTGTGAGAGCCCGGGATCTCCTAGTAGCTGAGAGACCAAAAACTCCCATAGCCCGAAAGCTCTCAGACTCTGTCATCTAGAGTTTAACCAAAGCTTAGAGTTTACAGAGTTAGTTTAATGTATATTCTTTCGACTTTTATGGAATCAAATGACGTAATTACCTATCTTATGAACTACAAGGGAAATCTACCTAAATCTTACAGCCGCTGGGCCAAAAGGTCTTATTTGGACAAAATTTATGAGTTAATCGTGTGAATAAATATCTGTGTGGAACAAATGAGTGTTCTATATTATATATGAAATTTGTTGTCTGAAATAAACTGTGTGACTAGTGGTCACAATACGTTTCAAATTTCTCTGAGTTTGTTATGATGATAGGATGGTGTAGCCTATACAGGTATTGAACATACCTTTACGTATAGTTTTTTTTTTTTTTGAGGTTTCATCCTTTTCCGAGCTAATTCATTTAAAGGAATACATACAATTTAGAGATCATAGAGGATTTGTTGTCCTACCGTGTGTTAAACCAATCTATATGTTATTCAAATAAGTTACTTTGTTCTAGTGTTTTGTTAGGTTGAGAGTTAGTAAATACATTATTATCTCTGTGTTAACTTTATACAGAGCCATACATAAACCATAAAGTCTTGATTAATCTACTAACCAATTTGTATTTTTGCTCCTACTTGGAGGTAACTAAGGCTTCTTCCGTAGTTGACTCGATGTGAATTTTGTTCTTAATCGTACCTGTAACAAACATTAAGCTGATTTTACTATTTTTTTGTAAATAAACTTTTCTTTACTACAAATATTTATGTAAACCTATATTATGTACCATCTGACTTTTATAATGATTGGATAAGACCCAAGAAATAGTGGAGCGTGAGAGGTGAGGTAGGCCATACATAATATAAACTATTTGCTATAAAGATAAAATACTGCGATATTGGAACATTTAATCAAATCTTGCTGTATATAGAAAGTTTCTGATCTTCAATAGACGGATTTATATTAAATCTGCTCACATTTAACGGAATATGTTTCTACAGAAGGCTTATATTCGTAAATATAATATTTTTACAAAATAGAAACTGTAAATAGTGAACAAATGTTGTGGATTTATCAAGTTATCGATTGTTTTGCTTTTTACATTCATAGATTCCTACCATTTCTTTTAGTTTCAAATCAGATCTTTTGATTTTTATCAAAGAATCAAATTGTTTTTTAGGTGAAATCAATATAATAGTAAATAACGTAGTAGAACGTAGAAGAAGTTCAGTATCATTTGGAGGAAAATAATAAATTTTAAAACTATAAATAACCCAATCACAAATACTATGAATTTAACCTAAATCGGATCAAATCAATTGAATTCGGTATTTTGTTGATTAAAAATATGTCATATTCATGGTTTCATTATTTATAGCCTTAAAACTAATTTACCTGGCCTATTACTAGTTTATGTTGGTATGTTTAACTACTCGTTTGTCAAATAAGTCAAAAGTAGTGTATTTATAATACTTTTATAAACGTACTATAAATACGTACCATGCTATAATTGGCGTATATAGTGCAGAATTTTTTTTTTAATTACAACAAACCAGTAATCCAGTTTTTCTCTTTAGAGTATACACAGTAATATTAATTAAAGTTGTATATTTTATATTAGCCACCTCTTAAACGTAATACAACGACTGCAGTAATATTAGCTTTATAGCTTTAATTAATTTTTGTTTGTTGCCGATAGTAAATAGTTCAACTTTATATGGATCTATTAAAGCAGAATTAGTAATCGAAATAGTAAATTGCATTCACTCGCTAGTCACACACACCACAACTTTGGTCTGTGAAATGTAGCTCCCTTCTAAATAGGCCAGATCTATACAATGGGCTATATAAGTCTGAAAGGTTTTAGCTTTCCAATACAAGACTTATCTACAACAATGAAAATAATAACAACACTACTATGTGAATGATGAGTTCAGCTCCATAATATCTTCCTCTTACTGCAGTGCCTGAAATCTGATGCTGTTACAGACCTGATTCAGTAATGTTCGTCTGAATAATCTATAAATAAATAAATTATATTATATGTAAAAATTATACGATACGAAAAGATTCGGTGACGAAGAATCTCAAAATAAACCTTTTACATCGTTTTGACATCAGATACGTCTAGACAACAAGATATAGTAACATTTAGGTGAAAAAGTTTTCTCATTGTCTAATCAGGTGTACAATTGATGAGACAATGAGTCAAGTCTGTGTCAGCGTCAGGTTTCAGACGCTGCACTAAGAGGAAAGTAAACTGAAGCTAATCTCAACATTCACATTGAATCAAAATTTCCCACCATAGCTACGTTATGGACAGTACTATCCCGTTGTAAATAAATCTGTAAAATTTGTAATAAGAAACCGAAACTGTGTATTCTGATTAGAGAAATTTAAAGTATTGTATTTTAT
Source organism: Homalodisca vitripennis (assembly GCF_021130785.1). Taxonomy (NCBI): domain Eukaryota; kingdom Metazoa; phylum Arthropoda; class Insecta; order Hemiptera; family Cicadellidae; genus Homalodisca; species Homalodisca vitripennis. The sequence goes on from NC_060207.1 coordinate 99,992,667, forward strand.
AGTTATCAGTTATTAAAAAGTAAATTAAAAGTTATTGCATTCATATTATTTTAGTTCTACTTTTACCGGCATGGCTAATAAAATATTCTTCCTTTTTTAATGTATTTACATAAAGAGGAAGCAATAAAATGTTATATGTTTTTCTACAATCGTAGAAAACACAATATAAAATATGTTTGTTGTTGTATGTGTTGTTGGTTGTCTATCGACAACCAATGTTTCTAATATTCTGTATTAGCAGCTTAGCAACTCTTTTATTTTTCAAATTTTGTTTACTTACCATTTCTTTAATTTTATTATTAACATTTTCATAAGTTTTCAGCGTCAATTTTATATTATTTTAAGCATTATATTTTAATATCAATTATTATTATGAAACAAACTTGTAACGGATATTGAATTTAATGTACTTGAAAGTGTTCAACTTACACGGGTACTACGTCCTTGTTGTATGGTATTTATGAACTAATTACGAAGGCCAATAATTATGTTTACCATCCCCGCAGTCAATGATTAGGATCGTCCCCACGGAGGCACAAGATGTCTGATTAAACCATTTTATTTTAGAGATAACGACTCGATACCACTGGGTCACTCTGTATACCCTTGATTTTTTTGTACCACTCAAGTCGTCAGCTAGAGTGGGTGAACTCTAAGTATCAATATATGGTTTTTTGGTAAGTTAATCATATCGGATAACTCTTTAATCCCTGAGGGAAATGGAGAAAATAAATAAGGTTTTAATTTTCTCATGGGAATAAGGGCATTCATTTATTTCTAAAAACTTTAAACCAACATTTTTCTGAATGTTTTGTGAAACAAATGATAACCTTCTTCCGATTCTTTAATTATTACTTTGAAGCCACGAGGTGGAGCCCCTGAATTGAAACCACCATGTTAAAACCCAATTACTTCTCACGTATAACCTTGGGTAGATTTATCTACGACTAAAATGGACGTTTTATTACGCCCAAACAAAGATTGAACGTAGTACGGGCGGCTTTGGGGGAAAATTATTTTCATGCAGGTCTACAGTTGCAGGCGTTTTATGCACCTCGCGTTTTTATAAAACGTTATAAATAAACGAAATGAAATTGTGAACTACTAGAATTGTGAACTAGAACGGCTCTTCAGAGCCAGAAAAATGTTTCGCAACCCAATCCTTCACGCCTAAAGTGATATAAACATTCTATAGAACTGATAGACTAATTATTCGTTTCCTTCCATATGTTACAATAATATAGTGTGAATGCAATACCTCAACACTATACACTGTCCTACAATGTCTGAACATTTAACGGAAATATGCTAACGCTAAATACTATAGCTCCAGCATTATTAACATTTAATATTATAAATTGAACTAATGCTTTTAGAGGCAATGGCATTTCATGGCACTCATTGAAAATTAAACTTTTATCCTATGACATGGACGACTTAAAATGCGTATATATGAATATAGATACTTTATTTACCTATTATTTTTAATTTCTTTTAGATGTAACAACATAACTCGAACAAACACGTTTTGTATTTTTCTATCGGTGCGTGCACATACTTAATTAAATTACACTACAAGTCAGTTTATTAGAATGACAACAATCTTCAATATATAAATAATTTACATTATTAAAATAATAAATGTCCACCATTACATCGCATCTTAAATTGAAAAGTGTCAAATCACGGAATGTTCCTTCTTACTTCTACATAAACATACATCACATGATCACTGTTTAACCCGATAGGAGTTCAATATCAAACACTAAATTGCTTGAAGTAATGCATGAGTAACCCACTCTACGTCTCACGTAACAGACTTTACTGAGGTTTAATGCACAATTTAAAGGCTATAGCTACGATACCATTTGGTAAAACTCATATGATTCTACTCAGCTGTTTAAAATTTTATTTATTCTGCAAATTTCACATTTCCATCATGTTTACCCTTAAAGCAATAAAGCCAAATTCCATGAATTGACAAACACCATCTTTGAATTCGATGTCGCTTACATACAAATAATGCTTCCTGCATAATTTCACATCTATATGCAAATCAATACTAAGAAACTAAATTATATGGAAAAGCATTCAGTTCTTTTCGTGTAGGAACATTGATGAAACTTGAATAAAAGCATAAATCTAGTTATTCTTATGAACTAAAAACAGAGATGTTTTTACAAATATATACAATTTAAATTGTAAATAATAGTGACAGAAATGTTCAACATGTAAATATAAGCTGATGCTCAGTATTATATGGAAAGTTTACATCTAGAATTGACAGTAGCGTTTGAGGTTGTTTCAAGTACAGTTACATCTGGTATTAACAAACAGAAGCAGTTCGAATTGTATGTAAGCGTCTGTGCCCGTGCACTCAGCCTGATCAAGCTACAATCATGCATGTTTCATGAGGAACTCTATCACATGTTAAATGTGCTATCCAATGCTATTTCTATTTGTTTATTGTACTGTTTACATTAACAATAACTTAAAAATAGAAAGTAGGCTTTATTACTGTATTAAATAATTAATATCAAACTAGATATAATAAAATATGATGTAAATCCTATCCAAACAGTTGTAATAAATGTATATCGCGGGTAAAAAGCATTGTAAGCGCTTTCAAAATACAATTTTTTAGGTAGCGTAAGATTGTATAACCTCTAACAAGGATCCATACAGAGTCCTGTATTATGTGGATTAATAACATTAAATTGGGAATAGGAAAAAATATTAGTGGCCTAATTTTCGAAAGTTACAATCATTATATTCTTATCCTAGATTAATAACATTTAATCCCCTATTTAATCCTAACATTTTAAAACTATGAACCTAATTAAAAGCTAACTTTACACGCTACGAAACGTTTAGTACTATCACTACACATTTCTCAGGCATACCAAGGACATGAAATGCAATGATTATAACAAAGTGAATTACATAAAAAATATAAATTGTATATTTGTAGGTAAAATTTATTATTCGTATATATCCTCATGACCGAATTCCTGAAATATACTTTTTATTTTCAAGAGTATTAAATCCCAAAAACAACACCACCATGATGTGTAAAGGCGTATGCAATATAATGTTAACTGCAATACTTTGGATAACTTCATTAGCAAGTATGAATTGAATATTTAATAGATTTAAAATTGTAGCTGTATACATTTGTGAAAAATCAAATCAATTCTGCAACGAAGACCTAAAATAAGACTTTTCAGATTTATTTCAGATAACTTGAGGTTTCAATAAGGCAATCGTTCAAATGTTTTAATTAAATATACTTTGAACTGTTCAAACACCAAATATTTCTACCTCAGCTACAGGTACAATAGAGAAAAAAGGGATAATTCAAAATTCCAAGGTCAATTTTTGTTCCGAAAGTTTTTTTACTATCTCTTAAGTTTCCTGGTCGATGTGGTATCGTAAGATTTAGAATTATACAATAAATTCGAAACAATATAAATGTATACGTTTACAATCACAACAGCTTTAACTGATTAGACTCAATCCAAGTCAACATGTTTATAACCACACATACAAAGTTATAACTATTTATATCTGTAAGATCATTTAATTACTCAGACAAAAAAGTTTCGTAACAAAACATTGTACCATTAAATCAGAAAATAATAAAAAGCTCCAAAAAGGTATTGCTTTTATGTTAAAATTAAGTTGAAACATTAATGGAAGGATTAGTTTACTCGCAAGAACTATTCATTTTAACTGCAGTCCAAACCTATACAACCAATGCTTTCGTTGTAATTGGATGAGAAAAGCTTTTGGTTTAGATAATGGAAATTATAAGTAGAATATAAAGTTATAATTCCTTATTTGAATAGCCAGAAATGGAGATAGATATATTCTAACGTATTAGTAAGGCCACACAACTGTAGGTCTACAAATTTAATTAATTTATTTATTTAATATATAAATATTCTATTCTTCGTTTAAAGTTTGCTATTGACGATGGAAAGTTTGAAAGTATAACAGGATTTCGGTTATTTACCATCTTCATATATTATAAATGGTACAACACAACCTTCAGTACAACAAAGTGTTACACTTTTTGTAAAGATTCATGAAAACTCCACACTTAATTGCAGTAACGGTATTAGTGACTTTCAGTCTCGGGAAAGTAGTTACCCCTCATTATCTTGTGTAGTAACTTAACTCTCAGCAAAGTTACTAACTGCATCCCAATCCTCGAAGACAACAAACGTTTCAACAGGTACAACGTTTTAACTAACTCAGAAATACAGTTTGTCCCTGAATAGAATGTTCACTGTTACCATAAAAAGTTTATCTTTCTGTGGTCGGAGAATACATAACGGAGATGTCGGAGAGAGATTGAAGCACATCAACCCTTCCATTGTGAGTTGAGAGGTGGGAGACCCTTTAATTTTGACCCCTGTATCTGGGTCTACGTAATCATAATGGTTAACGTTAGTGATTAACTCTGGTTATCGTTTAAACCTCGACCTTTTAATGTTAAAAAGTAAGAATTCGTTATAATGTTCTCTTCAAGTGTATAATTTTGTTGAAACTACTAAGCAAATGGTAAGCATCAAATTAATTGATAACATTAATTAATGTGGAAGGATTCCTTACATTTTCATTCACGACATACGGAAATTTTGTTTTGCCCATGATAAAACTTTATACAATGTGCTGCGTAGCTGCTTCAGTGGAAGATAAGCAAATTAAATACAGATCTTGTATTACCACAAATTATAGTTCTAATTTGACAAGAAATGTTTTCCAAGGTACGGATTGATTAAATATTATGGTTTGTTTGAATAAGTAAACTTTAGAGTCAACAATTCACATATGGTTGAGATTTCAATACAATTTGTACGATCAGTTTTACACCAATAACAAATCATAAAAGTGTGTAGCATTGGTTCAGGTAAACTCTTGTATAAATAACTATTTTCATCTCTTTATTCCTCTATGGTTATAAGTTTTAATATATTCTACAAAATGTCCAGAATCGCCTTAAAAATAAAATAAACTGTTCTATAAATAACAACTGATAATCTGCAGTATACGGAACTATAAGTTTAGAATATTTTTACTTAAAAACTGTCTCATTTTATAAAGTAATAGAAGTATTATTGCAGCTATAAGAACTATTAATATTAAATAATTACAAACTTTGTAACTTAAATTTGAATAAATACTCTTGCCATCGCTACTCCCAGTGGTATCATGACTGCCATCAGCCCTTCTATAATTCCTTTCGTCTAGAAAGGAACGTAGAATATTTTTCTGGACAGTAGAATTTTAAAACATGGTAGCTTTTTATGTTCGAAGACTTCATGAATTGTTATTACATTGTTTGATCTAAACTTAACCTAAAACAGAGATAAATCTTGGCGGTGAACGTTCCAAAATGTAAACGTCTATTGTGATATACAGGTTGTTTCAAATTTATTCACACTGAAGAGATCTTGACAAATATAAGAGAGATAGCTAAGATTGTATGGACAAAGTTGTGCGTTAACAAGACCAACAAATTAATGTGGTTAAGTTAATTACTGCTTGCATTGTTCATTTGCTGCGCTCAAAAAACTTTTTTGGTCAAAGTATTTAAACTGTCACAGCTCTCTTATCAGTACCTATAATGGAACGTTTTTAGCATGAAATCTGCATGAAATTTTCTCTACTTATTAAATATTATGATGAAACTATTTTGAAGACTAGCAAGCAGGAGCTGGAGGGCTTAAGGCAATATTTTTAAATGCAAAGACCCATTTTTTAGATTTAAAAGAATATAAGTAGCCTTTTTTACTTATTTTTAGAACACCATGTATGGTTTTCGTCAAATAAATTATAAATACCTGTTTTTTGTGGTTTTTAAGGGCATTTTTATTTTACTGTCCGGATGGTTGGTATACCTGACTGATAATTTCACTTCCCATAGTAAAGGAATCAGCTGTTTAGTAAAAACCAGAAATTATATAGCAAGTGGTACTGATATTATTTACTGACTATCACAGCATATTATTTTGAAATTTTAACATATTTTATAATCTTGTATAAAATATAAATAAAACTCAACGTATAAAAATAATTAAACAACCTAATTAAGTATCTAACGCAACTTACGATTACATGTTGCAACGTTCAATGTCTAGATTTTTCTCAGTTTAAAATTAAGTTTAGATAAAACAATGTAATAAAAATGCATGGACTCTTTCAACATAAAAGGAACCAAGTTTTAAAACTACATTCCAGAATATGTTCAATTATTGAGTTAAGCACGAATAAGTGATTATGACATTGGATATTTTGAGTCATAGCTCGAACGTTATGATGAAACTTTTCAGCACAAATCTGGCATCAAAGAATGGAAATCTGAATACTTTGAGATATTGTTTGTTTTCTTGAATAATAAATGAATAAAACGTTTAAACGTTTACTATCTTCAACGTTACTGCACTACGGATAAAGTTACTCAATAAGGAGAAACAAATTTACTAAATCACTCGAGTGAGAAAATAAAATGCTCACGTGTCAGGTACACCATTTCAGGATGTTTTTTAAGTAAACATTAAGTTTTGTATTTCCTCCTAACCAATGACTGTAGTTATGTTACTGTAGTAACACTAGGCATATGTGTCGATCAATAATCGATTTGAACTCAAATGGATCCGATTCAATTAAACGACAACCTTACTGAATAAAACACATTCTTGCTGTATTATGTGCTCCATTATAATTCATTTCTCTATTTATTTCAACAAGCCCCATTTTAGTTCTTATAAAAGGAATAAAAATGCTATTGTAGGAAGTCGGTATCACGGAATCGTGTTGTGGTACCTTCTAGCTCTCGGGAAGCTTGAGATCCTAATTTACGTTACATATGATACTAATTTCAAATTTTAAAATATTATATTTTGTATTTCTATAATCTATTACTAACTTCAAATGACTTTGGTATATAGACACTTCGCTACAAATGATTCTTGATTGCATAGTAAGACAAGAGGACTATAACATAATCACGTGATTTACTGTGTATACACGTAAATAATGATTACTGCAGTTATTTATTAATTGATTTATCTCAACTGATACTTTGACATTAATATTGAAAAACATTAAGCTACTCAAAATTGAGGTACTTTGACCAGCGTTCCTTTCACTGTTATCGTTACTGTCATCACAGCAGTACCTATCATATTCATTATGTACCTAACGCGGTAATAATATCATACGGTTATTATCACAATACATTACAAAATTGTTCAAAAAAACATTGTGTTAAGTCAATAGAGTAGCTAGTTGTCAAAAACATCTAAAATTAGGCTCAGAGAGGGCTTTAAAGAAAGAAAAGTAAGGCTGAGTGGGATGGTTCGAATGGAAAAAATAAACACTGCTAATGTGTAAAGCTTGTTCTTCACTTTCAACATGACTGTGACAGCATTATATATACAAGAATACAGGAAAAATGAAACAACGAAGTCTCGCTGGAAAACCCAAGATAGACCAAGAAACTATCGTTTAACGGAAATAGTGCAACGCTTGTGCATTCTGCTTACTGGTCCTACTACTAACGTCAGAGAGGCAATTTGGTTTGGCTTGTCTTCGTACACGACTAAAAACTGTTTAAAGGATTTTATCAAACAATTATAATACATGTATACATTATAAATATATGCTATAGAATTAATTTTATGTGAATTTAAAAACTTTATACGTCAAGTTTTATTACTAAATATGTATTGTTATTTTATTGTTTTACATATACATTTTCAAATATTTTTGTACTTTTACTCAAATGCCATCGCAAGCAGATGATTAAATTAAAGAATATTTCAATAATTGAATAATCTCCAATGGTCAAAATAGTACCAGGATTTATTTTTTTTACTTGTACTATGAAATATAACATAGTTTTTTCAAAACTAACTGTCCTTCCTTACCGTTACTAATAGCAATAAAGGCATTATTTACTCAATAAAGTAATGTCAATAAATTAAAGTAATTTACTCAAGTAACTAATGAAATTTTTAGTTCATTATTTATGTACTAAAACCTCTAGTAACACTCGTACTCCTGTAGTTTCCAATTATAAATTATAAACCATTGGGAGAGTATAAAATTAGCAAATTTGTCAAACTCTGTGTATACTGAATACGAGTAGAACTAGGTAATGAAGATTTTTATATTATAAACCGTTTCAAGTTAAGGTAATGTGGTAACTCAAATACCATAAAGCAACAAACAGTACAAGACTGTACAATATAGATCGATGAAAATAAATAGCGCAGGAACATACACAAATAATATAGGAAAGAATTAACAAATGTGAAGTACTAAAATAATGTTAAATATTGAGTTACTGTATATAATTGTTTAAACATGTTAAACAAGTACATATGCAATTATTTTCTTCATTTATACATAATCACCCACATTATCACAGTCTCTGCTTGTCGACTTTGGAATAATCTCCCGGATCATATCAGAGGTATTCGTAGTCGGGAACGGTTTCGGGGGGTGCTTAGGGACCATCTGTTTTGGGCCTCGTCGGGTTGACGATATCGTGGCATAGGGTATGGGACGATGGCTTTGTATGAATGGTGATGGATGAATGTCTGTTAATTTCCTTGTAAGTTTTATTCTATTTATTTATTATTAGTTTCATAGAGAACCTTTATTTCATTTTATTACTTTATATAAATAGAGATTATAATTTTTGATTGTAAAATAGTAATGTAAACTGTATTGTGGCTCTTGTTTTACAGTAATAGTAGAGTTTATTAATTTATGGTTAGGTGTAAGAGAGGACTTAATAGTCCTAACCTCGCCAATTGAATAAGTTTTATGTTGTATTCAATAAAGACATTTTTCATTTCATTTCATTTCATTATCATGCAAACGTGGCAGATACGAGAAAACCACAGTAGGCAATAAATATAACGTGACAATGAAATCAAGAACATGACAAATAACAAAGAGGATAAATAATATCTGTGTTTCCAACAAAGAATACTGTAAGTGTAATGTATACTTAACATGACAATAGTAGGTTCAACCGAATGTAGTTCTATAGACTTCTTCTTGATTGTTAAGTTGGCAAAAATAGAAAAGTTAAAATCTGCAGTTTATAGCATTGCCATGGCGAAACTGCTTTTGGGGTTTCTGGGGCATATACTTACTGCTGTATAGCCTTATGCTAAAGAAAATAGTGATTCCCGCATGTCTATGCAATTCTGCATTTCTGTACAATCAGCGGTAACTGTTGGCAACGTTCTCAAGAACGAAATGTGATTTCGGTTCAGTCGTCTGAATCTCAGGGAAGGCAGATTCATCTGTATTCATCAGTTATCTGGCGACACTCGCAGCCAAGTCTCATTGCAATCGCCTGAAAAAACTACAATGAAACCTCTCCGATTTGGTTTATTTAACCAACTGTTGAGTAATACATTCGAATTTCAGATGAGAACGAAGGAATTCTTAGTGTCCAGGAAGAGAAATCATCTAGAGGTTCTAGTGATGAATCTAAGCTTGGAGCTTGTTTATTTGTTAATATATGCTCTCCATCGAATACATCATATTCTTATCTAGATATAGTTCTTATCTATACGTCTCTTTAAATACTCAAGATTACACACTGAACAAAATGTTAAAGTCTAGTACTCTTAGTTGTTTAAAAGATAACAAACATAAAATCTATTCAAACATTGTACCAACGAGTAAAACGTGTAAACAAAACGAGCTAGGACTGGAGGTATACTTACCATCAATAATTTACTACGTTCAAGTAGTAAATGATAGTCACATTTTATGTGTTACCATTTCAATCGCATGTATTCTCTGTTTTGTTTTATGTAACCAGAACAATGAGAGAGGAAGAAAGGGACTGTTTCCATCCTTTATGCAAACAACGGCTTCCATCCAGTAAACAGTTTTCAAAGTTTCATTCTCAGCCATTATTATTCTACTTCCCCCATTCCATCATCACATTCTGTTACATAATAAGATGTTTTTACACACCTTTTTGTACTTACAAAGTGTGCAAAAATAAACGAATAGCTTTCACACTGTGTAACGAAATATCCAAAAGGGTCCTAAACGTACAGTAATAAATATATAGGTCAGACCAAAAACTATATAATACTTCAGATCAGACGGGTGTACCACAGATAAACTATCATATTTTGGTTGCCATCCAATAAAAAGGAGGTGGCATTTTCTAAAATCCCTAAATCTTTGTTTATTAATAATAGTACTGTCTTTGTACATAAGTTCTCCCTCATACAGGGAGGGATATTGTAATCCCAACGTTTTATACAACAAATTAAATTTATTGTTTATTTTAAATTAGCTGAGACCGGTTTGACTCAAGAAGCTTTTCTCATCTAAAATAATCTTTGAATAGATCCATGTGCCTTAACAATGAACTGAAGCTCTAAGGGATTGGTTGCTTGGATTTTTAAATACAAACGTTTACTTTATCAAAACAAACTATGCTAATTATGAAATTATTTCCCTTAAAAATGAAGGGAAAACACGTCAGTATTCTCTCCACGCAATCACCGCCATTACAATACTGGTGCCGGTAGTATTGTAATTGGTGTTAACTGGCCAGTGCTGGACGGATCAGTATTAACAGTTCCCCGGACAATCAGCTTATTGTGATTCCATCACGTTATACGTTACAGTTTCAGATTAAAATGGGATCACATTATTCATTCATAGCATATCAGATATGGTTTAAATCCGTTTGGAAAAATAAAATTACAAAGCATGATCACGTATTTCAATCATTGTATACATGATTCTAATTTCGGAGATTTCGGTTTTAGTTTTGTTCGAAGTCCTTGGTCTACTTAAAATCGCGGTGAACCTGAACTTTAAAAAAGAGAATACATGGATCACCTGTGGAGTAAAAATAACAACTGGTATAAAAATGCATAAAACTGGCTGCAGTTATAAGTCAATATTTATATTGTACACTGTTAGAAATAACTTTATAATATAAATATATAATATTGTTTATGAACCAAAATAGAAATAAAGTGTTGTTTTGTTATAACAGTAACAACTCGTACATCGCTCTTACATGTCATTCATATGAAATAGACTAAATCATTTAATCCACCTTTTTCAACTAAAAAGCAGATTATTATTCTCGTTGGCATCCTTGGAATGAAGATCAGAATTAACGTTAGTTCTTGATGAATTCCCGCGTGGAAATTCAAATTACCATGCAAAGCCTCGCTCATTACAGTCGCATACCGCGGTATTCACCAATAGCGTATAGCTCGTTTAGAACCGATACAGCACCTAACATAATTTTAGCAGATTTGATTC